>NC_137497.1:19051220-19153720 GCF_041902795.1 Electrophorus electricus | reverse complement strand
AAAAGAGGGAATAGATCAAACATGTAACAAATAATTTTGTGATTCATGTGCTTTGTTCAGTTCCCATGAGCTCAGCTGGTGATTCCTCCTCTCTTGGCCTGGTTGGTTTAGCTGTGGGACTGAGTTTGGTCCTGTTCCTCATCTTACTGACCATGCTGTGGTGCTACAAAACCAACACAGGTCTGAGATCAGCTGCAGATCATTTATGAATACTTTAAATGTTGTGTTTGTATGATACACATCATGAAACCTGTTTACAGTATTAAAATATGTTTAGTTTATTTCCATGTTGTTCTGGTGCAGAATCTCTGTGTTGCTGTACTGGGAATCAGTCACACATCAATCAGACATCAGATCAGACCCAGAGAGAGTCAGGAGGTGAGGGGTGTCAGTCACACCACTGCACACTGCTCAGACCATGAACCACTAACAACTTTCCTTATTAACAATTAAAGCTTTAACTTCTCTAAGCCAATTTAACTCATCTTTCATCACTTGTGATTTGTTCCCTACTGTGTCCAATAATCTTTCAGTTTGGTAGTTACGATTTATTTTTCTTTTAAAGCCAAAAACTGCCCACATATATGACAGATGTTAGGGTTTCTAAAGATCAAATCATTCTTTAAAAACATTTTTTGACTTCTTCTTTTGTGATGGTTTTGAACAGTAGGAGATGGGAAATGATTCTTGCAGATTGTGTCAGTGAGGCTGTACCATCTTTGTGGTTAGAAAGGTGAAGGAATGTTCCTTCCCTCTGACATTGTGTGGTATGGCTGGGGGTCTCCAGTACCACAGACTCCACAATAACGTTACATGCCTGGCTGAAGTTAACTGATATGGGATACTAGTTAAACTTCCCCTTTCTGTAGTGTATTTATTACCCCAGTCTGTCTGTGTCCTGTGTGGTTCTTTATTACCCCAGTCTGTCTGCATCCTGTGTGGTTCTTTATTACCCCAGTCTGTCTGTGTCCTGTGTGGTTCTTTATTACCCCAGTCGGTCTGTGTCCTCTGCGGTTCTTTATTACCCCAGTCTGTCTGTGTCCTGTGTGGTTCTTTATTACACCAGTCAGTCTGTGTCCTGTGTGGTTCTTTATTACCCCAGTCAGTCTGTGTCCTGTGCAGTTCTTTATTACCCCAGTCGGTCTGTGTCCTGTGCGGTTCTTTATTACCCCAGTCTGTCTGTGTCCTGTGTGGTTCTTTATTACCCCAGTCAGTCTGTGTCCTGTGTGGTTCTTTATTACCCCAGTCAGTCTGTGTCCTGTGCAGTTCTTTATTACCCCAGTCAGTCTGTGTCCTGTGTGGTTCTTTATTACACCAGTCTGTCTGTGTCCTGTGTGGTTCTTCCTGTTATGACAGTGATTCCTGAGACCTAATAAATGTCCTCAGCAATTGTATCCTGACGTCTCATCCACCTGCATGTAACAGTTTCTAAAACTAATAACACCAGAACCACCACTATTGCTTTACTATAGTGTCAGTATCACAGAACTGGACTGTCCCACCTGTTCAGGTAAGCAGGACCTTCTAGATGGACCCAAACACATTTGAGGTGAAACAGGGAAGGGGACAAAAGAGGTAAAACACAACTGAACAGGAAACCAACAACTGAGAGGGTTTGACCTGAAGGAGTGGGTGAGCAAGACCACACTGTTCTACCCCCTACACTACTGGGAAGAAGGAGTGAGGAGTGATGGGGAGTGAAGAGGAGTGAAGGGAGTGATGGGAGTGATGGGAGTGAAGGGGAGTGAAGGAGTGATGGGGAGTGATGGGAGTGGGGGGAGTGAAGGAGTGAAGGGAGTGCTTGGTGGAGACATAACGGGTGTTTTTACTGTTTAATAGTACGAACAAACAAAAGAGTTCAACAGTGAAGGGATGTTTAAGGGCCAGAAAACCCTCAGCCACTTCTGATGAAAAACAGTTACTTGTCTGGTCCAACCTTATTAGTTTGACCTGTAGAATGGTGACATTGTTTACTGGGGTAATATTGTTGTGTTATTGGGGGAACTTCACTCCCTCACACACTGGGAGGAACACATCGACCCCACTTATGAAAGAATCTGAGTGTGTAATGTGTCACTCACCTTAGGACTGAGGGCACAGGTCCACTGCTGAATTTAAGAGGAGGATCCATGGACCTGTCACTCTTCATAGACACACAGCTGGGTGCTGAAGATGATTCACTCTTCATAGACACACAGCTGGGTGCTGGATTTGCTGCTCTCTCACTCCCCCTCCTGATGATATTAAATAGTGAAAATAAATCACATTAGAGAACAACCAATTACACCCACAACATTCTTACCCAATCAACTCCACCTGGTACCTGCACTCAAACATACCAACATACCCCCCCACACACACACCTGTCCTTCAGCAACTACACACACACACACACAAACATCACACCTGGTCTTCAGCAAGTACACAGACATACCACTCACACACGTCCTTCAGCAACTACACAAACATACCACACACACACACACCTGTCCTTCAGCAACACAAACGTACCACAAACACACACACACACCTTTCATCAACTACACAAACACATACACCTGTCCTTCAGCAACTACACACACACACACACATCACACCTGTCCTTCAGCAACTACACAAACATACCACACACACACACACACACATCCTTCAGCAACACAAACACACACACACACACACACCTGTCCTTCAGCAACTACACAAACGTACCACAAACACACACAAACACCTTTCATCAACTACACAAACACATACACCTGTCCTTCAGCAACTACACACACACACGCACATCACACCTGTCCTTCAGCAACTACACAAACATACCACACACACACACACACACATCCTTCAGCAACACAAACACACACACACACACACACACACACACACACACACACACACACCTGTCCTTCAGCAACTACACAAATGTACCACAAACACACACACACCTTTCATCAACTACACACACACACACACACACACACACACACACACACACACACACACACACACACACACACACACCTGTCCTTCAGCAGGTGCACTGGCTCTGTTACTATGACGGGTGCAGGGAGGGAGTGAAACATGAGTGTAGGTTTGGAGTGTTTTTACTCTTGATAATACAAACAAACAAAAGAGTTCAGCAGTAGCTCACAAATGCTACCAGAAACTAGAACAGCACTGATAGTAGAACTTGGTTTAAATATGAAGAGGAAGTGGCAACAGATGAAGGGGAGAATAACTAGAACTTCTAACTAATAAGTGGGAGATGGAGAGCAGGGGAATGGCTGAGGATGAGTGACAGGGATTAGTGTGTGTGTGTGTGTGTGTGTGTGTGGCTGGGTAGCGATGAAAAGCCCCAGATGGGATTGGTTTAAGGGTGAGAAAACCCTCAGCCACTTCTGACGAAAAACAAAGTGACTTGTCTGGTCCGAGGATCAAACCAGCATCCACAGTAGTGTGGTGATGCAGCTCTAACCACTACGTGTGTGTGGTAGACTCAGGACACTCCATTTCTCTCCATAAACACAGCAGGAAATGAAAACAGAACAAAAGACAAGCAACTAAGACAGACAACAAACACACAGGGACACCTCCTGCTACAGGACATTTCTCCTCCTAATGAACAACTGATGGAGAGGGACTCTCCCCAGAAGAAACAAGATGACAGACATGAGGGAAGACCCTCACAGAACAGGCAAGATGACAAGAGACACTTCTTGGGAAATTTCCACTTAAAAAAATACAAATTATAAAATCCAGCACGCCAAGGCTTCATAGAGTCCTTAGTAAAGTAGTTATATAGGGGTGGGGCACCTGTGGGAGATCAGACTAATGAACACTGATTAACTCCCAGCTCATGGCCTCCCTCTGGTGGCAGCTTGCTGGAATTGCGAGCCTCACGTTACAAGTAAGAGAGAGTTGGAGAATGTGTGTGTGGGTAGATGATGCTGAATCTCTTTTTCCTAAAACTAAAACACACATGTGGTGAACCCCTCTTATTAGTTTGACCTGTAAAATGGTGACATTGTTTACTGGGGTATTATTGTTGTAATATTGGGGGGAACTTCACTCCCTCACACACTGGGAGGAGCACATCTACCCCACTTATGAAAGAATCTGAGTGTGTAATGTGTCACTCACCTTAGGACTGAGGTCACAGGTCCACTGCTGAATGCAAGAGGAGGCTCCATGGACACATCACTCTTCATAGACACACAGCTGGGTGCTGGATTTGCTGCTCTCTCACTCCCCCTCCTGATGATATTAAATAGTGAAAATAAATCACATTAGAGAACAACCAATTACACCCACAACATTCTTACCCAATCAACTCCACCTGGTACCTGCACTCACTGGACACTTGATTAGAAACAGCTATCCTTCAGCAACTACACAAACACAAACACACCTGTCCTCCATCAACACACACACACACACACACACACACACACACACACACACACACACACACACACACACACACGTCCTTCAGCAACTATACACACACACACATCACACTTGTCCTGTAGCAACTACACACACACACACACACACACACACACACACACACACACACACACACACACACTCACACACACACACACTGACTCACCTGGATGAAGGGAGGGGAAATTATGTTAAAATGCTGTTTGTCGACTACAGTTCGGCATTTAACACTATCATCCCCTCCCTACTCACTACTAAGTTGGGGGATCTAGGACTGCATACATCCCTGTGCGACTGGATCTCCAACTTCCTAACGGACAGACCACAATCAGTACGGGTGGGCAACTGCGCCTCATCCACCCTCACCCTCAGCACTGGCGCTCCTCAGGGTTGTGTCCTAAGCCCCCTGCTCTACTCACTGCACACCTACGACTGCACAGCCACTTCCAGCTCCACCATCATTGTCAAGTTTGCTGACGACACCGTTGTCATGGGTCTGATCTCGGACACGGACGAGAGGGCCTACCTGGAGGAGATTAAACACCTGGAAAACTGGTGCCAGGAAAATAAGCTCCTCCTAAACGTCAGTAAGGCAAAGGAGCTGATCGTGGATTGCAGCAAGAAGCAGGAGCGGCACTACCAACCTGTGAGGATCAGTGGAACCACGGTGGAGAGAGTAGATAGTTTCAGGTACCTTGGTGTTCACATCTCACAGGACCTGTCCTGGTCCCGCTATACCAACTCCCTGGTAAAGAAGGTTTGTCAGCGTCTTTACCACCTCAGACGCCTAAGAGACTTCAGACTGCCCTCCAAGGTACTGCGGAACTTCTACACCTGCACTATCGAGAACATCCTCACGGGGAACATCACAGTCTGGTTTGGGAATAGCACCAAGCAGGACAGACAAGAACTCCAAAGGGTAGTGCGTTCAGCAGAGCGCATCACTCACACGGAACTTCCTGACCTGCAGACCATCTACTACAAGCGGTGCCAGACCAAGGCCAGGAGGATTGTGAAGGACCCCACCCATCCCAACAATAGGCTCTTCTCTCTGTTGAGGTCAGGGAGGCGCTTTCGCTCCCTGAAGACCAAGACAGAGAGGCTGAAGAGGAGCTTCTTCCCACAGGCCATTCGGGCCCTGATCAGGGAAACTGATAAACTGTGGGGACCACCACCACCATGTAACATAACTGTATATCTGTATATATATATTTATATTCAATTACCTTGTTACACAACAACTTCGTTATTATACGAAATGGATCTGTACATTCTGTAGCTTGTGTAAATATATACACAACCATATACATTGTACATTGTGTATATAATCATAATATACATATATTGTACATACATTGTTAATATAATTTGTACATACATAGAATATATATATTTATCTTTGCATATATATATTTCACATATAGAGAATATCTATATTTCTCTATGCACCCCTGTTTTCTTTTCCTCAGTTTGGACAGAGTACTCTCCACCATTTCACTGCGAGTTATACTGTGTATGACTATGTATGTGATGAATAAACCAAACTTGAACACACACATTACACCTGTTCTTAAGCAACACAAACATACCCCCCCACACACACCTGTCCTTCAGCAACTACACACACATACCACACACACACACACACACACACACACACACACACACACCTGTCCTTCAGCAACTACACACACATACATCACACACACACACACACACACACACACACCTGTCCTTCAGCAACTACACACACACACACACACACACACACACACACACACCTGTCCTTCAGCAACTACACAAATGTACCACACACACACACACACACACACACACACACACCTGTCCTTCAGCAGGTGCACTGGCTCTGTTATTATGACGGGTGCAGGGAGGGAGTGAGACATGAGTGTAGGTTTGGAGTGTTTTTACTCTTGATAATACAAACAAACAAAAGAGTTCAGCAGTAGCTCACAAATGCTACCAGAAACTAGAACAGCACTGATAGTAGAACTTGGTTTAAATATGAAGAGGAAGTGGCAACAGATGAAGGGGAGAATAACTAGAACTTCTAACTAATAAGTGGGAGATGGAGAGCAGGGGAATGGCTGAGGATGAGTGACAGGGATTAATGTGTGTGTGTGTGTGTGTGTGTGTGTGTGTGTGTGTGTGTGTGTGTGTGTGTGTGTGTGTGTGTGTGTGTGTGTGTGTGTGTGTTTGGCTGGGTAGCAAAGAAAAGCCCAAGATGGGATGAGTTTACCCCACTTATCTACCCCACTTATGAAAGGATCTGAGTGTGTAAAGTGTCACTCACCGTAGGACTGAGGTCACAGGTCTACTGTTGAATGCAAGAGGCTCAACCATGGACACATCACTCTTCATAGACACACAGCTGGGTGCTGGAGATGATTCACTCTTCACAGACACACAGCTGGGTGCTGGAGTTGCTGCTCTCTCACTCCACCTCCTGATGATATTGAATAGTGAAAATAAATCACATTAGAGAACAACCAATTACACCCACAACATTCTTATCCAATCAACTCCACCTGGTACCTGCGCTCACTGCACACTTGATTAGAATCACCTGTCCTTCAGCAACTACATACACACCTGTCCTTCAGCAACACAAACATACCACGTGCACACACACACACCCACACCCACACCCACACCCACCACACCACACCTGTCCTTCAGCAACTACACAAACATACCACACACACACACACCTGTCCTTCAGCAAGTACACAAACATAACGCACACACACACACACACACACACACACACACACACACACACACCTGTCCTTCAGCAACTACAAACATATCACACCTGTCCACATACACAGACACACACACCACACCTGTCCTTCAGCAAGACAAATGAACCACACACACCCAAACACAAACCACACCTGTCCTTCAGCAACATTACATCTGTCCTTCAATAACACAAACACCTGTTCTTCAGCAATACAAACATACCACAGACACACACACACACACACACACACACGCATCACACCTATCCTTCAGCAAGACAAATGAACCACCCACACACACACATGCATCACACCTGTCCTTCAGCAACTAAAAAAAAACATACCACACACACACACACACACACACACGCATCACACCTATCCTTCAGCAAGACAAATGAACCACACACACACACACACCACACCTGTCCTTCAGCAACTACACAAACAATAAATCTGTCCTTCAATAAAACAAACACCTGTTCTTCAGCAATACAAACATACCATATACACATCACACCTGTCCTTCAGCAACTAAAAAAAACATACCACACACACACACACAATCACACCTGTCCTTCAGCAACTACACAAACATACCACACACACACACACCTGTCCTTCAGCAACTACAAAAACATACCACACACACACACACAATCACACCTGTCCTTCAGCAACTACACAAACATACCACACACACACACACCTGTCCTTCAGCAACTACAAAAACATACCACACACACACACACACACACCTTATAACTCCACCTGGTACCTGCGCTCACTACACACTTGATTAGAATCACCTGTCCTTCAGCAACTACATACACACCTGTCCTTCAGCAACACAAACATACCACGCACACGCACACACACACCCACACACACGCACACACACACACACACACACACACACACACCACAACTGTCCTTCAGCAACTACACAAACATACCACACACACACACACACCTGTCCTTCAGCAACTACATACACCCCTGTCCTTCAGCAACACAAACATACCACGCGCACACACACACACACACACACCACAAGTGTCCTTCAGCAACTACACAAATATACCACACACACACACCTGTCCTTCAGCAAGTACACAAACATACCACACACACACACACACACATCACACCTGTCCAAACACACACAGACACACACACACACATCACACCTGTCCACACACACACACCACACCTATCCCTCAGCAACACAAACATACCACGCGCACACACACACACCCACACACACCCACACCACACCTGTCCTTCAGCAACTACACAAACATACCACACACACACACACACACCTGTCCTTCAGGAAGTACACAAACATACCACACACACACACACACACACACACACACACACACACCTGTCCTTCAGCAGGTGCACTGGCTCTGTTATTATGACGGGTGCAGGGAAGGAGTGAGACATGAGTGTAGGTTTGGAGTGTTTTTACTCTTGATAATACAAACAAACAAAAGAGTTCAGCAGTAGCTCACAAATGCTACCAGAAACTAGAACAGCACTGATAGTAGAACTTGGTTTAAATATGAAGAGGACGTGGCAACAGATGAAGGGGAGAATAACTAGAACTTCTAACTAATAAGTGGGAGATGGAGAGCAGGGGAATGGCTGAGGATGAGTGACAGGGATTAATGTGTGTGTGTGTGTGTGTGTGAGTGTGTGTGTGTGTGTGTGTGTTTGGCTGGGTAGCGAAGAAAAGCCCAAGATGGGATGAGTTTACCCCACTTATCTACCCCACTTATGAAAGAATCTGAGTGTGTAAAGTGTCACTCCCCGTAGGACTGAGGTCACAGGTCTACTGCTGAATGCAAGAGGCTCATCCATGGACCTGTCACTCTTCATAGACACACAGCTGGGTGCTGGATTTGCTGCTCTCTCACTCCCCCTCCTGATGATATTGAATAGTGAAAATAAATCACATTAGAGAACAACCAATTACACCCACAACATTCTTACCCAATCAACTCCACCTGGTACCTGCACTCACTGGACACTTGATTAGAAACAGCTGTCCTTCAGCAACTACAAAAACATACCACACACACACACACACACACACACCTTATAACTCCACCTGGTACCTGCGCTCACTGCACACTTGATTAGAATCACCTGTCCTTCAGCAACACAAACATACCACGTGCACACACCCACACCCACCACACCACACCTGTCCTTCAGCAACTACACAAACATACCACACACACACACACACCTGTCCTTCAGCAAGTACACAAACATAACGCACACACACACACACACACACACACACACACCTGTCCTTCAGCAACTACAAACATATCACACCTGTCCACACACACAGACACACACACCACACCTGTCCTTCAGCAAGACAAACAAACCACACACACCCACACACAAACCACACCTGTCCTTCAGCAACATTACATCTGTCCTTCAATAACACACAAACACCTGTTCTTCAGCAATACAAACATACCACACACACACACACACACACACACACACACACACACACACACACCACACCTGTCCTTCAGCAACTACACAAACAATACATCTGTCCTTCAATAAAACAAACACCTGTTCTTCAGCAATACAAACATACCATATACACATCACACCTGTCCTTCAGCAACTAAAAAAAACATACCACACACACACACACAATCACACCTGTCCTTCAGCAACTACACAAACATACCACACACACACACACCTGTCCTTCAGCAACTACAAAAACATACCACACACACACACACAATCACACCTGTCCTTCAGCAACTACACAAACATACCACACACACACACACCTGTCCTTCAGCAACTACAAAAACATACCACACACACACACACACACACACACACACCTTATAACTCCACCTGGTACCTGCGCTCACTACACACTTGATTAGAATCACCTGTCCTTCAGCAACTACATACACACCTGTCCTTCAGCAACACAAACATACCACGCACACGCACACACACACCCACACACACGCACACACACACACACACACACACACACCACAACTGTCCTTCAGCAACTACACAAACATACCACACACACACACACACCTGTCCTTCAGCAACTACATACACACCTGTCCTTCAGCAACACAAACATACCACGCGCACACACACACACACACACACCACAAGTGTCCTTCAGCAACTACACAAATATACCACACACACACACCTGTCCTTCAGCAAGTACACAAACATACCACACACACACACACACACATCACAGCTGTCCAAACACACACAGACACACACACACACATCACACCTGTCCACACACACACACCACACCTATCCCTCAGCAACACAAACATACCACGCGCACACACACACACCCACACACACCCACACCACACCTGTCCTTCAGCAACTACACAAACATACCACACACACACACACACCTGTCCTTCAGGAAGTACACAAACATACCACACACACACACATCACACCTGTCCACACACACACAGACACACACACACACACATCACACCTGCCCACACACACACACACCACACCTGTCCTTCAGCAAGACAAACGAACCACCCACCCACACACACACACACACACACATCACATCTATCCTTCAGCAACACAAACGAACCACACACACAAACCACACCTGTCCTTCAGCAACTACACAAACAATACATCTGTCCTTCAATAAAACAAACACCTGTTCTTCAGCAATACAAACATACCACATACACATCACACCTGTCCTTCAGCAACTAAAAAAAACATACCATACACACACACACACACACAATCACACCTGTCCGTCAGCAACTACACAAACATACCACACACACACATACACACCTGTCCTTCAGCAACTACAAAAACATACCACACACACACACAAACACACACACACCACACCTGTTCTTCATACCACAAAAACATACCACACACACACACACACACACACACACACACACACACACACACACACACACACACACACACACACCTGTTCTTCAGCAGCTACACACACACACACACACACACACACACACACATCTTATTAGTTTGAGCTGTAGAATAGTGCTATTGTTTACTGGGGTATTATTGATGTATTATTGGGGGAACTTCACTCCCTCACACACTGGGAGGAGCACATCCAGCCCACTTATGAAAGAATCTGAGTGTGTAATGTGTCACTCACCGTAGGACTGAGGTCACAGGTCTACTGCTGAATTTAGGAGGCTCATCCATGGACCTGTCACTCTTCATAGACACACAGCTGGGTGCTGGAGATGATTCACTCTTCATAGACACACAGCTGGGTGCTGGAGATGATTCACTCTTCATAGACACACAGCTGGGTGCTGGATTTGCTGATCTCTCACTCCCCCTCCTGATGATGTTGAATAGTGAAAATAAATCACATTAGAGAACAAAATTACAGCCACAACATTCTTACATAATAAATCCACCTGGTACCTGCACTCACTGTACACTTGATTAGAAACACCTGTCCTTCAGCAACTACACAAACATACCACAGACACACACACACACACACACACACACACTCTCTCTCACACCACAGACAACAAGTCAAATATAAACCCAGGCTGTGTCTGTAATGGTCCACTCACTCACTCACATTCCCCCACACAGACGGGTCTATATAGAACACTACGTAGGGTACGTTAGTGAGACAACAGACAGAATCTATCAACACTACTATGTGATGGAAATATAAAACTGTGACCTCACAGAAACTATCTGGAACATAAAGTGGTGCAATCACAACACATTGAAGTAAGACACTTTAGTGAGGAAACAGTGGTAGAAGTCCTGTCAACATGTCTGTTATATGCCCTTAATCAGTGTACATCAGTTGTTCACTACATTTACAGTACACTATACGTGGTGGTATCTTTGTCCTTAATCAGTGTACATCAGTTGTTCACTACATTTACAGTACACTATAGGTGGTGGTATCTTTGTCCTTAATCAGTGTACATCAGTTCACTACATTTACAGTACACTATAGGTGTGGTATCTTTGTCCTTAATCAGTGTGCATCAGTTCACTACATTTACAGTACACTATAGGTGTGGTACCTTTATCCTTAATCAGTGTACATCAGTAGTTCACTACATTTTGTAACATTAAGTTGTAAGGAGGCGGACACGTGCGGAGAACGTTAGGGTAGTCCAGGGTCATATTACCAACATGATCAATCAAAACACACAAAAGCAAACAGGGGAAACTCAGGGCTAAGAAACACAAAGGCTAGGACACGTGGAGTACAAACTTATGGGGATACAGAGATGAGCTCTCAAAAACATTCAGACATTAAACCAATCAAACACAATGAACCTAACACACGCACTCAAATAAACACAACCATTAAAATAAACAATATATAACCAAGACCAAGGCAACAAGACAGGGTTTAAATGCATGAACTAAACGAGGGACAGGTTTGGAAAATCAAACAAGGGGCCGAGAAAACGAAACTACAGAATGGAACTAAAATACACAAGACGGAAAACACGGAACAGGGAAGCTGGGAGGGACTGATCATGACACATTTACAGTACACTACAGGTGGTGGAGGAAAAGTGAGGCTTTGTGAAATATTGAGATGTTTGAAGCAGTTGTGTCGAAAATAGTTTCAAGGTTTCAAAAGTGTAGTAAAGACTACTGTAGGGAACTGGGATGACTGGCACTGGTTGGCTTTATACTGTGTTCAACCTGATGTGTTGGCCAGACCACTTAAAGCCATACTGAGATCAAAAGTGTAATAACAGGCATGAACTTTGATGTTAAATAACTGTGAAATAGAGAATAGGTTACCCAATATTATATGTTGTGAAATCATCAACCTTTGGTCTAAGACACAAATACAGATATTACTTTAAATATCAATGTTGTTTGTAAATCACAACATGCACAATACACAAAAAAGGCTTTTACAGTCGATTGAAATGTCTATACTACGATCAATATAACTGGTACTTGGGCCCCATCTAGCGGCAAATCTCTGGAACTGACTCAATGACTTGATAAAGAAATGCAGTGGCCATGACAAACATTGAAATCACTGATTCAACCTCCCAAACTCAAGGACTAAGGAAGTACAGCTGGTATGAAACACAGCATTACCAGAGGATAAATACACTAAAACATGAAAGTGAAACTAAACCTATACAGAAAGGCACAGGGAGTAACGTGCCTGCTTGTTAATAACTGTCAACTAACATTGTTTTTTCATCACAGAATATCAATATAAAAAGAAGATGCCTGACTTACATTTTATCAGTAACACAGAGTTTCTGGGTTTAACACAAACAGAGTTTTACTGTGTGGAAAACACTCAGCACCGCGATAGCTTTAGCCAATTATACAAAGTTTAACTGGATAATTGATTAATATCTTCAGCCAATGACACAAAGGTTAACTGGATAATCAACCAATATCTTTAACCAATGACATAACGTTTAACTGGATAAGTATATTATAAGGAACAACAAAAGTAAATAATATTCACGCGAAATTCTTCCAGCACTTATGGGCCTTTTGAACAGAAACATTCTGACATGATCTCCACAGTGACCACTTTTGCTAACATCTTGATAATTCTATTCTGTGAAACAACAATGTCTAAACTACTTTGCCTAGATATTATTCTGGTGGGTTATACCAGGTTATTGATACATATGATCAATAAATATTTAAAAGAAATTACCATACAACAACCTGTTTCTGTTGTGTTCTGTAAGGCATTTCAAATTCTTGGCATTTCAGTTTCATGTATAAGACATGACATTTAGAAAGATAATCTATTAACAAAATGCCACTATGTTTACTGGGATAAATAACCACATGGGTTCTGTGGGTTTACATGAACTCTGTAGAATTCTGTGGCTTTGCATGAACTCTGTTGGGTTCTGTGGGTTCAGATGTGCTCTGTAATCTATGAAGTGCAGAACGATTTAATGAATTGTCTGTATGGAAGAGGTTTCATAGTAAAATAAAGGAACAATGTCTCAAAATTAGATATTTATTATTCTATTTATATTATAAAATATTAGTTGTTCTGCTGTTTTGGGGCTTCTTCTCTTCCCAAATTACCTCCTCAGTCTTGGAAAAGATTCATTCACATAGAACACATGTTGCTGGCATGCATAGGTGTTTTTACCATTATATAAATGTGTGGATATACAGCACATCACTCCTGTCAGTAAACCAGAGGATCTCTCGCTACATATACTTTCTATATATTAATGTCACTATATCTATCCTACCTACTGCTCACTGGATGTCCCTCACTAGCCTATCAGTCAATATGTCCTATCAATAACCTTCTATCTAGACAACACTGAATCTCATAGTCTCTCAAATTCTCTCTTCTCACAATACCCTTAAAGTTTGGGTGTGTTTTCTTGACTTATAAGTATTCATAGAGTTTGTGACTGAGACAGATGTGTGCTCAGGTTTGTTTCAGACACTGTCAGTCAAAGACAGGAGCGGCAGGTTCTGTATGACACCTCTAGAAACGCAAGCTTCGTTTAGTCGTGGTCACGTGACATGGCCGTTTTGAGCCACACTTCGGATCAGAGTTTCAAAACGCTGCGCTTCAGAAACTCGAAACAAGCGTAGAAACGTCAGCATTGACCGTCCGATCCCCAGCTATAGTTAATAATACAGATAATGAACTATACAGGGGATCTGAATTGTCCACTGAGGATTTGGACAACACTACAAAACGGCTAAAACTGAACAGAAAACTGTAAAAAACACAAATCACAGCAGCAACTTTACGTTTATGCCAGAGGAGTTTAAAATGGGACCATTTGGAAAGATTACTAACTACGACTTAAAAACGAGATTTACAATAACGGACAAAGTATATCTGACCTAGTTAAATAATTTTTAAAAAATATAACGACAGTACTAGGCGTTATATTTAACGTCCATTTTAGTGTCCCGTCACTTCAGTTGCGTACCGTTAACTTCACCAGGACTTTAATCTTTACATTTAATCCACTTTTCTGTTGACCTACGATTCCAACACAGAACTATGGATTTACAAAACGTTGCTTAAACTGCACCGACATCGCATTTTAACAAACAGACTAAACTTACCGTGAAATATTTTAAACGCGCGTATCTCCAATCCGCCCAACTTTCAACTTTCCGCCCAAACAGTTCAGAAAATACTTTCGTTTTCTTGAGATGGGAGAGACTACAGGAACACCAGTGGGAAAGTGGAGGGCGGAGCACATGAAGACAATTACACAACAGATTTCTTATGTCGGTCATTTTTTATTAAGACTATCTGCAGCCAAAACGTAGCTGTCCATCATTTTTTTCTGCATCCAATCATAGACTATACAGACAATGGAATCACAGTCCCTCCTACACGGACTTGTTTTGCGGCTGCGCTGAGAGTAAATCTCCACTATGTCCGCACGTTGAAACACTTCGGAACTTAAACCACTTTGTTTGCAGGTCTAACTTGCAGATGATTGTAATTTAGATAATCAGCCTCACAATAAGCATGTGTGTGAACGTCCATGACATGTGCATATGACAAAGAATCTTCTGAATGGCTGGGCATGTGTTTCAAATATTGTGGAAAGAAAATTTATTTGTTTACCAGTATTTGGTACATCAGAAAACTACATGATGTAGTTTAATAATAATAAACAAAAATAAACTATGAATACCACCTCCTTGCAGCAGTACAACCAATTTGTGGTTTTACATTTGTTGTGGAATTTTACATTAGATCACATTAGATAATTCCATTAATACATATTCTGCATTGTAAGAAAAATATAGGAGTCCAAAATAAACAGATTATTTTGTATAATAAACACAGAACACAACCTAGCAGTAAAAGAATAGCAGTAAATGTGTATTAGCATTGCTGGTTACATAACAATGGATAATTTACATTTTATGTTAAATAAATGCCATGCAGAGGAGATAAAGTTACAAGACAACAGTAAGAATAAATAACAACTGCATCACTGCAGTGCTCTTACATTAGAAGAAGGAAGCAAACATGTTCCTCACCATATGAAAACTGTATTCAAATATTAAGTGAGCACTCTATGAGTGAGCTATCTAGGTGTCCTTTATAGCAGGACACAACCAAATTCCTTTGAGAACTACCAGCCTCTGTAGTGATTAGTGATCTGTAATTAATGATCACTCGGACGTCATAAATGTGCATAAGACTGTAACAGTTCCAACCCAAGTAGACGAGAGGCAGCGTGCATATGCAGTTTATTAACGAGGGAACCACAAACACGAAGGGCAAAATAAGCAGAGGCCTGGAGAAAACACTGCAGCAATGCATGACATGAACTAGACAAACAACTATTACATGAACTAGCAAACAATTATTACATGAACTAGTGAAAGCAAGGGTGACGACAGTACTGGGAGCGTAACCTATAATAACAGAAGAAACCTATAATAACCAGGACAAGTTGGCAATAAACAGACTCAGGTGAACATAGGAACAGGGAGAACCAAAACACGGACCGGAAGGAAGGAGCAGACGGGGAGTGGCAAAAACGAAACCAAAGAACAGCAAGAACGCAAAGAAAAACAGACACGACCGGGAAACCACGGAAACCGGGACGCCAGGAGGGGGCCATTCATGACAATGACATAATTACTATTATTATTGGATATAAGCTTTTAGCACACAGAACACTGTATATCAGTAGAAAAGAGAAGATAAAAATGGATATAACAAGCCTCTTCTCAGCATATTCCTTTCTTAAACCCAAAATTCCCCACCCAATAAAATCCCACATAATCATACTAATTAAACCAGAACCCCACAATAAAATATGTGGCAGGCCAGATTCAAACACAGTCGCCACTTCATCCTAATGAGCACAAAAAAATCCAACAAAAAAATATCCTGCCACAGTCAGTCCTCTCAGTACAAACGTGAATCTCTCCTCTATCTGAGATGGTGTAGTATCTGTAACACATTATCCCTCTATGGGCTAGTTACACTCACTCTGAGCCCATCAGAGACGCAGGACGTTATCCAGCTTAAATGCCAAGTGACACATTCACTCACTCTCTCTGTCTCTCTCTCTGGATGGATGATAGTAAATGATAAAGTAACAGTCTTGACAACTGCAGTATAGGCAAGTTATCTTCTTCCATTTTGGATGTTCTAACTCATCTAATACTCTACTTTGGTACACTAAGTAAAAATAAAGCTTAATTTAGACACTTCTCACAACACACTCATAAGACATTGTTATATACAAAAGAGAGTTATGCAAAGATTATCCATCTGAAAACCCAAATCACCACTGTACTCTAGTAAATTTATTTTGCTATATAGGAAAACCTTCTCATCACACCCCACAGATGTCTTCACATTTTTCCCTCTAAAAACTTTTAAAGGGGCAGTTACACTAACATGTCACTACTCCATAGATTACCATATCACATTTACAAACCCACATTTACAACACATATTTTCATCTGGGCTACTCCTGTTGTTGATTGGCTTAATAAAAAGTGATTGACAACATAGCTCTTTCCTGATCACCTTTTGCTATTAGAGCTTGATCAGCTTCCATCAGGTCAGAAATTCAGAACACCTGCTGTAGGAATGAAACACACAGTGAGGTGTCCTTTGTCTCCACACCTTTACCTGCTATCGCCATGGCAGCTCCTGTTACTATGGCAAAAATAGAACAGAAAAAAAATAGATATCTTATGTTTTTTCTTTTCAAGATCTAACCCCCCTGGCTAGGCCTGACTCACTAGTCCAATAGATAAACCCTCTGGTTAGTCCTGGTTCACTAGTTCACGCCCTCCCTGTGTTTCACACCTGCTCCTCATTGTGTATCATTAGTGTGCATGTATATAAATCTTGTGTTTGCATAGGTGTTTTGTTGATGTTCCACCCTGGTTAGCCTGCTAACCACGGAGTCATCTTTGTTTTGTTTAAAAATAAATGTTCCTTGTGTTCAACAAGACTTGTCCCTGCATTCTGCTTTGCCTCCTCGCGTCACAGGATCTGTTTAACAACAGAGAACATGGCTTACATACTTGTTTCTGTCTTCAGAAAGGTTCAGATTATTTAGTCCTAATCTCAAACCTGAGAGCAGCAGTAACCACTGACCAGGCCTTTAAAGACCTCCATGATGTTTTAAACCACACTTAAAACCCTTACAGTGTCCAACAAGCTCAGATAGGTGTGATGGTCAGGTGTCCACTTACTTCTAGACATACACTGTATGTGTGCAACACCCATCGACCCAGCAGCTAAACACTGCCAAGGGTCTTTTGGGTACATTCAGATTATAATTCATTCCAGTACAGTGAGGAGTTTTGGGTATGTTCATATTATAACGTGTCTCAGTACAGTGAGGTGTTTTGGGTACACTGAGATTATAACGTGTCTCAGTGCAGTGAGGTGTTTTGGGTACACTCAGATTATAACGTGTCTCAGTACAGTGAGGAGTTTTGGGTACACTCAGATTATAACGTGTCTCAGTGCAGTGAGGTGTTTTGGGTACACTCAGATTATAACGTGTCTCAGTACAGTGAGGAGTTTTGGGTACACTCAGATTTTAATGTGTCTCAGTGCAGCGAGGTGTTTTGGGTACACTCAGATTATAACATGTCTCAGTGCAGTGAGGTGTTTTGGGTACACTCAGATTATAATGTGTCTCAGTACAGTGAGGTGTTTTGGGTACACTCAGATTATAAAGTGTATGTGTCTTCTAGCTGCCCAACCTTCTGCAGACTCCCCTCAGAATTCATGGACCTCAGAACATTCCTGAGAGAGTCCAGATTCACCTCCACCTTCTGATCAGAACAACAGAATTTTAGCCTTGCCAATACAAACTTAATTAAAACAACAAATAAGGCCAGTGTGGACAAAAACCTAGAGTGAAATCACGAGTCTAGAGTAAGAGATAAACGGGGTTTCTGTACCTCACTGAAAACCGTTTTGACCAGGAAGTGGCAGAGTTCCAGGCCTTCACCATCTTCCCATGAACTGCCTTGTTCTTGCACTCTGTGTGCTGGAGACTCTGGAGGAAACAGAACAGACGCCAAACTGTTTCAGCTCAGAGTGATGAGCCCACAGTGGGGGAGACACCACCACCATCTCAGTAGCCTCAGACCCCAGTCCAAGCACTACATGCCCAAACAATTCTTACTCAGCCTAACAGGCATTCATTTCACTTATGAATGCATTAAAACACACACACACACACACACACACACACACACACACACACACACACACACACACACACACATACGACAGCAGAGTGAATTAATTAGATTACACAGATTATTCATGTTGGCACAGTGTCATCCTACTAAACCCAGATTAATTTATTGTGATTTAAAGTGTCCTGAGTCATTGCCACATCCAACCCCCCTGATCCTGTTAACCACCCACTTCATAAGACCAGGAACACCTGGATCAGGTGTGTGAGATAAAGGCTGAAAAATGGGAGAGTTCAGCTCTACCTGCTGGAGCTGGTCTTAAACTGTACTCTAACTGTGTGAGATGCATTTGATCTGGACTCTACCTGTGGGACTGGACTCTACCTGTTGGAGCTGGTCTGCTGTTGTCTGGCAGAGTTCAGTCCACTGGGCTGTAGTCATCAGCTGCTTCACCTCTTTAGGCTGCAGAGCTCTCAGAACTATCACACACGCCTGGCCCTACAACAGCCAATCAAAGCCATCCAGAGTGTTATATAGCCAATCAAATAGATCTAGCAGGTTAAACCAATCAAAACACCAATAAGGCCTTGAAAATGCTTACGCAAACCTGAAAGGATGAAGATGTTCATTTTTACAACCAAAACTGACAGCACTGGTACGTATAAACCTTTATTACAGGAAATGAACAACCAATAAGAAAAAAAAACAAGTGAAGACATCAATACCTCTGTTGCTAATGTAGCCAGCAGGGCTCGATTAGGTGGAGAGTCTGAGGGGGATTTACCTGCTGATGTTCCCTCACTGCCCCGGTGATGTTCTCTACTGCAATGTCCACCAGATTCACACACAGAACCTTTAAAACACATCAAGTCAACACACCTTAGTGATGTTCTCTACTGCAGTGTCCACCAGATTCACACACACAACCTTTAAAACACATCAGGTCAACAGCACTGTTCAGCACTGGCTAAGGTGGCTGACCCACTGCTTGTGTTATGTAGAGCATTAACCCTGCTGTGTAACATTATTCTACAAGCTCCATCACCAGCAGAAACATGTGGAGAATGTGGGTGTTATAATTGTACTACAGTAACTCAACAATGAGACCAGAATAGATTAAATTCTGTAGTGATTCTGTAGCTACTGAATTGTTGTCTTGGTGTTGTGTGTGTGTGTGTGTGACGTACCTGAACATGTCTGCAGCTCTAAGCAGGAAGTCCTGCTCCTGCTGCACGACCTCTGAACTCATGACCTTCTCTATCACGGTCAGGAGAGGCTCCACCAGACACAGCACCAGACCACTGGAGCCCTGCTCAGAAAGGAGCACCTGCAGCAGGTCCAGGATCTACACACACACACACACAACCCCCCGCCGCCACACATGCAGACACACAAGCGGTGTGTGGGTACTATACTACAGATTCATACACACACAGTGTGTGGGTGTGTAACACTACATTGTGTGCTGCATCCGTTTTCTTCACCACACCCTTCAACACTTTAACCAGATAGAGTGCAGCACTGAGAGAAAGAGAGATACACACACCCACACACACACGCACACACATACATGCGTGTACACACACACACACACACACACACACACACACACACATACATGCGTGTACACACACACACACATACATGCATGCACACACACACACACACACACACACACACACACACATACATGCATGTGCACACACACACACACACACACACACACACACATACATGCCCACTCATACACACACACACACACACAAACGTGCACACACACACACACACACACACACACACACACACACACACACACACTCACACACACACACAGTTAGCTCTAGAGAAGAGATGAGTCCTCCAAGTCTGCCGCTGTCCTGGCGTGTGAGAAGGGCTCCTTCTCCTCCTGACTGCCCTGACGCTTCCTCTTCTGCTCACTGAACAGAGTCACAAGACGCTTGTCCAGCTTCATCATGGCCTCATTGTCCACCTCCTTTTCCTCTCCGCCATCTTCCTCGTTGGCCTGAACAACACGGTCCATCACTGTTTCACTGGTCTTAAATCCACAGACCTGCTGTGGCTTTTATTTTGTAATTTTACTCTACAGCAGGTGTGTTGGTGTGTTCCAGGGCGGTGGGTCCCCAAAAGCAGGTTTCAGAATTTCATGTGTGTTAAGACTATTTGTACAGGATTAGTTTGACATGGGAAGTGCAGTAATGTAATTGTTTCCCACGTTTCTCAGTGATTTTCCTCCCGCCATATCAGTCATTTTTACCTATTGGAGACTCCAAGGTCATTAAATATTTTTGCACCCTTTTCCTACTATAAAATATAGTTTTGTTTGTTTGTTTGTTTTGTAATCCTGGGCGAATTGCCAGGGATTAAATATCAGAATTTTGGTGCGGAAGTGCTCGAGAAGGAATATGACTTCCAGATGTTGGAGGTTTTGAGTAAATTCCCCTACACTTATGTTACGGTTAGTCCCTCCCAACTTCCATGATCCGTGTTTTCCCGGTCTTGTGTGTTTTATTTCCATTCCGTAGTTTTGTTTTCTCCGCCCCTCATTTGATTTTCCACATCTGTCCCTCGTTTCTTTCCTGGTTAAATTCATGTGTTTAAACCCTGTCTGATGGCCTGTGTTTTGTTGTTCATTGTTAGATTTGTTGCGTATGAATACATGTATGTAAGTTTGTACTCGTATTTCCTTCGTATTTCCTAGCCTTTGTTATAGCCTGCTTCCCCTGTTTGCCTTCGTGTGTTTTGTTAGTTTGATCATGTCTCCCCGTGCTCTCCGTGCTGGTAAACTGACCCTGGACTATCCTAACGACTACGACTCTGGATTTGCCCCTAATAAATCTCTCTCTTTTACGCACATTCTAAATAATAAATATTTGATATTGATATAATAAAAGTTGATATTTATTGAGAATATGAATCACAACCATCTAAACATATAACAAAGTAGCATTAACTAAATGTCATAAAGTATAATTCAGCTAAACCAGGAACTTTATAAGATGATATGAAACACATTTCTGAAACATTTTCCTGTTTCCTTGAGTCTTCAGTAGTTTTTTTTATCTACTATAAACATCTGTATGTTTGTAATCCTGGGCAAATTGCCAGGGTTTAAATATAGAATGTTGGTGTGGAAACACTCGAGATGGAAAATGGCAGTAGTGACTGTGTGTTTGGACGTAATCTAAAGTCCTGGAGTCTGAGCTGCTCTGATAACAGATACACTGTCTGGCACAATGTGGTGGAAATTCACTGAAACGGGGAGTCAGATGTGGATAATAAGTAAAAAAGGTTTTAATAGAAAAGAAAGATTCCACAGAGTGGAGGGCTCACTACCAAGAGAAACCCCGAGTCATACAGAGCGTTGCTTAATATACAATTCTAACTGTATGCTTTGACCAATCACGGACTTCCTGCCTCTTGTTGCTATGGCTCATACACCAATCAGCTTTAAGCGTTGCTCATCTCTTTCAGGCCAGCTGGTAACAATCTGCTTGGGTGTCGTTTCTTCTTTGCAGGCAATAAAACAAGAGTGACATTTCCTGCTTATCTGATCTATTGTCACACTCCCTTAACGTTCTTTGCTTACATAAGCATTCTTCCTAGGGAACACGATACTGCTGAATGTATGTGAATCACTGAAGCACATAGTATTTCCTTTACACACAATAAGAAGAGAACTGCCATCTCTGCCCCCTCCAGCTCCAACAGAGTAGGAGTGTGTCTGGACTGGTCCGCCAGCACTCTGTCCTTCTACAGCGTCTCCTCTCACACACACACACTCACACACTTACACACACTCCACTCCACATTCACTGAGCCCCTCTATGCAGGGTTTAGGGTTTATCCTGACACCAAAGTGTGTGTGTGAGACAGATTAGCCTCCTTTGTCCCAGAGGAACACCTGAAATACGCACTGCTCTACACACACATGGCCTTACACACACACACACACACACACAAAATAAATGATGCTCCAATAAAGGACTGAGCTCAGTTGATTTCGTACATATGACATAAATACTGTTCTACAAGTTACACATGCTGTGGAATCATAACCTCACTGTGTTAAACTCTGTACAAATCTACACATTAAAGGTGGAAATCTTTGGAAACTGAAAGGTTTTTCATTCTGTTTTCTGAGTGTTGGAGTGACACAGATACAGATGTTGTACACAGTATGAGTGTAATGTCTTGTGATGGTTACCCTCCACCACAGTGTGTTCATGACCTGTGTGTTTGAGATGCACATATGCTGTGTGTATATATATTTATATATGTGTATGTAAATTAACACACAGGAATTGTTTGGTTAAACTTTACTGATGATGTGATTTAATGAGTGATGGTTAACATGGAAATAGTGTTATTTAGTGAAGACCTGCAGGGAAAGATAATTTTATTGTAAGTATTTGAGATTAAATATTGTTCTTATGTTTCTACAGTTTAGGTATAATGTTTATCTGGCTAGAATTTTTTTTTAGATTTTAGCTAAGTAAAATGAGTAAAAAGTAAGTAAAAAAAAAAGTAAAAAGAGAAAAATGAACTTACCTGTGATTATTTTTGTGGGGAGGCTTCCGTGTTGTTTTGGGAAATATTTTTCATTCTGTTTTCTGTGTGTTGGAGTGATACAGATACAGATGTTGTACACAGCACAACATTACACAGAGTGTAATGTCTTGTGATAGTTACCCTCCACCACAGTGTGTTCATATGGACTCTGTGTTTCAGAGCACATATGCTGTGTGTGTGTGTGTGTGTGTGTGTGTGTGTGTGTATGTATATATATATATATATATATATATATATATATATATATATATATATATATATATATATATATATTTATTTATTTATTTATGTACATTGTTTGATCAAACTTTGTTGATGAAGTGATTTATTGAGGGATGGTTAACATGAAAATAGTGTTATTTAGTGAGGACCTGCAGGGGAAGAAAAAGTATTTGTGATTAAATATTGTTCTTATAATATGTTTCTGTTTAAGTTGAATGTTTCTCTGGTGAGGAATATTTTTACTAAGTATATTTTAACTAAGTAGGTAAAACAAAAGTAGATTAAGAGAGAAATGAACTTGCCTGTTATTTTTGTGTAGAAGCTTCCATTTTGTTTTGGAGGGACAAGAAACCATAGCCTGTGTTGAAGGGGACTTTTATGATGAACTTTCCTGCCCAAAGACAGGCATTTATGTCACACAATTTCCTGTTTTTCCTTATACAAGTTTCTAAGGGAAAATTCAATAGAGTGGTGTTTTGAAGTTGATTGATGTTGGAGAATTTATGATTACAAGTTCAAGGAAATAAATCAAGCAAATACTAAATTTTCCTTAATTTTTTTTTTTGGATGTTTTTGATGGGATATAGTTTTTCTGTTTCCCTGGAGCACTGTAAGCCAATAAAAACATTTTCTTTTGTATCCACTTGGAGTGTAGCCATGCACCTTTACCACTGGACCATTACAATGATATTTCCATAAGTACAGGATTATTGGTTAAAAATACTCCACAAATAAATGAGTCTTCAGTCTGCATTTGAAGACAGCAAGAGACAGTGTTAGTTCATCCCTCCATCTGGGAGACAGGTCAGAGAAGAGTCTTGACGCTTGTCTTCCATGACACTTGAAGGGAGGTGTATTTGAGGTTGGGACTGGGCTGACCAGTGTCATCATGTAGGGAGGAGCTGCTTCATTCTTGGGTTTTTAAGTGACCATCAGGGTTTTTACATCTGATGTGAGCAGCTACTGGAAGCCATTGAAGGGAACACAGCAGTGGTGTAACACAGGTGAACTTCAGACAACAGGAGCCAACAGGAGCAGGTGGAGCCAGTGTTGACTTGTACAGGCTGTGGCCTGGCTAATCCTGAAGGATTCAGTTCTACAGCATGTAGAAATGATTAGAAAACCCACACTCACAGACACACACACACACACACACACACACACACACACACACACACACACACACACACACACACACTCTTCTGCCCACACTCTGTTTGTGTAGTAAACACTCTTTTATCACACATAGTCTCTTACTGCAGCTCCCAGCTTCCTTTACCCAGAATTGCCACTGAAATTAGAGACAACTGTAACAGGATTATAGAAGCAGAGAACTGCAAACATGTGCCAGCAGAATATTACTGTCCATTGCAGTATCAGGAGTCATTTCAGTATCAGGAGAATTTTCAGTTTTGGTTGTGACTTATACTGATGGCTAATGGAGAGGGCAGGAAGCGTTTAAGGCTTTAAAAGGTCATAAGGGTGTAAAGGTCACACCTACAGTGTCTGCAAAGAGGTTCAGTTCAGTTCCACAAATAGATGTTTGCTACATGTCCATGAGCATCACGTCCCCAACACAGTGCTTCTCTATGACAGTTTGTTGTCCTGGTCTGACCTCTTCTAGTACAGAAGGCCTGTAAACACTGCGGGGTCTCCTGCCCTGATGTGCAGGGTCTGAGGACACATGCTGCTCTGCCGGGGTTTTTCCAACACCAAGCATTAACAAAAGATCCTGACTTTCTCTGATTCTATGCGTCAGCAAGGAAAAAGGTTTAAAGAATGCCGCTAACAGAGAGAGTCTGTCAGTAGCACGAGGCTCACTGTGTCCTTTCTTTTCCTACAGTTTTGTCTGAGTTCCTCCTGGCATCTCTGACGCTGCTGTTTCACGTGTTTCTGTAGAGTGACTGTATCAAAGGCTCTAGTTAATAGTGAAGAGAACTACGGTAACTACGGCTGGTGGAGAATGTAACAGCATTATGAAGTCGAGGTGGGTCATATGTGTGATGTGCATGTACTAAATAACCAAAGGTAAGGAAGGAAAAAATCAAACCATCAGAAGCCAAAACCAGTTTCAGTTTAAATAGAACTGATAACAGTTAACAGAAAAATGGTAACAATTCATCAGAAGCCAAAATCAGTTCATTTTTTGGTTTTGTTTGTTCTGTTTGCTACTTTTTTCTTTTGTGTGTTTTGTGCTTTGAGGTGGATTTGTTTGACTATTACAAGCTGAGATCACATACATTACACTAGTGGTTATTGCATTGGCTGTCTCTCCTCTTCTAAAGTTTGACTATTATAATCGGCGATCACTTACACTACAGTAGTGGTTACTGCTTTGGCTGTTAACAGAGGGTCAGGGGGCATCTGCATGTCCCTACACAGTTTGAATTCATTAAGATTTTATTTATAAAACTTTACATTTTCCAGCCTATTCTGTTTGGCTATTTCTTTGATATTTTTAATTTTGTGTGTGTGTGTGTGTGTGTGTGTGTGTGTGTGTGTGTGAGTGTGTATATATATATATACACACACACACACACACACACACACACACACACACACACACACACACACACTATATTGCCCAAACAATTTGTTTACCCATCCAAATTGTTGAATTCAGGTGTTCCAATCACTTGCATGGCCACAGAGGTGTATAAAGCCAAGCACCCAGGCATGCAGACTGCTTCTACTAACATTTGTGAAGGAATGGGTCACTGCTCAATGCTGCAGAGCTTCACACCCTCTACCCCACGTCTGGCATTAGATAAGTTCATATTTGGCATTAGACAAGTTCATACTCTATTGGCAATACCTGTCAGGGACTAGACATGCTGTGTGTGTGTACTTCCATATCTGTGTCAGCAATGAGGTGAATCTTAAAGTAGCTGAATTCTCCCATTCATTAGAAAGGGTGTCCACAAACTTTCTGGACATATAGTGTAGTATCATCGAGCCACTGCTACGCTTCACAGTTAGTAAGGTGTTCTTCCATGAAATGTGGTTTCTCTTTCTCCAAGTATATCTATGTAATCTTATAATTATTGGAGTAATGTGTCAGGATCTTAAATTAACACTAACCATGATTAAAGGTGACCCCTTTCTTCTCCTTCTTACTCTTCTTCAGCTTTTCTTTCTTCACTTTATTCTTTTATTCTTTTTCTTCTCAAATGAGGAATCACTGATTACAGAATCAAATGAGGACTGAAGCATCAGATGAGCAACGATCTGTGGTGATGCTTTGGTCTTCCTTTTCACTTCATCCTCCTCATTCATTTACATTTGCATCTCTGGTAAAACTAGTCACAACGGGTCAATAACTGTAGATGGAAAAATCAAATGCTACTATAATGCGTGTGCTGATATACAGTAGTATGGTATAGACACACGGTGATATTAAACACATCATGTATGGTGATGTTATCATAGACACTTCAAAACACCGTCAATGCATTTGAATAAAACACGCAGTAGGAATAAACGCAGCTGTACAGGACATTCCTGCTCTGCTAAGTGAGGTTTCTGACACCCTCTCATATGACACTTTATTCAGTACCTCTGATTTTTATACGATTATTCCAAAAACATCAGAAATAGAAGCCTACCATTGAAATGACAAGTCCTGTCTACCTGCTAATTAACATGCATATGCAAAAATAGTGTTGTGAAACTATCAAGATTACAACATACAAAATGCCCCAAAAAATGGACTTGCAGGCCAAATTAAAAACTGCTGACTATGTATTAAACAGAAATACATGAAATGAATTGTTAACTGACTTAGAATTACTGCTGCTGGTTTTGTTTAGGTAATATAAGAAAAATCAGATTGCTGAATTAAATATTACTGATTCTAAAAACTAAATAAAAAAAAAGTTGGTGTTGACAGAACACCTGCTTATTTTAAATCAGATGTACCTCTGATTCTTGGCAAAACCCTAATCAAAGAACGCTGGCGAATATGTTTAAAAATGAAACATATTAATGACTAATCTTTATTTTCAGCATCCCTTATTTAACTGTTAACTGTTTGATCAGAAAGTCCCTTTCTTCCTCTAGATCTTTAATCTTTTCCTGCTGTGATGGTACTTCAGCTTCAGTAACTCCACCTCAGATTTGGCTTTAGCTGGACTAATCTGACCTGTAGGGCACTGTGGATCACCTGAGGAAAAAAAACGCTGGCCGGTGAGGAAGATCAAACCGATTGGCTAGAAGCAAGTGGGAATTTCTATAAATTTAGATAAATATTTAATATCATTTCATTATATTAACAGTGCATGATACAAAATACAAACCACATGAGTATAAATGAGAGAATGAATGTGTGTGTGTGTGCGTGTGTGTGTGTGTGTGTGTGTGCTCAGCCATGCCTGTGTGTGTGTTTGTTCTTACAGTAAAGCTGTAAGCTCCTCCAATGAGAACGGCCTTGAAGGACAGAACAATGCTGAGGGCAGAGGAGTCCCCCCCCCTCCATCCCTCTGCCCCCCCCCCCGCCTCATCCCTCTGTGTCCCCCCCATCCCTCTGTCCCCCCATCCCTCTGCCCCCCCCATCCCTCTGCCCCCCCCATCCCTCTGTCCCTCCGTGCAGCCCACCCCCCCCACACACACTCTTTCCTTTTACTTCCTCTCCTGTTGTGGTTTACACATCCACTCTGGCCAAGAACAATCAACCCATGAGCCCACAGTGCACAGCTGAGGAAGTCAATAACAATGTCTGAAGGATGTACGGTGAAGGAGAGCCACCGTGAGCATCCTGGTGCACGCGCACCGCTATGTTTGACCGCAGCGAAACGCAGCATTTCTCAGTCACGTTCCTGGCCATCTCGCTGTTCCTGGGAGAAAATTTAGAAGTGTTCGGAATAGCTTGTGATTTACAGATGTGTGTTACCTTGGATAGTTTTAGCACTACAGCTCCTTTTTAGACAGATTCCACTTTCCAGTGTTTTTTTCCACGGGCATCGGAAGCAGCCGGCATTAGAGAGGGCGGCGACGCATGCACCCTGACCCCTGCGGTCTGATGTCTGCTCCCGAGGGGAGGCCCTGGAGCTGCTCTGTAAGAACAGCTGGAGGAGCTCGTGTCCAACACTGGACGTTTACAGGCAGAGCCTGCGTCCTGCTGAGAGGGGACAGGCTGCCACTGCTGTGACGGAGCAGAGCATCTCAGCCAGCACGTCCACAGCCCGGGCCTGACCTGGTCAATGTTCCTGGCAACGGGCCCATGAACGTTCACAGCCCTAAGCTGATATCCACATGGCCTATGAGCTCTGGACACATTTCCCTCATGGTGATGTATGTATTCTGTACAAAAGAAAAATGGCCTTCGAGTGGGTTCACGCTCTGGTTTGTCTAAACAGTCATGTCTTACAATAAAGCTGATTTTCAAAATGGCTAAGTTGCTGTATATTTTAATGCCAAACCCAATAATCCCTTCAAATTCATTTTACCCTCTAAATTTAATATACTTTATTTACTCTTTAGTTTCTTAAAACCCAAGCACCCATTTGTTTTGTAGTGGAACTTGCAAGAGTTTCCAAGAAAATATTACATTTTGGGAAGGTTTAAATATTAGAAGTTTTGGATTTTGAGCCTGTTTAATCAGTGAGGAAAACATGGCACTGCTTAAAGAACATCAAAGTTTGTACAAAATGCTAAAATGAAAAGCAAACCCAAAGAAAGTGTGTAACTTGTTCAGGCTGTGCGTGGCCTGGTTTACATGTGAACTATCCCTGCCGAGTAACCGGAGGAGACTGCAGGTCCAGGCAAACGATGCTCCCTGGCTGCTCTGGCTCTCTCACTTTCTGACAGACATTTACAACCCTGCTATAGCACCCTCATAAACACAGCACAGACAACACAGCAGCCTGCTGCATACTGTGTGTGTGGGGGGGGGGGGGGTGGATGTGTGTATGTCTATTCATACATGAAAAATGACTTGTAAATGCTTTTAACTAAAGCTGTTTGGACGTTCCATGCATCTCTCTCACTAAGCACCCAGAGACAGCAGTCACTGTCACGTAATACAGATGAATGTCAAGGGTTCAGAAACCATGAAATATCCTGAGTGCTCTTCACTGATCCTATGAGCCCAGTTCACCAGCTCAAACAGCTACATGAGAGAAGGAAGGTTATTATTCCACAGATCAGAATAGACCTTCATGGTTTGGCTGCAGGGTACAACAGCGCCGTGTTCCCTCAAAAGGCGTAAACACGCCTGGAAGCAGAAGGGGTGTGAATACATGACAGGAGGAGAGTAAGCGAGGCTGAGTGTCATGTGGTTAGGCTGCAGACACGAAGATGGAGTCAGTCAGTCAGTCATTCTCTCTCTCTCTCTCTCTCTCTCTCTCTCTCTCTCTCTCCACAAAGTGGTGAGTTCTGCTTGGGGAGACTCTCCAGTTTACAACTTCCTTCTGATGCAGTCCTCCAGCCTGCTGCTCATCTCTGCTGAATGATGTTTAATTATAGTTCATTAAGTGTGGGCAAGTCAATCCATCACAAATAATAGAAGAATTACCAAAATACCAAGATGGTGGCACGGTAGCACTCAGCGGCTACTCCAGGTCTGATAAATGGTGCTATTGTGTTACTATTTGTCGTCTCTACAACACATTTTCCAACTATTTAAATCACAAATACATGGGAACAACCAACCTCCATGTATACCACTGCCAGAGCCTGCTACACTTAAGACACCATGCACAAACCTACCTGGGAGGCAGTGTGCTTCAGACACTCTGAGAGCTCGGGTTGCTATGGGAACCAGGCCTGCAGACCACGGCGTCGCCTGAGTCCGAATGCCGGAGGAGGAAACAGAAGCAGGGGAAGCGAGCTGGGGTCTGTGCTAGGCTAAAGGCTAATCCTAACAGACCAGCTCTACCATCTCTCTTCATCTCAAATGTCTGCTCCTTGGATAATAAACTGGACTGCATCAAACTCCAGCAGACTACACAGCGAGAGTTCAGAGACTGCTGTGTTTTAGTCTTTACTGAAACGTGGCTCAGCGACAGTATTCCAGGCGCCGCCATTCACATGGCGGGATTAGTCTCAATCTGTGCCGATAGAGGCAATGCACTTTAGTTCAGCATTCAACACCATCATTCCTCAGCATCTGATTGGAAAGCTGAGCTTACTGGGCTTGAACACCTCCTTCTGCAACTGGATCCCGGAATTCTTGACTGGTAGTCCTCAGTTAGTCCAGTTCAGGAGCAGCACTTCCAACACCACCACATTGAATACTGGTGCTCCTCAAAGCAGCGTACTCAGCCCTCTGTTCTTTACACTGCTGACTCATGACTGTGCAGCAATGCACAGTTCGAATTGCATCATCAGGTTTGCTGATGACACAATCCTGGTAGGTGTCATCAGCAAGGACGACAAGTCAGCATACAGAGAGGAGGTGCGAGAACTGGTGAGCTGGTGCAAGGTAAACAACCTGTATCTGAATGTTGACAAAACAAAAGAGATGGTTAATGACTTCAGGAGAGCATGGAGAGATCATTCCCCACTAACCATCAAAGGCTCCTCAGTGGAGATCATCAAGAACACCAAGTTCCTTGGTGTTCACTTAGCGTCCTCACCTGGACCCTGAACACCAGTTCCATTACCACGAGAGCCCAGCAATGTCTTTACTTCCTTCAGAAACTGAGGAAAGCCCATCTCTCATCACCCATCCTCACTACCTTCTATAGAGATAGTATAGAGAGCATCCTAAGCAGCTGCATCACTATCTGGTTTGGGAACTACACCGTCTTTGACTGCAAGAGAGTAGTGAAAACAACTGAGAAGTCCATTGGGGTCTCTCTTCTCACAGTCATCTACACAACACACTGCATCCACAAAGCCACCAGCATTGTGGGAGACCCCACACACCCCTCACACAAACTGTTTTGCCATCTGGAAAAAGGTACCGCAGCATCCGGTCCCTCACCTCCAGACTGTGCAACAGCTTCTTCCCAGAAGCCATCAGACTCCTGAACTCTGGCTAACTCCAATTCCAATTCAAATTCCAAAAATGGACACTTCTATACACACACATACACACACACATACATACATACATATCCATACACACATACATAAACACTCAGACATTCTTTTTGTATTGGACTAGTGCTGAAGTCAAACTTCACACACATATAATATGCACTCCTTTTGCAGTCTTGCACATTATACTACTTGCAGCTGGAGTACTGTGCTAAACCAGCACTGTACTCTGAACTGTTCTGGCTGCTACCGGTGACTACTATGTTCAGTATTGCATGTCACTGACTCCTAAGCACAACCCACCAGTACTACTCGTCAAAATAAATGCACTGCCTGTTCATTTTGTATTGTGTATTGGTCCTGCCCTGTATTTATTTATTGTATGACATTATTGCACTGTGTTGTATTGTTTGCACTCATGTAGTGTGTTGTCTGTGGCACTTGTTGTTTTGTGTTGCACCATGGTCCTGGAGGAACATTGTTTTGATTTTGCTGTGTACTTGTATATAGCTGAAATGACAGTAAAGCCTTTTGAACCTTTGAACCTTGAACACACTCACAAACGCCCAGCATTCAGCCATTAAGAAGATTCTTTATTTGTCATGTGCACAACATGTCATGGACGTTCACACACTTACATGCTTATTGTGAGGCTGATTATCTGTCTAAATTATAATCATCTGTAAATTAGATCTACAAACAAAGCGGTATGTAAAGTTCCGAAATGTTTCAACGTGCCGACATAGTGGAGATTTACTCTCAGCGCAGCCGCAAAACAAGTCCGTGTAGGAGGGACTGTGACTCCATTGGCTATATAGACTGTGTGTCAGTGATTGGCTGCAGAAAAATGATGGACAGCAAACTTTGGCCGCTGAATGTCCCTTAATAAATATGTTATAAGAAATCGGTTGTGTAATTAGCTTCAGTTGAAAATGATTGACATGTGCTCCGCCCTCAACTTACCCGCTGGTGTTCCTGTACTCTCCCCCTTCTCAAGAAAACGAAAGTATTTTCTGAACTGTCGCCATTATTGAAAGTTGGGCGGATTGGAGATACGCGCGTTTAAAATATTTCACGGTAAGTTCATTGAGTTTGATAAAATGCGATGTCGGTGCAGTTTAAACAACGTGTTTTGTAAGTACATAGTTCTGTGTTTAAATCGTAGGTTCACCTAAAAGTGGATTAAATGTAAAGATTAAAGTCCTGGTGAACTTAACGCTATGCAACTAAAATAACGGACACTAAAATGGCTAACGGACAATACGATCGCACAGTTATATATATATTTAAAATTATATAACGTTGTCAGTTATTGTAAATTTGCATTTTAAGTCGTTGTTTGTCAGTAATCTTTCTAAATGTTCCCATTTAAAGCTCCTCTGATGTCTGTTTTTACAGTTAGTTTTCTGTTCAGTTTCAGTCATTTTGTAGTGTTGTCCACATGTTGTCCACATTCTCAGTGGACAGTTCAGATTCTCTGTATAGTTCATTAGCTGTAGTGTTACCTATAGTTCGGATGGGACGGTCCTACGCTTGTTTCGAGTTTCTGAAGCGCAGCGTTTTGAAACACTGATCCAAAACGGCCATGTCACGTGACCACGGCTAAACGAAGCTTGTGTTTCTACAGGTGTCATACAGAACCTGCCGCTCCTGTCTTTGACTGACAGTGTCTGAAACAAACCTGATCACACATCTGTCTCATTCACAAAGTCTATGAATGCTTATAAGTCAAGACACTTCCCAACTTAAAGGGTTTTTGTGAGAATAGAGAATTTGAGAGATGGAGAGATTCAGTGTTGTCTAGATAGAAGGATATTGACTGGACATATTGACTGATAGGCTAGTGAGAGACATCCAGTGAGCAGTAGGTAGGATAGATATAGTGACATTAATATATAGAAAGTGTATGTAGAGAGAAATCCTCTGGTTTACTGTCAGGAGTGTGATGTGCTATATTTCTAATAGAACACAGTATGTTGTTTTAGGTAAACCCAAATCACATACTGCTAATGTCACTCAAGGTGTTCCCCAGGGATCTGTCCTTGGCCCTCTCCTGTTCACATGCTACCCCTTGGTCAGAGTATCCGCAGGCATGGTCTTCATTTCCACTGTTATGCAGATGACACTCAGATCTACATTAACACCAAGGCTAACACTACCCTACCACTTCCTGTTTTACTCTCCTGTATCCAAGATCTCAAGCAGTGGATGAGCATTAACTTCTTAACACTCAATTCTGATAAAACGGAATTTCTACTTATTGGCCCAAAGTCCAAAACGTCATAATTATTCAATCTTAAATTAAATCTGGATGGTATCTTGATCAGTTCCTCATCCATGGTTAGGAACCTTGGCATACTCTTTGACTGCTCTCTCTCTTTTGAACCCCACATAATGTCTCTGGTCAAAAATGCCCTTTTCACCTCCGTAATATTGCTAGGCTTAGGCCCATGCTCAAAATCCTCTTCCTTACATACAAAGCTCTCCACGGTCTTGCACCTCTCTAGCTCAACTCTTACACCCTTACTGCCCCACCCGTACACTTCGGTCCTCTAATGCAGAGCTCCTAATGCAGGTCTCCTCTCCATCCCGAAGTTTAGACTGGTGTCTGTAGGAGGCAGATCCTTTAGTGTCATGGCCCCAAAACTTTGGAACACCTTACTTCAATCTCTCCGTCTCTGCTCCACAGTCTTCTCCTTCAGATCTCAACTAAAAATATACCTCTTTTCCCAACACTTTTCATAACCTCTTTTCTTATCCATAGTTGTTAATTATTGTATGGTCAATTTGTGTCAATTTTATTTATTTACTTATTTATTTTACTTCTTCTCAACTTTCATTGTAAAGCAACCTTGTGTCTATGAAAGGCACTATATAAATTGAACTTATTATTATTATTGTTATTATTATTATTATTATTATTATTATTATTATTATTATTATTATTATGTGCTGTATGTCCACATAATGTGCTATATGTCTTTTATATAATGGTAAAAACACCTATGTTTGCCAGCAACAAGTGTTCACTCTGAATTAAACTTCCAAGACTGAGGAGGTATTTTGGGAAGAGAAGAAGCTGACTCAGCCCCAAAACAGCAGAACAATTAATATTTTATAATATAAATATAAATAATAATAATACATATATAAATGTGAGACATTGCTCCTTCATTTTACTTTACTGACTTTCATTATCCATAATCATAATTATCTACATTCACAACATTTCCTTCTGCCGTAGATGAAACATGTTCCACACAGAAAATTCATTAAATAGGTCTGCACTTCATAGACTCCAGAGTACATGTGAACCCACATAACCCAACAGAGTACATGTGAACCCACACAACCCTGCAGAGTTCATGTGAACCCACAGAACCCTACAGAGTTCATGTGAACCCACACAATGCTACAGAGTTCATGTGAACCCATTGAACCCTACAGAGTACATGTGAACCCATAGAACCCATGTGGTTATTTATTCCAGTAAACATACAGGCGTTTTGTTAATAGATTTTCTTTCTAAATGTCCTGATTTACACATGAAACTGAAATACAAAGAATTTGAAATGCCTTACAGAACACAACGGAAAACAATCAGCTGGGAGATGTACTTCCTTTGAGTATCAGTACTTGAGTTTGAGAGGTTAAATCAGTAATTTAAATGTTGTGGTCACTGCATTTCTTTGTTTATCAAGTCATTGAGTCAGTTCCAAAGATTTGCCGCTAGATGGCAGCCAAGTACCAATTATATTGAGCTTACTATAGGCATTACAATCAACTGTAAAATGCTTTTCTGTTTAATGTGCATGCTGTTTACAAAGAACATTGGTATTTAAAGTAAAAGCTGTATTTGTGTTTTAGACCACAGATTGGTGACACAGACTTGATCTCATATTATATTATATACTATAGGGTAACCTTTTCTCTACTTCACAGTTCTGTAACATCAAAGTCCATGCCTGTTAGTACACCTTTGAACTCAGTATGGCTTTAAGTGTTCTGGCCAACATACCAGGTTGAACACAGTATAAAGCCAACCAGTGCCAGTCATCCCAGTTTCCTACAGTAGTGTTCACTACAGTTTTTAAACCTTGAATCAATTTTCAACACAACTGCTTTGAACATCTCAATGTTTCACAAGCCTCCCTTTTCCCACCACCACCTATAGTGTACTGTAAATGTAGTGAACTACTGATGTACACTGATTAAGGGCAAAGGTACCACCACCTATAGTGTACAGTAAATGTAGTGAACTACTGATGTACACTGATTAAGGACAAAGATACCACACCTATAGTGTACAGTAAATGTAGTGAACTACTGATGTACACTGATTAAGGGCAAAGATACCACACCTATAGTGTACAGTAAATGTAGTGAACTACTGATGTACACTGATTAAGGGCAAAGATACCACCACCTATAGTGTACAGTAAATGTAGTGAACTACTGATGTACACTGATTAAGGACAAAGATACCACACCTATAGTGTACAGTAAATGTAGTGAACTACTGATGTACACTGATTAAGGGCAAAGATACCACCACCTATAGTGTACAGTAAATGTAGTGAACTACTGATGTACACTGATTAAGGGCAAAGATACCACCACCTATAGTGTACTGTAAATGTAGTGAACAACTAACTGATGTACACACATACGGGCCGTTACACTATCTGAGTGCTGAGGGAACTTTGACACATATATGAGACCTTTATGTTTTCATCCACATATATTACATATGTTGCACACAGCACAAGGTTTTTAACTGATTAACTGTAACAAATATCAGGGCACAGACACAGTGCTGTGTGCTCCATGTTACACAGGACTGTGGGGATTCTGTACCAGCACTGATAATCTTTAGAAAATCACTATCCAAACATAAGATGTATATGATTTTAATTCATTAATGCTAGTTGTGTCAATGGATTAAAAATTAATCAAGTTAATCACATAATAGACTGTGATTAATAATTATTAATTATGAAGTTTAACATTTTGATACAGTATTGCAATACTAGTATTTACTTGTATTTTGTGGAATAAAACAATTACACGTGTAGTGTTGGAATAATTTAATGCATGATAAACTGGTTAAAGGAATCCATTTGTTCTTTAACATCTCAGCTTAGTTGAATAAGAAGGAAGCTTTTTAAAACAAAACCTGCCATTCAGCACAATGGATGTTGTTTCCTCAGTCATTCCTGTCAATAATTAAGCCACGGGTAGAAGTGGGGGTCAAACTTGGTAATATGAATAATTTGCTTTAAAAAAACATGTTAATCATAAATGCTAATGCTGACAGCCCTATTAAATACATTTGAAAACATTAAGATTCCAGTTTCCCACTGTTTGAAATCAGTACAGTAAAAGCTTTCAGAAAAGGCCTCCATCTTCCCTTTGTGACGTTACGAGGAGTGGCACGATAACAGAAATACACTTTTTTCATACATGCAAAAACACAACAAACCTGAAACGATATGCACATTCCAAACACCAACAACACACACTACAACACAGGAGACATATATACACTCAAGACGATTACACCTAACACAGAACAGGTGGATGACACGAGAGGGCGAGGCAACACACACGAAAACACACACGAAGACGTTTGAGGAGGGGTGGGGCCATAACGTGACACCCTTGTGGGACTTTGAGAAACATTTGGGCTTATGATTAGACTTATCATGGAGATTTATAATTTAAAATGTTTGAAATATTGTGATGTAAAACTGACAAATGAGGGTACACAGCTTTATGTATATTTTTAAAGTTAATTCTAAATTCTGTATAACATATTGTTGTATGTATTTAGAGGAATATGTAACTGAATCCATTACAGTGTGTTCAGTAATCTGCCGTCATCACTGTTTCAGTTCTCCAGCCACACTGTTAATGTCAGTGTTTACTTAAGTTTCATGTTTGACATCATGAGTTTTATTTTTAATATGTTAACACCTTGATTCAGTGTTGATTCACTCTGTGTTTATGAACTGTTGACAGGGAGCAGAGAGCAGCATCTCCAGTGTCCAGCTGTGTGTGTGTGAAGAGGAACAGCTCCATGATGGAGCCTCATAACTCCAGCAGTGGAGGAGGAACCTCTGATCCAAAGTGAGGAGCTTTCCATCAGCACTTAATCTGAGGAAACAGGAAGAGGGAATATTCAGGATAAATGAGATGTAGTGAAGGATCTAATTAATCAACACTTTCCTCATCTTCATCAGGGTAGAGAGAGCAGAGTCTCCAGCTCCCAGCTGTGTGTCTTTGAAGAGTGAATCATCTCCAGCACCCAGCTGTGCGTCTTTGAAGAGTGAATCATCTCCAGCACCCAGCTGTGTGTCTTTGAAGAGTGAATCATCTCCAGCACCCAGCTGTGTGTCTTTGAAGAGTGAATCATCTCCAGCTCCCAGCTGTGTGTCTATGAAGAGTGATTGGTCCATAGTTGATCCTCCTAACTTCAGCAGTGGACCTGTGCCGTCTGACCAAAAGTGAGTGACACATTAGCCACTCATATTTTTTCATTGTCGCAGGTTTGGAAGGGTGGAGGGGTACTGTTCTGTCAGTAATGTAAGGTCTACTCCATTTTTACAGTTCTAAGATCATTTGTAAAGTGTGTTGATGATGATCACAAAGTGATAATGACAGTCAACAATTCCAGCCATATCAAACACCTCCTTTTAATGACAACATGTATGACATAGTGGGCAAATCAAAGAGTTAAGCTCTCTGAGAATGAGTTCTTTCATTAAGTGATATGTGTGCTTTTTACATACCTTTATAACAAATAGTGAAACAGAACACAGTGAGGTTTTATTAAACACTCAGCTGGGGTTGTGTAAACTGCACTCTACAGTACATACTAGAGGAGGGTGAGGTGTTATTAACACTCAGCTGGGGTTGTGTAACCTACACTCTACTGTACACACCAGAGGAGCCTCATGAGCTTTTATTGGTATGGAGACCTGCATAAACCTTACAACAGTTCTGTTAGTAAAGTATGTATGTACATACGGAAAAACTCTGGTTTACAAAGGTACATCACTGACAGATGAGAGTTATGAGTGAAGGAAGTAGTACAGGTAGTCTCTCTCTGATTTCTTAATGTCTGGTGTGTTTGGTGTGTAGTACAGGTAGTCTCTCTCTGTCTAAACACTTCATGTCTGGTGTGTTTCCTGTGTAGTACAGGTAGTCTCTCTCTCTGTCTGATCACTTAGTGTATGGTGTGTGTTTGGTGTGTAGTACAGATAGCCTGTCTCTTTCTGATCACTTAGTGTCTGGTGTGTGTTTGGCGTGTAGTACAGGTAGCCTCTCTTTGTCTGATCACTTCGTGTCTGGTGTGTTTCATGGGTAGTAGAGGTAGCCTCTCTGTCTGATCACTTAATGTCTGTTGTGTGGTGTGTAGCGAGGACAACATCTGTGTACTTCTAAAATTAACAAGAACAGTTATAAGGCTATAAATAAATTGATGTGGAATTATAGTTCAATAATAAAAAAAAATTCAGACAAAATAGTGTAAATTTCAGGAGCGAATGAGTGAGGCAGTCGTACTGAACGCAGATGGACTATGTGTGTGTGTGTGTGTGGGTGTGGGTGTGTATTTGTTTATGTGTTTGTGTGTGTGTGTGTGTGTGTGTGTGTGTGTGTGTGTGTGTGGGTGTGTATTTGTTTATGTGTGTGTGTGTGTGTGTGTGTGTGTGTGTGTGTGTGTGTGTGTGTGTGTGTGTTTGTGTGTGTGTGTGCATGTGTGTGTGTCCTGCTCCATGCCCTGTGGCACTCCGGCCGTTACAATAGCATAAAGCAGACTGGTTTCTCTGGGCTGTCTGTCCCTGGACTACTTTCCTATAAGAGGATAAAAATGTATGTATTTTCTGATCAAATTTTAATACTAAATCATACACATTACTCGATCAGTCCATAAATATAAAATCATATATTCTAATTTTCCCTGGAAGTTATAATAGTCTAACACTATTATAAAATTAGCCAGGGTCCCTGGAAGGGTTTGATGGTCCCTGGAAGTGTTTGAAGCGGTGTGAAAAGTTTAACACTGTATACACCCAACCAGGGTGCCTAGATGTGTTTTAATGTTCCTTGTATGTGTGTAAAATGAGTTAAACACACATGCAGGGAACATAACATACACTATTATCCTGAACTACTCTCAGAAACCAGCAGTGCATCTGTTAAGCTATCAAGAGGTTTGGTATTTCACCAGTTTGATTGTTCCTGTTTTATGCCTCGAGTGTCGCAGGGCGCGGAACAGGACACACAGGCTCCCTCGACTATGACACACATTTATTAACACTGAACATGAACGACATTGGTGGCACTCACACATAGCAATGACATCGGACATGAACACAAACAGTTAAACACTAACAACAGAGACTCTGAACCTTAACGTGATTTAACCAAACTACATTGACATTAACATGAACAACGACCAACGCCGAGGCATGCACTGACAGAGGTTTAAAATAGAGAGAAACACTTGACATTAAACCTTGTGCAGGTGCGTGCCATCACGGAGGGCATGGCCACAAACGAGGGTGAACGAGGGTGCTACTAGACTCTGACTGACCCCAGGTGAGACAGTGCAGTAGATGTAGTGCTACTAGACTCTGACTGACCCCAGGTGAGACAGTGCAGTAGATGTAGTGCTACTAGACTCTGACTGACCCCAGGTGAGACAGTGCAGTAGATGTAGTGCTACTAGACTCTGACTGACCCCAGGTGAGACAGTGCTGTAGATGTAGTGCCACTAGATTCTGTCTATAATCATTTTTGTTTTTTGGTGATTTCGTTTTAGCCCTAGTTTTGGGGTTTCTAGTGACATGTTCACTTTTACTCTTATATATGTTCCTCTAAAGAGTTTTTTTAGTAAACTGACCTCATGTCTGTATGTGTATATATAGTCTCCTCATTGACATCATGTAGGTATGTGTATAGTGACTCATCTTTGATTTGTGTGTGTGTGTGTGTGTGTGTGTGTGTGTGTGTGTGTGTGTGTGTGTGTGTGTGTAGTCTCAACTCTGATGTCATGTCTGTGTGTGTATATAGTCTCATTACATGTCTGTGTATATAGTTTCATAACTGATTGTGTGTATAGTATCATTAATTTTCATGTCTATATATGTAGTATTACTCTTATCTATCTATCTATCTATCTATCTATCTATCTATCTATCTATCTATCTATCTATCTATCTATCTATCTATCTATCTATCTATCTATCTATCTATCTGTCTGTCTATCTATCTGTCTGTCTGTACATTTCAGACTCTTGCTAATGTTCTCTAGTGATTAACATTGTTCCATCATTTCTGACTGTTTCTTCTTGTTTTGCCTGTTCTAACAGTGTTTGTTTTTGCCATATGACCCCGTGTGTATTATGACCTGTTTTTCCTGTATTAGGAATCGTCCTTATAATGTTACAGTTACATCCTACTAACCTCTAGACCCGCCCACCTCTAGACCCGCCCACCTCTGACTCCTGAGTGTTAGTGTACAGTGTGTAAATCTCACTGTGTATCTCCCACTCTACTTTGTATCAGTCTGTTCCTCATTAATGCCCAGTTCTCCATCACTATCCAAGTTCATTTATTTCAGCACACAAGTCTGTTAATATTTTCATTAGCACTTTATTATACAGTAGTTTCATTCCTGACATTTTGGCTGTATGTGTATGTAAATCCAGTAGTTTCATTACTGACATTATGACTGTATATATCTACAGAAGAACTCATCCTGTTCTACACCTACACAAAGACGAGTCCATACAGCAGGACTCTCAGACACCAGTGGATGATGTCCTATACAGCGTCTTACACACACATAAAACCAGCATGAAGAACAAGTATGAAAGTTTATTTGAGGGAATCAAATCACAAGAGAATAAAACCCTCCTGAACAGGGTTTACACACAACTCTACATCATAGAGGGAGAGAGTGATGCAGTGAATGAAGAACATGAGGTTTTACAGATGGAGAAAACACTCAGGAAACAGCTGGTACAAGACACTCCAATCTACTGCTCAGACATCTTTAAACCTGTACAAGGTCCTGAAGGAGCCATGGAGGAAGAGAAGATCAGGGCTGTGATGGCTGAAGGTGTCAGACACACAGAACCAAAAGAAGATAAAGGCCCAGAAGTACTAAAGCTCAGAACTGTTCTGACTAAAGGCATTGCAGGCATTGGGAAAACTGTCTCTGTGCAGAAGTTCATTCTGGACTGGGCAGAGGGAAAAGGCAATCAGGATGTAGATTTCATGTTTGTGCTTCCATTCCGGGAGCTGAACCTGATTAAAGATGACCAGTACAGTCTGCATAGACTCCTGTGTGACTTCCACCCTGAGATAAAAGATCTGGACCCAAAGATATATGATGTGTGCAACGTTGTGTTCATTTTTGATGGCCTGGATGAAAGCAGAATTCACCTGAACTTTTCCCAGTGTAATAAAGTATCTGACATACGCATGACATCTTCAGTGGGTGCGTTGATGTCAAACCTCATCAAAGGAGAGCTACTTCCCTCTGCTCTCATCTGGATAACCTCCCGACCAGCGGCAGCCAATCAAATCCCTCCTCAGTACATCAACCGTGTGACAGAAATTCAAGGATTCACAGACCCACAGAAGGAAGAGTACTTCAGCAAGAGAATCACTGACCAAGACCAAGCTGAGAAAATCATCTCACACATAAAGACAGCAAAGAGCCTCCATATCATGTGTCATATACCAGTCTTCTGTTGGATCTCAGCCACTGTGCTTCAGATAATACTAAAACAAACTGATATAGAAATCCCTAAAACTCTCACTGAGATGTACATACAGTTCCTGCACACTCAGATAAACATGAAGAATGAGAAGTATGAGAGGGAAAAAAAAAAAGATCAAAAGAAACATTTGGAATCAAACAGGCCCATGATTCTGAATCTGGCTAAACTTGCTTTCAAACAGCTGATGAAGGGAAACGTGTTGTTCTATGAAGAAGACCTGAGAGACTGTGGCATTGATGTCACTGAGGCCTCCGTGTATTCTGGGATCTGCACTGAGATCTTTAGGGAAGAATCTGTGATTTACCAGAGGAAGATCTACTGCTTTGTACATCTGAGCTTTCAGGAGTTCCTGGCTGCTCTCTATGTGTTTCACTGTTTTATCAGCAATAAAATGAGGGCACTGCAAGCTTTTAAGTTACAGTCAAGTTGCAGGTCTGAAAATGTTCCTCTCCATGACCTGCTGAAGGCAGTAGTGCGTAAAGCCTTAAAAAGTCAGAATGGACACCTGGACCTTTTCCTCCGTTTCTTGCTGGGCATCTCAGTGAATTCCAATCAGAGAATCCTACAAGACCTACTGACACACACACACAGCAGCCTGGAGAGCATCACGGACACAGTCCAGTACATCAAAGAACAAATACAACGAGAGGACCTTCCCCATGAGAGATCCATCAACCTGTTCCTCTGTCTGTCTGAAATGAAGGACCAGTCTCTCACCAGAGAGATTCAGGAGTATCTACAATCAGAGAAACACTCAGGAGAGACGCTCTCTCCTGGACAATGTTCAGTACTAGCCTGCATGCTTCTGACCTCAGAGGAGGTGCTGGATGAGTTGGACTTGGAGAAATACAGCACATCAGAGGAGGGATACAGGAGGCTGATCCCAGCTGCTGCAAACTGCAGAAAGGCTCTGTGAGTGTTTAACTATAATTTATTCATTAATTTATATTAGTAATTTTAGTACAGATACCTAAATATTTCATTCACATTCACAAGGAAGGTGCCACACAGCTTCAGGGTTGATACACTGGATCATTTATATGGGGTCCCTCCATATTGTCCAGTAATCCCCCAACTCACAACACACCTGAAGGTGGCAGAATAGAACTACCAAAAACATTTGATATATTTCAATATGAAGTACCACTTTTTTGTTTCAAAACAGAATTTACATAAAACAATGACCTTAACATCTGTTCTTTCCTTCAGTGTTACCCACAATATGTGACTGTATTAAAACTACTTAATGATCATTTTCCAGGACTTTTCCAGGCCATTTGCAGTGATGATCTAGCTGGTATGACAGACAGGGATCCATACATGGACTAACAATCCCGTCTGCTTCAGTGCAGGAGAAGCTTTGACTGGCAGCAGCTGTAATTTTTGCAGTCAGCCAACAGACAGGTTTCCACTTGTGTAGTGATATGCACATACAGAGACTTTCACTTGTATTAAATGCAAGATCTGTCTCTGACCACTTCTGACTGTGGTTTGAGTGATCAGATTACAGTGTGTCTTGGTTGTTTATGTCTTGCATTTCATGTAGTAGAGTGAAATCTAAATCTGATCTGATCACTAAATTCTGTCCCTATATCTTAGTTATCTCATTATTTTAGCTGTTGCTTCATTTTAGTTCCTTGTAAGCAGCCACATCACTGTTCTAATATGTATGTGTTGTGTAGTAATACTTTAATGACTCACCCAAAGTTTGTTAATTCATTAATTAATATTAAATATCTAATTATGGTAAATCCTGAGTCCCTCTTTAACACACCTGTTCCAGACTCTTTCAGACATTGATTAGTTCTGTCTAGTTCTAGTTCCCTGTAGCTGATTTTATTTATATAACAAAAAGTGAATAGTAGGTAATAGGTAATATATATTAATTTTGTAAATGTTCATTAGCTGCAAGTCTTTTTATTCAGTAACTTTGCCACTAGTTTGGTTAGACTGACTTGCTTGTTTTCTTGTTTTCTTTTTCAAGCTGTTCAAACCATTTCTGTGCAGTTTGATCACACACTTTTAAATGTGCTTTATTTCCTCTGTATCTGCAGACTAGGTAACTGTAGTCTGGACACAGATTTGTGTAAAACTGTATGTTCCACTTTGGCATCATCAAATTCCCCCCTGAGAGAACTGTGTATCAATATCAGCACCCTGCAAGATGACGGAGTGAAGCTGCTTTCTGATGGGCTGAAGAGTTCACACTGTAAACTGGAGATACTCAGGTGAGACAATGTAAACCAGAGATACTCCGGTGAAACACTGTAAACTGGAGACACTCAAGTGAGACACTGAAACTGGAGATGCTCAGGTGAGACACTGTAAACTGTAGATGCTCAGGTGAGACACTCTAAACTGGAGATGCTCAGGTGAGCACACTGTAGACTGGATATACTCAGGTGAGCACAAATGTGTCTTTTCCATGAGCTTTATCAACACATATAAAAACAGTTATATCATTATAAAACTTTATAAAACAGTTATATCATTATGAAGTGACGTATTCACACTAAAACAGTTATATCTTTATGAAGTGACGTATTCACAGTAAAACAGTTATTTCATTATGAAGTGATGTATTCACACTAAAACAGTTATATCTTTATGAAATGATGTATTTAGATGATCAGGGCTTTTGGATCATTGACCAGATTCTGACCAGATTCATTTTTTTCATAATAATTTTTACTTTGATTCAATATTTTTATCACTCGATTGTTTAGTCTACAGATATTATGTAAATTTATATTAAAAAATAGCAATTAATGAATAATTATTCTTAACAGAATGTTGTTTGTTATTACTGTGTGCCTTGATTTCATGCTATTTTAACTCAGGGCTTTATATTCTGTCTTTGCAGTCTTACAGACTGTAATCACACACCAGACAGTAGAAAACATCTCTCCTCTGTTCTGACATCAGCAAAGTCCTTCCTGAGAGAACTGCACCTAAGAAATTGTGAATTTCAGCATTCAGGAGTGAAGCAGCTCTCTGCTGCACTGAAGAGTTCACACTGTAAACTGGAGATTCTCAGGTGGACTTTCTGTTAAGTCATTACTGAATAGAAAATTAAGAAAAGATGGGATAGTGAAGCATGATGGGATAACGAAGCATGATGGGATAGTGAAGCATGATGGGATAGTGAAGCATAACGGGATAGTGAAGCATGATGGGATAGTGAAGTCGAATGTGCCCTGGATGAATGTCCATATTATCTCAATCTCAATAAAGGAGGCTCAAAATGCTATAATGAATGAGCTAATTTACATAAAATAGTAAAGTAAGTTCACCTTACACTGAATAACATTATACTATAAAAACATCAGGGAAAGGGTTCAGTAGTTGTACCTGATTTTGCAGGAAGGAGGCAATATAGCAGTTCCCATAAATAAAGAGACTAGAATTGAAGTGAGACACAAGAACAGGGCTGATGCTTCAGCCCCTTTGTTCTGCCTTCTGATTAAGTTACTAACCCCTACCTCTCTGATTATGTTACTAACCCTTAACCCCTACCCCTCTGATTAAGTTATTAACCCCTAACCCCTACCCCTCTGATTATTTTAATAACCCCTAACCCCTACCCCTCTGATTAAGTTACTAACCCCTACCCCTCTGTTTAAGTTAATAACCCCTAACCCCTACCCCTCTGATTAAGTTAATAACAAATAAACCCTAACCCTCTGATTTAGTTACAAACCCCTAACCCCTAAACACCTACCCCTCTGATTAAATTACTAACCCCTAACACCTACCCCTCTGATTAAGTTAATAACCCCTAAACCCCTACCCCTCTGATTAAGTGACTAACCCCTAAACCTCTATGCCACTGATTAAGTTACTAACTCCTAACACCGACCCCTCTGATTAAGTTCATAACCCCTAACCCTTACCCATCTGATTAAGTTACTAACCCCTACTCCTCTGATTAAGTTACTAACCCCTACTCCTCTGATTAAACTGAAAAAAACTTTCCAAACTTCAGTCACATATATTAAACAGAGTATCTTCTTATGTCATCATGATTTTCGATGCTTTTTGAAGTTATTTGTAAATCCATTTATCTAGAATCAACAATTACTGACTGAACACAGAAAATGGGAAAGATTTAATAGTGATTATGAAAATGTTTTTAAGATCAACACAGTGTACAGCAGGAATCCAATAATTGAATAGCAAACTTTACTCATTTCATCATCAAAAAGCCACATAACTTTAGTTTTTCAGGCATCATGATCTAAATACATTTTTGTCTTAATGCATTAAAATATTCCTCAATGAATGTACAATCTTTGCCATTGCAGACTAGCAATGTGTAATCTTGGAGAACAGACATGTGAAGTCTTTGGCTCAGCTCTACAACTCACAAATAACCCCCTGAGAGAACTGGACCTCAGCAACAATGATCTGCAGGATTCAGGCATGAAGCTGCTCTCTGCTGGACTGAAGAGTTCACAATGTAAACTGGAGATTCTCAGGTGAACTCTTTGTGAATTCATTGTTGAAATGCAACTTTTAAGACGTGATATTCTGTGATGCATATTTTCTAATTCCGAATATAGATTTGGTCTTTATATAAGATTTCAGAAAAGGGGCTTAGTTAAAAAAATCTAGTTTTAGTGAAAAATAAATTATTTAGGGCAGAGGTATTATTCATTTATCTTATTCAGATCTGGCATATACCAGAAGTAGAGTTTGTGATCCTACACCAGAATTATTATCCATTGGTGTCTTTTGATGCAAACAACTAACCAATACTCAGACAGTAAGTCTCTCTGAGGGACGCAGTGATTAGATGAGACTGGCGTCTTGGGTCCTCTAATGTGCATTCCCGTCTCTTGTGATCTGTGGATTTAAATAAGCAGACACTGAGTGCAAACAGGTGATTTCCTTCAATACTCCAGTGATTGTGAATGGGACAGGCAAGGGGTGTGATCCCTAGCAGGTGTGGGTGTGTCCCTCCTGCTATCCAGCCAATCAACTGTGACACACACACACACACACACACACACACACACACACACACACACACACACACACACACACACACACACATATATATATATATATATATATATATATATATAGTTAACAAGAAAGGTATTCCCAGATCAGCATGGTGTTTATACATTTACATTTACTAGAATACTGTTGAAATAGAGTGATCAGTGCTAATGCCTAGAATGTTTAAATGTTTATAAACATCTAAAGAAAGCTACACAAAAGACTTATGGTTCTTAATGGTTTGGCGACAGTGTAGTGAGCTGTCATTTTACAAATGGGTACTTCAATGTGTAAGTAACATCCACATAGCAGGAACAAGCTTGGGTGGTTCACCATTTACAAAAACCTATTGGGTTATTCCACGTGACTGAAAACTCAATAAAAAAATAGTGACTAACTTATAAGAAACAAGACTGGTGAATCAGGGCAGTGGGGACCAAAGAGCAAACTGGGAAAATTTTTATTGCATAAAAAACATTTTCTTAATTGTTTAAGGGTAGAGTTGACTGCAGTTCTCCTTTCTAATTATAAATTAAAATAATATAAATATAACAAATAGCAATGTTGAAAATGAGCCAAAAAGTACAAAACATTCTTAGACTACAACTGGAGATCAGTGGCTGGTCAGCACACTTCTGTTGCTATGGGAAAAAAAGACTACCAACGATTATTACAAATTTTTAATAACATTGGGAATAATTACATCAAGAAGATAATAGGCATGTTTTATCTTGAAAAAGTTAAGAATATTTTAAAAATGTTAAAAACTTCCAGATAAAAAAGGTTACTGTTTCACGGTTTTTAATTCCAAACTTTTCTTTACAGTAAAGTCTGCTACATGCTAACACATTTTCCTCTTTCTCCCTCCTTTCTGCAGACTGTCTGGTTGTTTGGTCACAGAAGAAGGCTGTTCTTCTTTGGCTTCAGCTCTGAGGTCAAACCCCTCCTACCTGAAAGAACTGGATCTGATGTACAACCACCCAGGAGAGTCAGGAGTGAAGCTGCTCTCTGCTAGACTGGAGGATCCCCACTGCAGACTGGACACACTCAGGTATGTACAAATCCCCTGTCCTTGATCTGATCTGATACTAAACTGTGTTTTCTCAAATACAACCTGCTCTCATACACAGTGGAGCAGAAACATTAGGGTTATTATGCTTAGTGTGTGTGTGTGTGTGTGTGTGTGAGTGTGTGTGCGTGAATGTGTATGTGTGTGTGGTGTTTCTGACCTACTGAAGGCTATAATCATCTGTTTCTTATGTATGTGTGACAGGACTCCCTGTCATTACATAGATAATACATGTAAGACACCACATAGCCGATACAAGTAAGACATCAAATAGACGATACATGTAAGACATCACATAGACAATACATATTATATATATATATATATATATATATATATATATATATATATATATATATATATATATATATATATATATATATATATAAATGGATAAAGTAATGAAAACTGATACACACTTCAGTCCACATAAATCACTGTAGTTGTAACTATGTGAAGGGTTCTGAAAAAGTGAATTCAGAATTGACAAACATTTGTTAACAACTGTAGAAATCTGTGAAAACAATCATGATGAATTTTGACAGTATGTGTTCAGGTTAGTGTGTTAATACTACAGTAACAGCAATATATCATAACTTCCATCTCCAAAAACACCTTCATGCCTTTATTTGATAAATATGAACTGAAATTCCAGTCTATGATCTAAATAATTTTTGAACTATGAATCTAAATCTATGATTTAAATATTTTACACACACACACACACACACACACACACACACACACACACACACCGTAAAAGAGAGATATAAATAGAGCGCTATTAGATTAGAGTATTAAAAGTAGAGTATTAGAGTAGATTAGAGTATCTTTTTCTTGTCTGTTTTTGACACACACAGATAATCTTAAAGGATTTAAGTTTTTAACATAATATTAATTGAAATCAGAGAACAATTTTTTCAAGAATCTTAAATTCTGAGCAATTAACTATAAGGTGTGTGTGCGTTTGTGTGAGAGAGAGAGCTAGAGAGAGAGACCTTTCTGTGTGTGTGTGAGAGAGAGAAAGTCAGAGAAACCTATTTCTGTGTGTGTGGGGGGGTGGGGGGGGGGTGAGTGTGTATGTGAGAGAGCGATGAGAGAGAGAGAGACGGAACTGTATGTGTAAGGGTTGGCACCAGGCCGAGGCCCCCTCCGGCCAGCAGATGGAGGCCTCGAGTCAACCACACCACTAATCAGGCTTAACACCCAACAGCTGGGCTTGACCTTATATAAGCCCAGTGACCCAGTCATTGTTGGGTCTTTGCCAAAGTTCTGAGCCAAGCTCCTAGCTGGTAACTCTGGGTATTGAGGTCTGTGAGCCCTCATGCTACACCTCACTTCTTGTCTGCGAGGGTGTCCATGTTTTTATACATCCCCTCCCCTCTCCAGTTTTGCCTCTCGAGTCCGTCTCTCTCCTGGGGCTTCCCTTAGCCATTCAAGTTCCTCCCCATTTTCTGGTTTTGTTTGGGAAGTTTTAGTTTGGTTTTCCCCAGTGCATCGGGGTTGCCATCTCTTCCTGTGGCGTCCTTTGTTTTCCCTTTTTCCACGCTCAGCGTGGTGTTTAGTTTTTTCCTTTCTTTCCCCTAAGCCATTATCTCTCTCACTCTCTCTCTCTCTCTCTCTCTCTCTCTCTCTCTCTCTCAGTTCAATTCAATTCAATTCAATTCAGTAAGCTTTATGGTATGACCATATTCAGTAACAGAATATTGCTACTATATAATCAGTATTACAATAAACATGAATGAACCTTTGTAATTAATGAAATTAAGAATTCTATTATTATAAAGAACTTGAAAAGAACTGAATTTTGCATGAAATAATAATCGAAATAAGTGATAAGAAAGGAAAATAATACGAATGGCAAAATATAAATAATGAGATAAATACATAAAGGTGTTTATAAACTGGGAAGTGCAGTCTGTGTGAGTGTATATGCATGTGTGTGCATGCAGGTGTGCGTATGTGTGTGTGTGTGTGTGCCTTAAAGTTGGGGTGGATCATCAAATTTACTTCACAAAATTGGAAATGAATTTGGATGAATGTTTCACATTCAGTGAGAAAGTGTAGCTCTGTCGCTACAGTGTCTTTGTTACACTGATGTCTTTTCTCTGCTTTGTGAGGGGACTCTTTTCTCTGCTGTGTGAGGGAACTCTTTTCTCTGCTCAGCTCTTGGCACTGCAGGGCTTTGTAGTGGTAGGAGTGGGGGTCTCTGTTTTTTTTAAATGTAGCCACTATTTAATAATTCTTTTTTGAATTTTGAGTAATAGTGTAAATTGTCTAATTCAACTCTACATGCATTATTTGATGTTTTCCTGTGCACTTTCAGGATATTTTTACAGAATTCAGTGTGCATCATTTCATCTGGGTGTTTGCTCCATTGTGAGTGGCCACAAAAAACTTCACAACCACATAGCAGAACTGGTTCTATGATAGAATGGAATATTTTGAGCCAAATTTGAATTGATATTTGAATGTGAATTTTACGATTATGTGCTTTCTCTATCAGTTCACTGACTGCTGGATTGAACTAATTGTTAAACTAATTTTCAATCATAAGTAATTGTAGTTTCTATAGGTTTCTAGTGTATGTGTGCGTATTCAGCACGCCTAGGGTCCAGATCTGTCAGTACTTCTCCAGCAGGTCCAGGGTCTAAGAGGTGAGCAAAAGGTGTATCTCCGCAAAGAGTCCCCTCGTAACCTACCGTTGACAATGTGCTTTGGCAGAGCTGCAGGAGGTCTGTTCCATCCTTTTCACCTGTGTGTTACAATTATATCAGGAGAGATTAGTTATATTTCTTGGGTATTGGTGTCCAAATAATGGTGGTAATGGTGTTACCTTGTTCTGTGTTGGAGTCGGGTAGAGATCCAGTACGTGCATTCAGATCTCCACAGATCAGCACACTTCCCTGGGCCTGGAAGCCACTGATCTGATCATGGAGACTGGGACAGATGTCTTCATTATAATAAGGGCATTCACTGGGAGGAATGTAGATTGTACAAAGGAATATATCTTTTGGAGTGTTTATTTCTTTGTTGATTTTAAGCTAAATATGTGAATTTTCTATTTCAGAGGAATTATGAATTTAGACAATTCTGATTTATACCAGATAATGATTCCACCTGAATCTCTCCCTCTTTTAATGTCAGGGTGTGTATCAGCAGGGATTTTCTTGTAGTTTACAGGAGGGTGAGTCACCAAATCAGAGTTACATCAGGTTTCCTGGAAAATTATAATGTCTTTATCTTTTGTGTTATTTGTGAATTCAGTGTTTATACTTTTGTACCCAAACAGGGATGATTTTATGCCTTGAATGTTCCATAGAGAGACAAATAATGGTTTCATTATTTAAATGAAGTATGAAAGGAAAAACACAAATACAAACAGATTCAAAGTGAGATAAACCTGTAAAAATGAAGGATTATGTTGATGTTATATGTACAAACATTCATGTATATAAACATACATATTAAGTCTAATGGCTAACCTATATCCAGTGATATTTATTTATTTATTTGTCTATTCATTAATTCATTGTTCTATTCATTTATTTCTTGATTAAAGAATTGTGACCTTAGCTCAGCAGTCTGTTGCATATGAGGTTGAGCATCTGTTTGATCTCTCCATGTCTGTAGTGCTTGTGGAGGGTAGAGTTTTTACTACAGAGGCGTAGTTCTGCTGTTTGGGCTGCCTGTTGGGGTGGATGTTGATGGCAGACGTACTCTGCGTTTATCTTGTGGATTGTAGCTGGATGGAAGTCTCTTCTGTGCAGGATGGTAGAGATGGTGATTTTGGAGGAGGGGAAGGTCTCTGTGGAGGTCTGTGCTAGTCTTCTTACACACTCTGCTACTCTCTCTTGCTTTGCCCTCATTGGTGCCAGTGAGGATAATGATGTGGATTGGAGTACCTGAGATGGCATGTGTAACAAACTGGAGGGCATCGCTGGTTCAGGGACACCAAACTCTGGCAACTTTGGCTCCTGGGAAAAGCTGTTCCTCATTTAAGAATTTTCCATTAGAGTCAAATAACTATGTCTGCATCTGTAGGAATATTTGTATGAGGTTTTCTGTATATAACAGGAGATTGGCGATGGATGTTTTTGTTTCCTGCTGTGCTACAGTCTGCTGTGAGGGTCTCTGGGTTTTCTTTGAGTATTTTGTGTTTGTAAGTTTTCTTGACCTGTGCAGTTTTTAGCTCTGCTGGGTAGTTTATTGTAAGGGGGCGTTTTCCCGCACCTGTACTAGCCATGGCTCACTCAGTTACTAGCTACAATAGCACAGGAGCTAGTTTTTGGATGAATGAAGAGCTAAAATGTATTCAGGTTTCTTTGGAGTTGAGGTTCTTACCTTGATATTCCCTGAAAGAAAGCTTGAATGTAGATTATCCTTTTGTTTCATGTTTTTTCCCCCATCTTCCTTGGCTTTATCGTTAACTTTGTGTCTGCTACAGTTCCACTCCTGTTAGCTACTGTGTAGCTGTTAGCTTGGTTTATTATGTTGTGGAGAAATTTTATCAAAATTAGTTGTTCTCTTGTTTCTTTCCAGAAAGCTGAGTTGTTTTTTAATCTCTTTACTAATTCACTTTGGTGTATGTTGTTTTACTTTGTTTTATTTTATTTTAAAACCCCTGTACCTATAAGAATCTTAAGAGCTGCAGCTAAACATGACAGTACTCTCTCTTATCTGTGTGTGTGTGTGTGAGAGAGAGAGAGAGAGAGAGAGACAGAGGAAGAGAGAGAGAGAGAGAGAGAAAGAGAGAGAGAACTATTATCTGTGTGTGTGTGAGAGAGAGAGACAAAACTATTGTGTGTGTGTGTGTGTGTGTGTGTGAGAGAGAGAGAGAGAGAGAGAGACAGAGAGAGAACTATTGTGTGAGAGAGAGAATCCGAATTATTTGTGTGTGTATGTGTGTATGTGTGTGTGTGTGTGAGTGAATGAGAGAAACACACACACATACACACATAACTTTTATCTGTGTGTGTGAGAGTGACAGAACTATTATCTCTGCGTGTAAGAAAGAGAGAAAAAATTGATTTTTTAGAGTTTAAAATTTCCTAAACTGCTATTTGCGTGTGTGTGTGTGTTCCTTTAGGGTGGAGCATGCAGGGAAGATCAGAATCAAACCAGGACTAAGAAAATGTAAGAAGTAAATATAATGTACACACACTCACACACACACACACACACACACACACACGCACACAGTATTTGTGATCTCTCCTCTAATGTGTCTTCTTGTGTGCAGATGCATGTGATCTCACACTGGAGCCAAACACAGCACACAGACGTCTCTCTCTGTCTGAGGGGAGCAGAAAGGTGACTCGTGTGTGGGAGCAGCAGTCGTATCCTGATCATCCAGAGAGATTTGATGAGTGTCCTCAGGTTCTGTGTAGAGCAAGTCTGACTGGACGCTGTTACTGGGAGGTTGAGTGGAGTGGGAGGGCTGATATGGGAGTGACATATAAAGGAATCAGCAGGAAAGGAGACAGTGATGACTGTAGGTTTGGATGTAATGTAAAGTCTTGGAGTCTGATCTGCTATAGTAATTGTTACTTTGTCAGACACAATAATAAGAAAACTGCCATCTCTGCCCCCTCCAGCTCCAACAGAGTAGGAGTGTATCTGGACTGCCCCGCCGGCACTCTGTCCTTCTACAGTGTCTCCTCTCACACATACACACTCACACACTTACACACATTCCACTCCACATTCACTGAGCCCCTCTATGCAGGGTTTGGGGTTTGGGGTTCTGACTCCTCAGTGTGTGTGTGTGAGCTAGAATAGCCTCCTGTGTCCTGGAGAAACAGGTTATTTACTGAACAGTTCTGTGGTTACCACTGTATTCATCACCCATTCCACACTGCCACTCAGTTTTTAACTGTTTATATGTGATTGTCATGTAAGAGAGAGTTAAACAGATGAAATATAAATGACCACTGTGAACCACAAACATTACTGGGTGCTGAAATAGATTCAGTAATGAACCTTCATTAATTCTAGTTAACAAAAACCTTATAGCCAGATCTGCCTAATCATGAACACACAACTAATTAGATCAGGAAACTAAGCTGTCCTTTAGACACACTTACACACCACCATAAACCAGACTAATAAACATTATCTACATGTAGCCCTGTGGGGAAAGGAATGTGTATATGATGTTATATGTGTATGTATGTATAAGTACTGTATATATTTATTTCCTTTCTTGTTTGAAGGAGAAACGGTTAAATTGTTTACAGTTTTTCATGTGTATACTTGATTTCTGTGAGCATTATTGTCACAGACTGCTACTCCCCCATAAGTCACGTGGTGAGGCCCGCCGTGTGCAGGGGGATCCACACGTACTGTGAATAAATGTTTTGTAACCACGCCACTTTGGGATTACATACACAGGGTTTATTGTTAAGTGTGAATGTGTCTATTTAAACCCTGTCTGTGTGTGTCCCTTTGTTGGTCATTGTCGCTACGTGTGTGTTAACTCCTGACCCTGTAGCAGTCAGTGATGGTGTAGTAGTTATGCTGTGTGTTAATATGTAAATGTAGTCAGTGATGGTGCAGTAATTATGCTGTGTGTTAATATGACAGACTGGAGCTTCAGCAGTGATCATAGTTATGACGGAGCACAGGTGGTGATCAGGGTGGTGGTGGTTGTTGTTGTTGTTGTTGTTGTGTACCCCCCCCCCCCCCCCTTTGTGTGGCTCATTCTCTCTACTGGTTCATTCACTTTGAACTCTGGATATATTTATATTCTACATTTACAACAATATCTCTCTACAATATCTCTCCTCATTCTCACCCCTCATTCTTCTCACTCCTCATTCTCACCCCTCACTCCTACTTACTCTCTCACCCCTCAAACCTACTCACTCTCACCCCTCACTATCACTGCTCACTCCTACTCCTCACTCTCACCCCTCACTCCTACTCACGATCACCCCTCACTTGTACTCACTCTCACCCCTCACTGCTACTCCTCACTCACCCATCACTCCTACTCACTCTCCCATCACTCCTACTCACTCTCACCCCTCACTCCTACTCACTCTCACACCTCACTCATACTCATCACTCCTACTCTTCACTCTCACCTCTCACTCTCATCCCTCACCCTCAATCCCCACTCTCACCCCTCATTCCTACTCACTCTCATCCCTCATTCTCATCCCTAACACTTACCCCTCACTCCTACTCCTCACTCTCACTCCTCACTCTCACCTTTCACTCCTACTCCTCACTCCAAGTGAGATACTAGTGATGGCCCCTACTGTGCCGAGGCTTCAGAGCGCATGTTGAGAGATCCAGGAAGTCTTTTATGAAACATGTATCGAGGCTTGCTTCTTTAAGGATGAATGACGCCTGAAACCTCACTGGTTCAGGAAGCATTTCAAATGTTGGCGCAATTTATGAACACACATAAAGCGCAATGGCTCCATGCAAAATTTGCATGTTTGTGTTCTGTCAATTTGCCTGTGACATTGATGAGCTTGTTTTTATGGAGCCTGCTAAAAGGAAAAGGGTTTCCCCTGTATGGAAACACTTTGAGCAGATCTCTCCAAATAAGGTATTGCTCATAATATGTAAATAATGAAATGTGTTACTACTATAATATTCACAAGTCATTTTATTTCCATTCCAAGCCACTGGGATACAACAACACCACCTCATCTATGTTATTGTACTTGTCATATATAATGAGGGGGATAGAGTTGGATCCAGCCAAGGTGGGTATGCGTTTCCAATTTTCATATTTGTTAATCAACCATGATAATAATGACATTGACCACGATGCTACATTCATCACGCACATCAAAAAATAAAAACAAAACATGTGCACATGTTCATGTAATTACTTCTGACATGCAAATACTGAAATTAAACCATAACCTAATTTTATTTTATTCACTGTTAACATTAATATGCACACACACACACACACACACACACACAGTATATATATATATATATATATATATATATATATATATATATATATATATATATATATATATATATATATATATAATATATAATGTATATATAAAATGTATATATACTGTATATAAATGTATATATACTGTATATATATATATTTATATACTGCATTATTCTCTGCACCTTACATGTTATTTGCAGTTTGGATTGGATTACAAAGTGTAAAAATGACAAATCTTTGTAATCTTTACAAAGCAATGACCAGAAAGGAAGAGCTGGATGAGGCTTTGGTCTCCATGATTGTTAGAGACACACAACCATTTAGCACAGTTGAGGATAAAGGCTTCAGGGACTTAGTAGCAAAATTTGATCCAACCTATATTTTCCCAACTAGGAAAGTATGTGTGGTGACATGGATAAATTATGAGAGTAGTATTAAAAAAATAATATTTTCTTCCTTCCCTTTAGACCACAAAGGCCATGGTTGAGGCCAAATATCAACAAGAGAAAGAGAAGACCAAAGTTGAGGTCCAGAAAGTTCCTGCAGTGATTGTGACAGCAGACTAACTACTTGGCTGTGACCTGCCATTTTATAGATGACAACACATGTCTGAAGTGCACATTACTCGGTGTAGTGAAATTCCCACAGGTGCACACAGCTGAAAATTTGGCCTGTGTGAAATCCTCTCTTATGGAAGAATGGGAAATAAAATCCAAAGTAACATGTCTAGTTACTGATGGCGCATCTGATATGATTGAATGTGGCAAACAGCTGAAGCTGCGTCATGCCTTCTGCATTGCTCACACCCTGAATATAGTTGTTAAAAAAGCTCTTGAACTAACCCCAGTGCTGTCTGCCATTCCTACAAAGGCAAGGAAGCTGGTGGGCTATTTTAGAAGCAGCACAACTGTCAAAGTTAGCAACATTATTTTCACATTTGTTTACACATTGTTTTATATTGCTACATATGTAACGTTTAGGTTTTTATTGGTAAAGGAGAAGCTGGACCTTGTTCAAGAGCATATGGGAAAACCAAAAAAGAAACTGATTCAGGAGGTTGAAACAAGGTACAGCAGCTTTCAAATGCTGGAGCGATTAGTAGAACTCAGGGAGCCTGTAAGCACTGGCAGGCTTACAAACTGGAATTCCTGCGCTGACCTCTGATGAGTACAATAATGTTTGTGAGCTCCTGTCTATACTGTCTCCTTTTCACAGGGCCACACTGGTGCTGTCAGAGGGGAAAAAGGTATCTGGCTCCAAAGTGGTGCTATTATTGAAAATGGTGGAAAAGATGCTCCAGGAAGAGGCAGCAAAGGCAACGGTCCCAGTAGCTAGTGAACTGGGAGGGACCTCATCAGGCTCCTTAGGGAAAAACTCCACACAGCATGAGCATTATATCGCTGGGAACGCTGCTAGACCCAAGATACAAATCACTTGGATCCTTTAGCCCAAAAAAGGTAGATGAAGGAATAAAACAACTCACCTTTGAATGTGCCAATGCAATAGGGTCTAGACAGTCACATTCAATACCAGCTGCAGCTTCAACATCACAGGATGCTGTAGCTGAAAGACCTGGTTAGTATTTTTGCATTGGATTAAAGTCAATTTCAGAGTTATGATCTAATTCATATTATCTGGTTTTGCTTCTCAGGAAACAAACTGGTGTGATTTTGATACCACGTTCATGGAGGCCAGAAGAACTCACAATGTCACTGCTGATGCCACAGTTGAAGTGCAGACCTGGCAGAACCGAATATCAGCAGAACACAGGATCCCCTCCAGTACTGGGAGAGGCAGAGGTGCATATATCCAAATCTCTACAGGTTTGCTGTGGGATACTTGTGCACCCCTGCCTCCTCAGTACCATGTAAAAGTGTTTTCTTCAAAGCCGGGGAAGTTATTTTCAAAAAGAGAAATCAACTGAGTCCAAGCACAGTGGAAAAAATATTATTTCTTAATAAAAGTGAAAGAAGTCACCGCGGTATTCATAAGCATAACCATTTTCCAATCTTTGAAAAACACTGCAACAATCTTAAAAACATCTCAACATAAACATCTCATGTCCTATTTGATTTATTTAAACACTGACTGAAATCAACCTGTTTTTTGACACTAGTAGACCTCCAAAACCATTACCTACACATCAAAAACAAATTAGATGAATGAATGAACTGCACAAAATCATATTAACTATAAGATATTACACTCATACTGTGTACATCTGCAACTGTATCTCTCCACCACACAGAAACAAGAATGAAAAACCTTTCCCAGTTTCCAAAGATTTCCACCTTTAATGTGTAGATTTAGGTAGTACACAAACACACACACACACACAAACACACACACACATGGGTAATACACACACACACACACACACACACACACACACACACACACACACACACATGGGTAGTACACACACACACACACACACACACACACACACACACACATATTAACAAGCAATTGTTTTTTACATGTTTATATATCATCACAGGTACAGAGATATTATTTTTTATTTTATGTTTCTTTTGAAAATGTTAGTTTGCTAATCGCAATGTAATGAAATCTTGTATCCTGTGTAAAAACCCCAGCTGCTGTGGTTGCTATGGTGACACAACAGCATGCCTGTTAATGTTAGTGCAGATCTTTTCGACATGTTATTGTGTTTTTTGTTGTTGTGATTTTCTATCTTTCATTGGTTAAATGATAGAATATGGGTTTTCTGGTTAAGTTTCACTTTCTAAATGTTTACTCGATTTGTAATCAACTCGTTATTTTTAGTATTTTAACATTCTGTTTGTAGTGGTTGATCATTCCTGTTCATATTTGTTATTATGACATTAGGCTACTTACGTTATTTGTGTGACCTACAGGACATTGTTGTGCTGCGCTTAACATTACACAGCACAATATAGCAACTTAGATTTCCAGATGAAATTTTTTTTTTACTAACGGACCTTGAGGGGAGGAGAGTCTGCCAGTCTCTCTCTCTCACATGCACACACACGCACGCAATTTCATTTTTCCATGTTTTTACAGTAAAGGTTCACAGACCCAGTACTGCCGCTTGCCTCGTGATGTTAACAGTGCCAGAACAAAACGCAGCATCACAGCGAGTAGACAGAATTGTCGGGGTACACAAGCTGGCTTGGTATTGTGAAACAGTGCGGTTGTGCACAGCTGGATCTCTTGAGTTGTCGCGTATTTGTTCACTGAACGTATGGATGGACAGGTAGCTAGCTCACGTTAGTTGTAGGAACTAACCACAGCTTAGCTTGCTCTAGCTAGAAGTGTCCGATACAGCGATACGCTGTATAATGATCCCATAAACTAAACTTCATATCAACGGATCATCCTGCATATTGCAGAGAGGAAGAGCATGTTAAAGCAATGAAAAAAAAGAAAGCAAAAACATCAAGGCATTGTGTAAGGCATTGTTTTATCGCTTCGACAAGAGCTTAATCGGGTGAATGCGTCTGTAGCCACGCTGTCGATGTATTGCATAAAAGGCGCACTTTTCACCATTTTCATCGCTTACGGCCATACCACCCTGAACACGTCCGATCGCGGAAGCTAAGCAGGGTCGGGCCTGGTTAGTGCTTGGATGGGAGACCGCTTGGGAATACCAGGTGCTGTAAGCTGTTCTTCTTAGCTATGTTTCTTTTCATTTTTGCCCCTTTTCACGTACTACGTGGCTTCCTTTCTTTAGGGTTTTATTTTATGCTTTCTTTCTCGCTTTTAGGTTTAGAACTGTAGCATTTTGGAACTTAGTAAGTGCACCGGGTTCTCATAAACGTATGAATGTTTGTCTTATCAATTTCACCAAAACAACTCCATGTTTCTTTACTTTTACATCTTCCTCTTACCTGCATGTATTATGCCGTTTGTGTGTGCGAACACTTTCGGAGCAATTATATAGGTGCGTTGGACCGTACGCCACTTAAAGCTTTTACTAACGGAACTGGAGGTTGGTTGCGTCGAGTTCAACTCCGTCCAATCATTTTGGGATTAGAACATGGTCTTATTCTTCAATCCCTTTCTACATGATGTGTGCTATGTACATTTTAATGGGTTTTGTTTTGGGAAGGGATAGACTGATTTTAGTTCCTGCGGCCTTTCTTTCGTTTGCTAACTATATTCATTCTGTTCCTTCTACCAGGGGAGCCAAGTCTGTCTCTCACTCACACACACACACACACACACACACACACACACACACACACACACACATTAACAAGCAATTGATTTTTTTTGGCTGGAGGTGCTGAGTATGTAACCCAGGACCTCAGACATGCAAAGTATGCACTCTAGCACTGAGCTACACCCCCACCACTCTCAAACTTGGAGGTAATAATGCTAATAAGAATATCTGCAACTGTTTGTCAATTAACCTGCAGGAGTCAAATGTGTAGCAGAAACGTTGCGTTGGGTGCCTGAGGACTGTTCAATTTCTCAATCAACATTTTGGTGTAGTGAACCAGGATCACATCCATGTCACCTAAAAAATAAACACCTGGGTTATCTCTGCCACATGGGGTGGTAAATAGTCTACCAAAAATGACCTCAAATGGTGACAATTTGGTGGTGGCACTGGGCGTCATTCTGAACTCACCACACTACTGACCACCTTGTGGTCAGATTCAGAGGTTGTGTCATGACCCTTGACCTTTATGATAGCCAGCCGAGCTGGTAGTGTACATGCAGACAAAATGCAGACACTAGTCCTGGATTAGATATGGGTTTACCGTCCGAGGTGCGGAACCCCCTGGAGTGCCAAATCTTACCGAAGTCATGAACAACCCCAAACGCATAACAGGAATCAGTGTATATGGTGACAAACTGATCCTGGAATAGATGGCAAGCCCTGGTCAATGCCATTAGTTCAGCTGCTTGAGAAGACCTGTAAAGGAGAGAGTGAGCCTCCCAAATGAGGTTAGGCAGAAATCAGACAGAATAACCACAGAAAAATTCAGAGTCAGATGGTTTAAAACATGAGCCATCTACAAAAATGTAATAGCTGCCTTCCAGCAGCTTGCTAGACAGTTCAGAACGCATGCTAGAGGACTCATGGATAACCTCCATGCAGTCGTGGGGCACAGAGTCAGCAGAATGATTTAGCGATGGCAAAAATGATTTTAACAGACTAACAGGTGAGTGCAGGGTCATGTGTGATTAAATGATAAAGTTCCGAGTGGCAAAGAGGATGGCCTCAAGGCCCGAACGTTGCTGTGCTGTCATGTACTGTGTTTGAATGTTATTCAGAATAGTAATAACTTGATGTAAAGTGTGAAGAACCATTGGATGAGACAGTGCCAATTTCTCTACGTCAGTGTCCAGCAGGGCAGAGGCATCCACGGCATGTAAGCAGGCCGGCATCGAATCAAAAGGTTTGGAAAAGTAGGCCACAGGGCGATAACTGCCATGGTGCTCCTGGGCCAGGATGCCCACGGCTGTGGAGCCATGTTCAGAAACGTAAAGGTGGAAGGTCAGATTATAGTTTGGTAGGTCAAGTGGTAGAGCAGAGCACAAGGCCAATTTCAGATTCCTGAATGAGTGATGCATGGGTTGAGTCCAGACCAACGTATCGGACAGTCTTTTCCACAGCCCTGCCTGAGGACTTTATCATGAAACTCAGCATAGGTTGTTTTGTGTTGGGCGGAGGGATGTCACGTATGATTCCCCACACTCATTAGAGAAAGGTACTGTAAATATTTGAGATTAAATATTGTTCTTATAATTTTGTTTCTAGAGTTTAAGTTTAATGTTTATCTTGCCAGGAAAGAACTACTGAGAGCCAATAAATACCTTTTTTTTCTGTATCCACTAGGAGTGTATCCGTGTGTCTTTACTACTGGACCATTACAATGATATTTCCATATGTGCAGGATTAAAATACTCTAATAAGTTAGTGTTATTCATCATGAATTAATATATTAGTAATCATTTATAAGATGTATCTAAGCTCTCACTTCATAATTATCTGATCATGAACAGATCAGGAAGTCAGATGTTATGCTTAATTGGGTTTTTAAGTGCTATTCTTTATTAGATAATGAATTGTGCCATTGCATACGTGCAGGAACAATGGAACTGCATTTAGTTAAAGTAAATGTTCAGAATGTTGCTAGGTTACTGTGTGTAGGGTTTGGAGTTGGGGCTCCAGGGGCTTTAGGTGGTAGGTCGTATTTCCTAGAATAACAAGAGATGTTTCCTTACCTCTTGCCTTCTTTTAACATGTTTTACAATAAACCCTCTTTGTGGGCACTGTCTTTGAGGACATGTCCTGCTGTAATATTTACAGTCTACATGTCTTTGAGGCATCTTGGGACTGTACATGTCCTGCTGTAATATTCACAGTCTACAGGTTTTCTTGCCTACACTTTATAAGATATAAGAATGCCCTGGTACCTCTGTCCGCTCGTGTAAAACTTTGCTGTAGCCATAACCAGTTGCTGTCATGTCACGAGCCTTACAATGGTGAAACCCAACCTGTGCCTAGAACTCACTGAGCTTCAGGTGCAACCTGCTTAACCTCCATCCTTTAAGAGGCCTGGAAGACAAGCATCAAGACTCCTTGTTGTAGCCCTGCAGGTGGTGAAGTTCCTGTGGTTGTCTAAACACCAGAGTCCCTCACTGTCTTCATACGCCGACTGAAGATACACTTACCTGAACATTAGTTTTGCACTTATTAAAACGTATTAAAAAATAAAAAAGTTTTAATTGCATTTATGAAATATGCTATTGTGTTATGCACAACAAAGTCACTCTGGATAAGAGAGTCTGCTAAACACCTTAAATGTTAATGTAAATATGTATGTTACAATTTCAGAATTAATGGTGACCAATTCAGGAATTCAGAGGATATGCACCATTAGTTAATATATTATTAAAATTACAGCTTTACTAATCCTGGCTCCTAAGATTCTTTGTGAACCTGGTAAAATAATTAAAAAGTGTAGTCATACAAATTATTTGTTAAACAGTAACAAACAGCAGCTGTAGTTTCTAAATTACTTGTCATATAGAAATTATCTGTAGCATTTTACAGCCGCTAAGGTGAAAACTATTCAATATACATGAATATCTATAAATGTCTGTAGGCCATTTATAAACGACACACTTTAAAGGAAACTTATCATTTTAAGTTGTCCGTTAAGAAATGTATAAATGACTTGGTAATAATTTATAAAACATGTTGGAGCCCCTTATCTAAAGTTGCAAAACATCTCAATATATAGACATTTACAAAGGTTGGTAAAAAATTACTATTGTAAGTATGAATTACTGGCTGTAACACATTTTTTATTTCCCTGCCTCCATAAAAGGACAGAGATAATAACACCATCTAAAGGATTTGACCAAAATGTACAAAAAAGACAAGAAAGGAGCAACAGTATTTTGTTCTGTATAGTACTAGGAACAAAAGTTAGTTACTGTTTAATCATCACTATTTGCTGTACATTTCAAAAGAGTACTACACCTTGAATTTCACTAATGTGACACTAATGAACAACCCTGAATTACATGACAATTCAGAATGACTATACATTAACATATTTATAACACATTTGAAATTGTATTTTAACTTTATTTGAACACGTCTCACATAAACAGTAAAATACACACATTAAAAAAAGACTTAATGTCTTCAGACTAATGTGCTTGTTAATAAATATGCATAGTAGGACTTCTTTCCAAGATCATGAATGAATCGTCCTAGAGGGCCATTATGGTGTTTTTTTGCTAGCCATTCATACCATTCTACTACTGTCCAGTGATCCTTTAACAGCTCCTCTGTCCAGTTACTTCTAAACCTCCAAACAGTTTCATTGTATGTTCTCCAGGCCCTCTCTATATGCTGGGTGTGAGCCCCTGTAGGAGCATCCATGTATGATATACTGTGGTTAACTGTGTAATGTCTATAGCCAAGCTGAGACAGAGCCTACTGGTAGACACATCACTCACCACTGAGGATTGTGGATCCCCTCCTTACATGCTGAATGATAAGTGGCACTAGTTCCCTTCTGGACCTTCTCTGAACTAGGTGAAGAACTGGCTGTCTTTGTTTAGTGTGGACAGCATTTTCACCCAGCATCCCAGAGACCCACTGCCTCCTCCACAACGCCCGGCCATCCGCCCTCTTCCATACCGTGTAACATAAAACGTAAAGCTTTATTACATTAATTAAGAACTATTAACAAGATGAAAAAATTACAGGTATGAAGCATGAAGACTTGTATGTCCATTACACATTATTAAGACTCTACAAAATTCTATACCCACATAAAAGATGCACCTGCATTTCTTCTATGCCTGAAGTTACTCTCATCTATGACAGTGAACTGTCTGCTTCCTCCTTTCCTTCTTCTGAGTTCTTCCATCGCCACCACACAAGCCTCTCTCACTTTCTTAGACAACTTTGACAAGAAACTTGAGAAAACCTGAAGGGACATAATAGCGCTAAATTTATTAAATAATTTAATAAACATATTTAACACTTCCTTACTAAAATATTAACTGTACTCAGTAAAATTGTAAAGTTTATTTGTTAATTAAGTTAATTTGGTCAAGTGAACTGTTCTGGTTATTTTTGCTTATTTTAATCAAACAATTTAATTGATTAGAATCAAACCAATTAACCTGCTTGTTACACATGGATTTTTGAGGTTGCACCATTAAAATATTTTTATACTGCAGAAAGTGTCTAGATGTGCTGAGCAAAAATCTGTTTGATTACAGTTAAAATGGCCACTCAGTCCACACTTGTATAAAGTAAGACATATAAGCCTGTGTGTGTTAGCTGCTCCCTCCTGTACACAGATGTCATCCATTTGAAGAGAGACACTTCAGAACACTAAACACAGAGTTGTGTCTGATTGATCTCCTCGTCTGCCTTCCCCTGAGCACAGCACGTTGACACCTCCTGTATGAAAACAATAATATGTACCAGGATAGCGATCTGTACAGAGTCTAACAGTCTAGACCCAACGTTACATGTTCTGCCTATTTAACACTGTTAAATTACTATTTGATGTTAGAATGTGCCAAAATCACAATGAAAAATGCTTGCAATTAATCTCTGCATTCTTTAAGGGACAACGTTATTTGATAAATTCTACGTTAGCTATATAGTTTCATTTAAGATAAAGTTACAGTAGGACATCTAAGTAAACTCGTTAGCCTACCATTCATAGCAGTCCCATCAGTTGCTGTTGTGTAGTTTCATTTTGTGGTGACAAAGATCGCATTTCATCTTTCTTTGTAGTACTATTTTGCAGCCACTTTATTAATTTCAAATGTTTTCTTTTTGATTTCTTGCCCTCCATCAGCTTCCTCAATTTCTTCGGCATTTTGGCCCAATTAAAACCGGATGTCTCCCCTTTACATTTGTTATACTGGAATTTATGGCATTCCAGATTATCATAGAGCTTTTAAACTTAACAATACAATGAATAATACATATAAATGTTTTTTTATATTGTGAATGCTTATATTCAGCAGACACATTAATATTTTCTGGACAAACAGCTCTTTTCATATTTCATATAAACCATCAACAGTAAAGGTGGAGCGTTCGTGGACGTTGGAGTTCATTCAGGTCTGCGCCTCTAATGAGGAGACGCCGGTACAGGTGTGTTTGGAGTCGGATGACAGTGGAGATCAGCACAGCACCTGACACTCGTCCTCACAGTACACAAAGAAGAAGAGAGTTCACAGTTCAGAGAGAAAACCAGGGCAAAAATAATAAAAAAACAAAACAAAACAGCCAAGACACTGGAGAGAAATACAGATGGAGAGGCTGGAACAGGTCAATGCTGTACTGTACTGTAGCTACAGTGCAGCTAAACTAGCGTTAGCTAGAAATCAACATTAGCAGATGTGTTTTCAGTAGCTTTCTTGAATACTAGCATTAGTGGGTTATGCTTGAACAACGCCATGGTAGTTCACCGTCTTTATGACCTTTAGTACATTTTATTCAGTATGAGTGGAATCTGAACACATCCGCTTTGTTAGATTACTCTGAAAGAAAGCTGTCATACGTTAGCCAACTAGCTAGTAAACTAGTGCGACTGGAAAAGGTGCCGAACACCAGCTGACTGTCTCCGGATTACAGTGGAGATCAGCACAGCCGGTTTCTCCTGTTGTTTGAAGTTTAGCCCTTCGATCCGTTTTTGGTAGGTTTTACGCTCTGTTTTTTTACCTGGCTTTTATTCCCCGTCTATGCACGTCAAGAATGTAAAAGTGAGATTTAATGGGCGAAATTAGCAGGCACAACCGACCGACCGAGCTAGCTCGCTAAATCGGTCGCTCGTCTCGGTCATTTATGTGTAAAATACAGAGTGTCTGACTATCTGGCTAGATGACATTAAAATGGATGATTAAACACACCCAGTTAGCTTGCATGCGCGTCCGAAGTGGTGCTTCACAACTCGAGATCGACCGTATTGCGGTATTGTCTGTATTGCAGACGTGCAGCGGTGTACCGCGTTCATTGTAAGTGTTCACTAAGCAAACCGCGACCGTGTCGGTACTATTCTATATGTGGCACTGATGTGTGTGTTCTTCTTTCTACAGTTTGGGTATCGACTAGGGATTCAACTAAGTAGCCTGTCAAAGATTTATGCGTGCGCATGTCGTATTTTGTCTCCACAGACGTGCGTGCGCACGATGTCTCTTCCTCTCGTTACCTTTTGGACAGAATTGGACTGCTCAGTGGCCCAGCGTCAGCCACCTTGTCCAGGCCGTGTGCCTGGTGCTTTGTCCACTTCACCTGGCCGGTCAGACCATCGTCAGGGTGAACAGGTGGGTTGTTGTCATGAGGGACTACAGTGTCATCTAGGACGTAGTCCTCAGCAGCCCCGACCTCATGGCCCAGACCCGTATTCAACTTTTTGAGTTGAATCAGCAGACACTGACCCAGTGCTGAGTTTACCGGGTTTTATATTTACCTTATTAGCACTGTGGACTATAAAGGCTGAGCACTAATAGGCTGGGCTGCATTTTTCGTTACGGGTACAATGCCAGGAACAAAAAGCAGGAACAGGATGTTCTGCGCCTGAGCGTTGGCCAGTCCAACACTCCCATGTTGGCCCTGAAACCTCTCCCTCCCGCGCCGAGTAAGCTCCCAGAGCGTCTGACTCACGGGCACCCTGCTTTTGACTTTAACATCCAGCAGGATGTGTCTGGGTAGGCTTCTCAGCGTGTCCGAGGCCAGCCTCCTCTTCCTCCCAGTGAGACCCTAGCACTAATGGATATGTAGATGTCGGAGAGTGATGTCTTATTATTGGTCTTATTTTGGCACAAATATATTTTACCTGGTTTTTCAGTGATAGACACTTCTGACCTTTTTTCAAAAATGCCGGTAACTCAGATACCACAGGTGCAAACTAAAATTAATTTCTTTACTCATAATGTCTTTAATCATATAGTCAATGTGTCAGCAATCCCTCTTCTGGCCAACAGAGGTCCTCCTAATCTGCAGTGCCATGGTATGAAACATTCATTGAAGTTTAGATTGTTGAGGAGTTCAATTAACTCACTGACTCAGTAGCCACGTGTTCTTGTACTATCTTAGTGTTTTTGAAGATGATCTTACATATAAAATATGCATGTTACACCATATACATAAAAGACACATTTTACATGCTTTTTATGTGTAAGACTCATCATCTAATTATAGGAGAAATATAATCTACTTGTGTGTTTAATATTTTTAAGTAGCTACTAGTATAAGGCCAGAATGGGAAATGGGAAATATTATATACTTTAACAAGCTTTAATATTACTATGCTTCAGTGTAACCAAAACCATATCTCATAGCTAGAAACACTACCAACCACAATATGAAAGTCCTCTGTAGTGACAGGTGGATCCTTTTGAGTTTCTCTCTGCACTGCACTGGCCAAATCTGTCAGCTTCTTCTGTAGCAGAAAACAAACACATAATACAACATCAAGTTGACAAGACATTGAGAACAGCAATTAATGACTGAGAAAACAATTTGACCGTGGATGTCTAAGCATTACATAAGACCAATTTTGTACTGATATATCAGCCCTTATTTATCTCTGATCATCTTTCAGACTGGGTCACAATCATACTTCCTTTTGTTGAGTTTTAGCCAATTGAGCCACAAAAAGTGAAGCTAAACAAAACAGAAAAAAGACCAGTTTGTTTCATACTGTTGAAAAGTTCACAGATTAGGTGCAATGTCTACAACCATCTTAAAACGTTTGACAACTGCAGAAAAACCTATGTTGTCAAGCTCAGTGAGGCCCACAACCGAAATACATACAGAGATATGTGTGACGTGAATAACAGTACACAAAGGCTGATTTTTGTTAATTTTCATTGGAAGATACTGTACATAATATATGTGACTGACAGATTCCCTAAAGAATGATTAGAACATTATTTGATGCCAGTTCTGTCGCCCCTTGTCTGGTATTCTCTGCCTTACTTCATTGTTCTCACCTGTTTTTCTCATTTGTAATTGTGTATATATACCTTGTGTTTGTGTATATACATATATATACTGTGTTCATATTGTGTATATACACAACCTATGTATATACTGAGGTGATAAAAAGAGTGTTTACAGGGAAAAGAGGTTTTTAACATTGAATTAGACATATTAATAACATAAAACATAAGGGAGTATAGAGATTCTGTGTCCTCTCAGTGTAACGCGAGTGCCGAAGGGTGTGGAGCAGGATGCACAGACTCTCTCGACGTGGACAAACATTTATTTACATAAAACATAAAGACTATAGTGGCATTCCATATAACACAAACAGTGAACATAGAGACACTTAACACTAACAATTTTTAACATTAACACAAGCTAGACAAACATGGTTACGAATGTTACATTTAGACATTAACTCACAAACAACATGCTACATCAACGATGACCAACAACACTGCACACACTGATGCAGGTTTAAATACACAAAGCCAAACAAGGTGCAGGTGTGTGCAGGCGTGGATACAAACAAAGATCCTGTCACTGCACGTGGCGGGCCAAACCACATGACTCGCGAGAGGCGAGCGTTCTGTTACAGAACCTCCTCCCAAGGGGCACGGCTCCCGACGCATTCTTCCAGTGAACACGAGTCTCAGGACACTGTGTACATGTACACACAAGCAGCCGCCTGGGAGAAAGGCAGCTTCTCTGTCTCTGTCAGGGCAGTCCGGTATGCCCCCAACAACGTTATGCCTGTAGATGTACAAAAGTTGTAAACACAAACAAACAATAGCGCCCACACACAAACATATAAGGCGCTGTGACATGGTGCCCGCTGTCTGCGCAGGCACCTTGTATGTGTCCGTGGCCTCAATGGACATGCGGGCGTGCACGCCCTCCCCGGTTCCAGACGTGCTACCTCCCCCAACGGTCCTCCACTCGCCTGCCACTCTAGGAGCATCCCAGCGGCGGTTTGCCTCCCGGGCTTTGGGCAGACCCCTCCAGTCTCGCTGGTGAGTCCACTGAAGGGAAGGGACACGGGCTTCAGCTCTGCCCGCTGGAGATCCCGATGGGTCCACCAAACCGCCCTCTTTCTGGTTGTTGTGGTGCATTTCGGTCTTCCTCGGCCTAGGCTCGAGGCCCCCCCCCCAGCCCACCCAAGAAATTGTTGGGGGTGTACCCCTCCACTTCCGGGGTGGACATAGACACCAGTCACGGTCCTCTCCCCAATCTGCTGGGATCCAGGCAGCAGGGCGGGGGTGCCTACGCATCTCCCGCTAGGAAGTCCATCTTTAGCCGAAGGACCTGGCATCCTGTGGTGGTTGGTCATTCTGTACCGCGTTGGTCCGAGTGCCGAAGGGCGTAGAGCAGAGCGTAGACTCTCTCGACGTGGACAAACATTTATTTACATAAAACGTAAAGACTATAGTGGCACTCCTGTGTAACACAAACAGTGAACATAGAGACACTTAACACTTAACAATTTTTAACATTAACACAAGGTAGACAAAAATGGTTACGAATGTTACATTTAGACATTAACTCACGCACCTCCTGCTAGGAAGTCCGTCATTTGCCGAGGGAGTAAGAGTCCTGTGGTGGTTGGTCATTCTGTAATGTTGCTGCTGGCCTGAGCACCGTAAGGGATGGGCCAGGACACACAGACTACCTTGACTTTGTGAAACATTTATTAACATTAATCACGGAAAACACAAGTGGCAATCACATACAACTATAACAGTGAACATTATTAAACATTCAACATATCAAGCTGTACTCAGAGGCTTTCGGATGTCTCTGCAGATTTGTTAGCTAGGCAATAAATAATGAAAATGCCTCAGAGAGATAGAGAGAGATGGAACGAGAGGGAGAATGGACTCAATAAATCTCTCAGTCCATGCTTTTACTATTACTAGCTAATTACTTTTCATTTCCTAGCCTAGGTCCAGTTCAGACAGTGCACCATCTGTGTATAGCATCTAGCACCAAGGGGTTATTGAGCTGGTCCTTTCTGAGTTATGAAAGCTCCATCGATGAGACTGGCTGTGTGCTGGGCTGGTGACATAGATGGAAAACTGTATTGTTTTTGTCATGGTTTTAAAAATAATGCACAGTGAAATGTACTCCTGGGTCAAATTGCTTAGCTATAGTATGAATCATCTGATTAGGAACCAGATAAGTCAAAACAATGACTTGGGCAAGTGTTTAGGGCTCTAGGTCTCTGGTGATAAATATCTTGGTCAGCCCATTTAACAGTGTGTCTGTAGCTTTTCATTAACTTTTTATTGCTTATTGGTCACTGTGTATTGCCTTTTCTTACTACTCAGTTTGAAATATCAACAAATAGGACAGAACAAAACATTATCTTTATGCTATGGTCAACTAGTGTTACTGGCAAACCCAAAGAAATTGGTTAGAGTGGGGATGGTTTTGAAGTCGTATCAGCAAAAATTAGCATAACATAGATGTTTGTAACTTTGGGATTCGCCTGTCTACTGAACTTTTGGATGAAGAAGTCACGGAGCTGCTTTCTCAGTAGGACTCTGCTCTGAGTCTCCCTCCTTAAATGTAAGATATATTTTCTTCAGTAATTTGTGGCCTTTAGAATGGCTCCCTTAATTACAGCTATAATAGTGTACATGCCAGCTGTGTTGAATCGCACAACGATGTCAGAATCTGGCACAATTTAACTGTGGAACTAGGTGGAGAGAATCTGACTAGCAGTACATTGGTAAGGTTTGATGCATATCCCAAGATAAGTCATAAAGCCTTGAATAAAGATGAAGGCTAAGAGAGCAAAAGTTATGTAATTCTTCAAAGATGAATACTAAACGTACAATTCTGGCAAACCATGTCAATTACAATCCATTATACTGATGTGTTTATTTGATTCACTGGAAGACAACGAGTGACTTGTGTTTGGAACATAGTCTTCCTTCCCAAAGTTATACTGACTTCTTATTCTGACATTTTTTAAACATGTACAGACAGTTTTATTCCCTGGAAAGTAACATATACACACACAGACAGACACACACACAAACACACATATATCAGATATTTTGTCAACTTTCAAATATAAAAGGCAAAGCACTAATTTCAAATATAACAGTGTACTGTTTTTATTTTAGCTCTGCACAAAGAGCGTACAGCATGTATGTGCATATACGTGTACACGTGTGTGTTCAACCGTGTTATACACAATGCTGCAGTGGCCTGCTCTGCTTCAGCTTGCTCTTTACTGTGCTACACTTGACAGAGAGCTTTTCATGCTGCCTCTTGAGAATGTCTAGTTGGCTCTGCAGGTCCTCGCATGCATCCTTCACCTTCTCAAAATCCTGGAGCAGCTTCTTGTTTCTCAGCAGGCTGCAGCGCTGGTACAGGCGCAGATTGTCTGCACGCAGCTTGTCTTTAGCTATCATTACCCCTGCCAGAGCTTTCCGTTTGTTGCCGATCATTGCCTTTATCTTGGCCAGATTGGCTAGTTTGGCCTGGATCTCCAGCTCCACAAAGTTGATCGTTTCCTTGAGATGTGACTGGAACTGAGAGTGGAGGTACACAATACTGAGATTATTTTCTATGCATTCAAGACTCTACTGTACAATACATCTTCCCATCCTACTCCGTGGCAATAAATTTATTGCATTTTCAGTTTTAAATGGGGGCTCGAAATTTCCAAGTTTTGTGGTGGGATTTATGGAATGGGTCTTGTTATGTTTTCAAGTCTACTTGACAGTTCCATGGCTATCTAAAAAATCAACAGAAATTGCACCCACATTAGTCTTAATCTACTGAGTTTTATAGGACGTCATACCTGTCTAGTGCTGGTAATTCCTTTCTTTATTCGAATAATCTCCTCTTCATACTCCAAGATCATAGTCTTATAATTCTCATTTTCAAACTTCAGTTTTTCACACTTTGTCCTCTCCTCCAGTTCTCTAATAGATTCTTCCCGGCTTTGTACCCTCATCTGCAGCGCAAGGTTCCGTATTTTTGCAGCAGTGAGCTTATTCTCCGTCTTCTGCTCAGCTGCAAGGAGCCTTTTTACCTCAACAAGAGCTGCCCGCTTCCCCAGCCGCCGGGCGAGAGCCGCAACGACTACTTCTTGCATCATCATGATGAAGGCTTGATATTCACAGTCCCACTGCTTCTTCTTCTCCTGGCACCGGGGCCGGAGTTCTTCAACTTGCTGCTGGTAGAGCTGTGATTTGCACTGCCACTGCAACTTTAGGTCCTCTAGAATTTTTAGCTGGTCCTGGTAGCCATGGCGACTCCGCCTTGTACACACAGGCATTGGCACGTTTTCCCTTTCCAACCAGTCAGCTATTATCATCTGCTGCTTGCTGTTCAACTGGCAGAGTTCATCCCTTTCTGACAGGAGGCTCTGCAGAAGCGCTTGGTGTTCCTTATACTCAGCTTCAAGGTTACATCTCTCCATCTCCAGCTGCTCTTTGGAAGTTTCTATGTCATGACATCCATCCAGACCAGTCCTCTGCAGCTGCTCATATGAACCTAAAATTACAGGGCAGAGTTATACTAAAGAATCATCCAGTTATATTAATTAACAGATGGCAACAGCTGATTTTGCCCTCCTGAAATTGAGCTATGTTCAGATGAGAAGGCTCAGTTTAAAAATATATTACGACTCTTCATATGAAACCATGTGTTAAAAACCAACAGGAATGAATTGCCATGTAATTTTCTCTAGAATGTATAGACTTTATAGTTCTTTACCTTTTTTTCTCTGAAATGGTAGTGGATGGCTACCATTGATTGGAGGTAGAACAAGTTGAGCAAAATGTGTGCTGCCTCTAGTTTCTGGACTGTGCACACCCACATCAAGAGCCTAAACAAAGTATACAAGGTATTTTTCACACAAGAATCTACATACTGACACACAAGCACACATAACCATACACAACCTTCCATCATAGCCAAACAACGTTTTATTAAAATGTACTAAAAATGTATTTCTATTAGTTTCTTTCTTGAGGCACCAGTACAAATATTTTTAAGGTATCCCATATCATTTAAAGATTCAAAAACACATGCTCCTTCATTTCAGCATTTAAATAAAATGTGTATACACGTACCTGAACATTGTTTGCTTTCTGAGCACTGTGGTTTGGTCTTATTGGTGGCAGCTTTGTGCAGCCACCTTTCCTCTGTTCCATATCTACTGGCGCCTCTCGTCTTTTGATGTGAATTCTAAAGATCGATAAGCCTTTTAGTTTTTGGGGAACAGACCTCAGCCAATTACAATAAGCAGCAACGAAGCAATGAGTACTATTGGAATTGTGAAAGGCGTGATTAATGTGATAACTTGTGTGACTTCACAGCCCCTTTATTACATCATAATTATGCCACAAGTACCATCTCCACATCAATATCAACTTGCTAAACCTGCTAAACCTTGCACAGTTCAAGGTTTTTTCCCTTTAGATTTTAATCAATTTATCTGCTCATTCAACCACACGGAAATCAAGCCAACGTGTATCAGAAACAGTACACGCTGTATACATCACACGTGTAAAACCTAATAATGAAAGTTGACAATCCGCAAAGGTAGCTAATCTAGCTAGCCCAGTACTGCAGCTAATATTAGCTACCTATACTAGCCAGTTAACTCTATTGTAGCATCAGTACTTTTTAAACCTTCTAGTTTAAAATATTTTAATGACCGAGTATACGCACACACACACAGAGAGGAATACAACACCTTACATTATTGCAACAGAAGTAACTATAGCAGCAGCAGTATTCCCCAGAGGAATACAACACCTTACATTATAGCAACAGAAGTAACTATAGCAACAGCAGTATTCCCCAGAGGAATACAACACCTTACATTACAGCAACAGAAGTAACTATAGCAGCAGTAGTATTCACCAGAGGACTACAACACCTTACATTATAGCAACAGCGGTATTCCCCAAAGGACTACAATACTTTACATAACGGGTATCCATAGCAATAGCAGAATTCTCCAGAGGCATACAACTTCAGACGCATATCCTGTCATTAATCTTGCCACATTGCATTACTTGAAGCACAAAACCTGATAATCTGAGATTTATCTGGGATTGGATAGGTAAAAGGCATACTTGAAACTTACTTGATACTTAAAGCCAAAAGACCTAGATGTGCTTGCACTTGTTTTCTGTAGCCACCACCTTTTTTGTTGTGCGTGTCTGTATATGGTCTCATTAATGGGTGTGTAATGAAGACCATCAATAAGGAAGGTTAAATGGCTACTCTATCTTCTGTGCCACAGAGCTGGCTCTTTGATCTGGTGGTCAGGGCACATGTTTGTTATGGATGTGGATGTGGATTTGCTACCACACTGTCCTCAGCCTTCATGTCTTTACTTTTTTTTAAAGATTGGAGTTCTGTTATGGTGGTATGTTCATCAGACTTGAGGTGCTTGTTAAGGCATCATACAATTTTTTAAAACAATTAGATCTGCAGCAGATTATATTATTTGTGATACCTTTAAAGGGTAACGAGTCAGACTGTCAGCGCGTGAATCAAATGAAAGCATACAACATAAAGCATACAGTCGTGGCCACACATTTGAGACTAGCACACATTTTGGTTTTCACAAATGTTGCTGCTTTAGTTTTTATGGCAGCAATTTCCATTCTACATCGTGAAGAGTGATTAGATGAATTGCAATTAATTGCAAAGTCATTCCTTACCATGAAAATTAACAATCACAAAAATTACTGCATTCAAGCCACTGCATTTCAGCCCTGCCACAAAATGGCCTGCTAACATAATTTCAGTGATCATATCAGCTACTCACCACTCTGGTGGGTTTATTTGTAAACATATCAGCTACTCACCACTCTGGTGGATCAAAGCAGATAAAACCACACAAGCTGAGGTGTTATCCAGCTAGGAGTGTGTCTTTAGCTAAACCCCAACTTGTGGTAAACACCCACGTGCGGTAAACCCCATTTTATGGTCATAACATCTGGAGCACGTCACGCCGTGCTGTCACACATCTGCACTGAAGGCTTCGGCGCGAGCCTACGTCTTGTGTTGTGATCATCCATAGGGGTTTCTTGTTCTTTTAGGTAAAAATCTAAAATAAATGTGTTCTCCATCTTAATTAATCATATCTTGGCTCTAATGCACCTAAAGAAAATGTGTGTTAAGGCATATGTAGAACAGAAAAGTTTCATTTTTTGGAAATTCAAACCTTCCCTTTTTCTGTTAAATCCACTACATTTATAAAGATCACTTTCTTAGCTACTCATAAGGAAGGTGGATAAAATATAGAGCAATACTGTGCAAATAGCTAATCAGTTCACTATAGTATATTTTGAGATCACATGAAAAAAAATCTAATTATCAATTCACTGTGATATTTTTGGAAAACACTTTGCAACATATTCAACATATGACAGCAATGTTTTTACTGTAGGAATTTGGAGTATTTGGATGGCAAGCTTGTGTAAAATGTCTCTTTGGATCACTAAATACATAGCACATATTGAATCTTTATAAAATAAACAGATCAACTAATCCATTAAATTCGTGAAATACACTCTCTTATGTAGTTACTTTTAGTATGACTAAGTTGTTTTTACTGTAGAAATTTGGAGTAATGGGATGGCAATATGCTGTTAAATGTGTATTCAATTCACTATATATCACTACTTGAAGCTCTATAATAGTCTGAAATAGTTGCATGAAACAGTAATTTCGCATAAGTGGCGGTATTCCTAACGGACCTGCTAAAGCCACAAGCTACAGGAACCGCTGTGGCTGTGGTTAGATATCTAGACACAACTCATAATTTTAACTAATCATCCCATCGTAAATATCTTAGCCAGGTTAGCGCCTGGCCTGTATAAGAAAGCTAGCCAGCCTAACTAAAATATCGTAGCCAGCAAACTGAAAGTAACGTTTACTTGGAACTCTGCTGAATATTGGTATCTTATAGGTTAGTTAGACTTAAGATAACCGTGTAGCTGTCCTAATATTCATGAATATTATCCTATGAGAGCTATCTATGCAGTTAACACTAGCTTACTATATTACTAGCTAGCATTAGCTGAACAGTTATATATAGTTAAGGTAACAACCGCAGCCGCATATATCTGAACTAACCTTGTTCAGATGACATTGTTGTGTTAAACAGGTCACACACGATGTCAAGTTTATGGTTAGTTAGCTATTTTTATTACATTACTGTTATAGAAGCACCAAACCAAAATAATTTTTAGCTGGGTGGCTAACTGTTTATTGTTATGCTAACTGGGCGTTTTCACAGATGTGCCTTTACTCATACCAGGTGAGAAACAGCTGCTCACTAAGACTTTGACCTTTTGAGTGTTTCGCATTTTCCTATGGTATTGGTGAGGTGGCGATGGATCAGAGCTTCACAACATTATTGTGCTGTTAAGTGTCTATGTTTGCATGTGTGTGCTGACTGACACAAGCTCCTGAGCTCTGCATGTGGCCTGCCTGGCAGGATGTCGTGTGTGAGGATGGCTTGGAGGACTACTATGCACAATCCTCTTTGGCTGACTGGATCCAGCACGTGCTCAACCACCTGAATTCATCACCTGGGTCCTTTGAGTCAGACACTGATGACATCACTTCCACGCGGAATTACTGTGTGACCACAGTGGAGACGCTGCTACAGGAGCTTGTAGAGCTCATTTTCACACAGGTACAGACACAGATGACACCAATAATAAACACTGATCACATATGTACTATTTAACCCTTTAAAGTCAAGTGAAAGTACGGACAAATGAAATTCACACACCTGTTGGATGATCTGAAAATGAGTGCTCTCACTGAAAATGAGTGCTCTCACACAGTACCTGTGTGCCTCTCCCTGAGCTTCCCAGACTAGCAGTACCTGTGTGCCTCTTCCCGAGCGTCCCAGAGTAACAGTAGCTGTGCGCCTCTTCCCGAGTGTCCCAGAGTAACAGTAGCTGTGCGCCTCTCCCTGAGCGTCCCAGAGTAACAGTAGCTATGCGCCTCTCCCCGAGCATCCCAGAGAAACAGTAGCTATGCGTCTCTCTTCGAGCGTCCCAGAGTAACAGTAGCTGTGCACCTCTCCCCATTCTACATGGGCAGAATGCTCTGGTATGAATGAATCAATGAATGAATGAATGCGTGCTCTGGTAGTAAACAAGCTATACACACTACATGGTGTGATGAACCAGATGCTGTACTGCTAATTTTAGGACAATATATGGTAATTGGAATTATCTGTTAATCTGTGTTGAATAAATGGACTGGCTAATCTCACCTCCAGATTGCTTTACTATTAGTCACAAATACTTCCTGTTACAAAGTTTTTAAATGTGGTAGTGCTGTGGAAGACCAACACGCTTGCTGTAGAGTAAAATTACAAAATAAAAGCCACAGCAAATGTGATAAAGTGATGGCCCCTATTGTTCAATGTATGTGTGTGTACTTGTGTGTGTGTACATATCTGCGTGCGTGCACGCATGTGTGTGTGCATATGTGTGTGTGTGACAGGAACCAGCTGTGTTGTGGGAAACACTACTGCAGAGAGGTAGAGGGGCAAGAGGCACGTTGTTAATTTGTTAGATGTTTAGATGGTTGTGATTCATATTGTGTCTCGCTCTCGCTCTCTTTCTCTCAGTGCTGCACTCTATCTGGTTAAAGTGTTGAGGGGTGTGGTGAAGGAAACGGATGCAGCACACTCCTGCCACACAGGTGTAGTATAACACATCCACACACTGCTCCTGTGTGTGTGTGTGAGTGTGTGTGAGTGTGTGTGTGTGTGTGTAGTATAGCACCAACACACTGCTCCTTTGACTAATGGTGTGTTCTGTTTAGACTGGTGAGAGGTTGGTAGTTTTGTTGTTGTGCATGTGTGTGTATGTATGTGAGTGTGTTCTGTTCAGGCTGGTGAGATGAAGGTGATTTTATTGTTGTGTATGTATGCAGGAGAGGATCATGGGTAAGGTGGACGTAGCCAGAGTAACTTCCTGTTTCAGAAACGCCTCGTGTCCTTGTGTCACGTCCACAGACCGGAGCGTTCCCCGTTTCCCGGGCAACCTAGTTATTTCTGGGTTTATGTCAGTTTCTGTGGTTATCTGTCTCCTCCCCTTAGTCTCCAGCTGTTTTGAGTTTGTCCCTAATTGTAATGTTATAAAAACCCCATCCCTACGTATCCTGTTTGTTGGTCATTGGCTTAGTGTGGCTCGCATGGTTTCTGGTCAGTTCTCGTTTGGTCGCTATCATTGCATTTCTAGTCCGATCTCATTGTTTGGTTACTCTTGCTGCATGTTGCTTTCCTTGTTTAGTTCTGTATCTTCGTGCTCAATATTGTTTGTTCATCTTATATAGCCTAGTTCTGTGTTCCCGTTTGTCTGTCTTTATGCTCACCGTTATCTTATATTATTGTTGTTCTGTTAGTCTTTCTCTAATGTTTTATTCCCTCATTGCCCATTTCTCGCCATCACCCTGTTATCATCTTATTTTTCTGTTAGTCTGTTTGTTCTTCATTCTATTCTATATTGTTAGTCTGTGTTGATTATTATTAAATGTATTATTTGTTTATTCTAGTCAATCAGTTTGGTTTGTTATGGCGTCGTCACTTCGCACGTGTGTTCGCTCTCCACCCCCTCCCGCGTTACACCTTGATGACTCGCCGAAAAAGCCCCCTCACAGGAGACATGTTCATCGACCTCTTCAACAGATTCCCTGTGAGAGAAAACACACACACCACTTTCACAAACAGCCTCACATACAAAGGGGTACCACACACAGACATATAAATTCAGCACATACTCAAAACATGCAAAAACACACATTTGTTCATATTTGGTACCTACAGAATTGAATCTATTCTGGTCTTATTGTTGAGTTACTGTAATATAATAACATTCTTGTTCTCCACCTGCATCTGCTGGTGATGGCGCTTTTAGAATAATGTTACACAACAGGGTTAATGCTTTACATAACAGTAGTGTAGTGGGTTAGCCACCTTAGCCAGTGCTGAACAGTGCTGTTGAAATGTGAGTTCTCACGAATGCCTTTATACTAAAGAATATGTGTGGTTTATGCAGTAAATAAGTTCATTGGTGAAAAAAGTACTAATCCCTTTCCCTTTTGATTTCATTGCATGGGACAGCTAGTCTATTTAATGTTTTCAGGGGAGAGTTTTACTAAAGTTTGGAGTGTGAGGGAAAATGAGAAAATAATTAGATAGTTCATCTAATCACTAGTGGACAATAGTAGAAACACATTATCCTGAGTACACAAGAGAACCTAGCCTTCATAATCATTATAAATAGTTGTGCAGATGAAAACGAACTCACCTTACCTACAAGGCAGTAGTTAAGAGGTAGGGGGCTCTACAAGAAGAAAATCTGACATTCTTCCATCAGTGCTTATAAATGGAATGTAATACATTTTCAGTGCAAAAATACACCTGCCTGTAAATATTTTACAAAACCTCTCTAGCTTTGTCTGATCATAATTAAAATATACTGTATTTGGAAACAAAGGTAAGACAACAGTGGTAAAACATTCAGTGATTAGAAGTTCATCATAATGAATTGCTGGCTGATAACATTACCCAAAAAGTTGGGTGTTTTGTTTTTTAAATAAACATCCTGCTGTGACACAGCTCACAGGTGATGGTACTAATCCTCCCCAGAAAGCAAGACTTAGAGAATGTATGTGTCCAAGTTGAAACCTAAGAGATGATTGCCCCTTTTCTATATTTATTTCTACTCCATAAAAAAAAAATCTGTTTTACACAGACCAAGGTGTCATGTTCCCTTCAATAGTTGTTACAAAGGCACTTTTGATCATTTTAAGAAAGAAATGTTGATATGGAAATATGTAAATACTGTTTGCATTAGTGATAAAAGTGGGATTGATTATTTTATCACCTAATTAGTGTGTGTGTGTGTTTGTAAAAGCTGATATCTATCCATAAAGCATCCTTGAGTCTGAGAAATATATATAAATGTATATATTATTATGTAACTAATAAGAAGAAGAGGAAGAGGGAGGAGGAGGAGGAGGAAGAGTCTACTCTGATGTGCAGGATCCCCTCCAGTAGAACTTCATGTAGGAGACGTTCTACTGTACAATGTACAATCAGTGTAGATGGACCACACACAGGTGATGTATTTTCTATTTATTAAGTTACTTAAAACAATAGGAACGGTTCATATTACTGGTCAGTAAATGCATTTATTATTCAAAACAGTGAGTTTCACTATATTTTGATTGTCTTAATACTGAAGTATACAGTTCAAACTAATGAAAATACAAAACAGCAGATTATAATAAATACTCACCTTTTACTGGAGCCAAAGTCATGTCGGTGTCTGTGTTCTTTCCTAAAACGACAGCAGACTTATAAGCAACCAAAAATCATACAGATAGAAACATAAAGAAAATAAAATCTTGCTATTTGATTTACACATGAGGTTACCTGAGAGTATCCTGAACATGACTGTGCTCAGGCAGGTTAAAGTCTTACCTTCTACGGTGACCCTAAAGGTGAATACAATCTCCTTATTCCTGATGTCCCATATGATGTAAACGCCACTGTCAGACTCTTTCAGCTGCAGACTGGAACTGAATGACAATTTCTGTTCATACTCAGAGACACACTGACCTGACTGCGTTTGGACTGATCATGTCTGTTATTAAGCGCAGTGAGTAAACATCCACAGTGTTGGCCAGAAAAGGTCAGTGCACATTTAGATTTAAAAATGTACACCCAGGGGCCTGTTTCAGAAAGTGGGTTTAGTGAAAACTGTGAAAATCACACAGAATATGGAGCAGTCCCCATTTATTGGATGTAAAAGTAAAAGATGTCAAAAACAGATGTCTGTCTTAGAAAAGCAATGTTAATCACCTCAAAAATGATGGACGTGCTAATAGCAGTTTTCCTGCATGCACTGCCTTTAGCAGAATGCGTGCCAACAGTTTGGAGTTACTCATCCATGCAGTCTGTACTTCACATGTGGACTTGCTATCCAAATGCATCATTTTTTTCTTTCTTTTTTCCATTTTCATTCGATAAAGCTGTGATTGCATATGAGGTAATGTAAGCCAACAAAATTAGTCATTTCCAGCACAATCTTGGCCGATGGAATGTTTGCTGAGCGAATATCTGACAACAGTTAACCAGGCTTGAATATCTTTACAGTTAACCAGGTCTTCCTTGCACTTGGTCAGCTTCTCTAACTGCACAGTATTGGCTTTCAAAGTGTTCTTCCAGTATATCATATAACAAATTGCACATTAATGTTTATTTTGTGTGTGGTTCCTTCTTCAGTGTCCAGGCTGTCCTGTTTTAAGAAGTTTGCTTATTTCAGCAACATCGTTAAGGTTTTACACACTGGAACATTTTTACAGCATATTTTTATTCATATACAGTATAAGTAACATCTATTTAACTCATATGTGCACCAACTACACCCCCCACCACCAACAACACCACCACTGTTAGAAAAAAAAGAAAAACCTGCACTTCCTCTTACCCTTCTCTCTCTCTAGCATGCCCTGCTTACTGGACAAATGGGTCTTTCTAGTAAAATTGATCAGTCAGGGACAGGTGTCCCAACCGCAGCTTCAGTTTGAGCAGTAGCTCAGTGTTTACTGCTGGTTCACGGACGCGATAACATAAATATGCGCCACAACCTGGACTCCCACAGAGACACATTCAATAACACGGACAGACACATGTGTGCACACTCACTGAGTCAAAACGTACTTTCACCTTTGGCCTGAAGATGAATCCCTGCGGTCAAGAACAAAATCTAAAACTCAAACAAAACGCTATGACTAACAATGATGGCATAATTTCATTTTAATAGCAAAATACTATTATTGTATAAATGCATAAATGTTGCAATTTTCTATCTACGGATGAGCGACAGGTAAAATGACATCTGTGAGATTAATTTCAAATGAATTTAAGTTAACCTAAGGTAATGGAGTACTTAATAAAAATCTTTGCCATCTAAGATTGCTGAAAGTGCAAAGAATAGTCTCTTCCACATAGCTCTAACTGGTGTTTCTGATCTTTCTTCCGAGTCGGGTAGGCCAACAACAGGCTGTGTAAACATTGTTTTTTTCTTTTGTTTTGTTTATAATTCCACTCATAATGTTACATCCTATTTTAACAGAAATTATTCAAGAGAAATAAAACCTCGTATATTTCATTTATTCAATTCTTGTATGCACTCTCAAAGGTTCTAAAGTTGCCTGAGATACCGAGTTTTTGTGTAATTGATCATTATTACGTAGTAAACTAAGTCACGCAACAATATGATATGTGCTAAGCATTTAAACCAAAACACTAAACAATCTTCATTCTTGTCGGTGATTTTATCGATAACAAACCAAGCTGAAAGCTACAGTGAAATGTACGTGCACTAAAAAGTACTGCACTAAATGTGTTCAGATTGTATACATTTTAAATCCTTCATCATAAATATTTAATCCAATACATTTTGACGTGTAATTTGGCTACCACCCATACCGAATGTTCTATAAAGTAAACAGAGTCATAATGCAGTTACTTTGAAATTCAAAATATTCCTGCCCATACAAGAAAGAAAAATTAGTGTAGATTCTGTAAACCTTTCCATGTGCAGTTCCTTTATACTCCACCGTTAGGGAGCGAGCATTATTAGATTAAGCGCGTTAATGTCGTGCCAGTCTGATCATTTAGAAACAACCAAATGCGACGCAAAAGGAGGAGTTTTTGGCAACTGTCAAACCCCATCCTGGACAGCTATCGCCTTTTCATCTGCCTCTGCACGCACATTACTTTTGTTCAAAGACTGCGTCTTTTAATTAATCTATTTCGCTGTGCAAAATAAGTCGGTTAGATAATTATTTGTTGTTGATGCGGAGAAGCTTTGGAACAATGCTGTGCTGGCTATCTGCACTTTGTTAGCTAGCTAGCTATAGCGGGCGGTAGATTCTCTGTTATTTGTTATTATTATTTATTGTCATTTTGTTAGCTAGCTAGCTATAGTGGGCGGTAGATTCTCTGTTATTTGTTATCATTATTTATTTTTATTTTGTTAGCTAGATAGCCATAGCAGGTGGTAGATTCTCGATTATTTGTTATTATTATTTATTGTAATTGTGTTAGCTAGTTAGCTATAGTGGAGGGTAGATTCTCTATTATTTGACTGAATGCCTTCCTGTGGAGCCAAAATTGAATCACATATGCATAAAAGATATCAGACGCAGGATGTTGAGGCACTTTCTCTTACTTAATCCTGACAAAACAGAGGTGCATTTATTAGGCCCAGAGACAGCTAGGTCCTTGCTCTCTAATTACTCAGTGAACCTCAATGATCTCCCAATCACATCTTCTCTGTTAAAGATCTTAAAGTTATGGATCCCAGTCTCTCGTTCGAAGCTCATGTAAATAATATTTCCAGGACCGCCTTTCTCCACCTCAGGAACATGTCAAAGATTAGGAACATGCTCTCCTCACAAGATGCACAAAAACTAGTCCATGCATTTACCACTTCCAGATTAGACTACTGTAATGGTTTACTATCTGTCTGTACCGTTAAGTGCCTAAACAAGCTTCAGCTAGTTCAAAATGCAGCAGCCAGAGTTCTTACTAGAACTAGAAAATTTGATCACATCACTCCTATCTTTGCTACTTTATATTGGCTCCCAGTAAAACTTCATGTTGATTATAAAACACTTGTAATGAACTACAAAGCACTGAATGGTTATGCCACACAGTACCTAGAGAACTCCTAGTGCATTACGATCCATATCTGCTTAGATCAAAAGGTGCAGGCTCTTTACTAATACCAAGAATAAGAAAATCTACCACAGGCGGCAGAGCCTTTTCCAATAAAGCTCGCACACTAGAATAACCTTTCTGTAAAGGTTCAAGACTCAGTCAGGTATTTTATTAACTACTTCCCCCACAAACATGTCAAGGAAGTCCCAGGAAAGGTGCAGGACAAGGACAGTGAGGTGAACTCCACATTTTACACCAGGCCAGAAGTGGGTGAGGTCCTCTACCAGGACCTGGAGAGCCTAACGTCAGACCGCCAGTATGACTCCAAGGTCGAAGCTTCCCGGCACCAGCAAGACCTCAGCTGCCACAATCCGCTGCTCATCAGGAGGGTGACCTTACATAAGGTAGAGAGCAGAGCTGCATGCCCAGCTCTGCCTGCCCCCTCCCTGATGCCGCAGCGCAACCGTGTGCCCCAGGTGTGGAAGACTGAGGAAAAAACCAAGAGGCAGGACAAGTGCCAGGCTGGCCAGGCTGCCTCTACTCCCCCTGGAGCCAAAGACACATCAGTTGTGAAGGTTTATTTCTCTCTGTTGTTAATAGGGAGAAGGAACTGTGGGCTTGACCAGGTGGGACAACAGACAGGTGAGCATAGGATCAATGGGTTAAAAAAATGACTTCTTTTGACATTTACTTCACCCTAGAATACTAGAGTATTGAGTTAATTGAGTTATTTGGTTCTGTGTATCATATAGCATTTCATCAGATAAACTAGAAAATGTATTAAACGATGGCAGCCCTAAGGATATTTGAGAATGGAGTCTGCAAAAACTGCAGCAATGAATGTACGAAAGAGATTACATATAAAACTCCTAAATTAACCTTATATTTCATAAGTAGTGAAAAAACAGTCAGTCAGTCATTTTAGGCAATAGTCCTGTTCAGATTTGTTTTATTTGTCTTGTATCTCAGCTCCTGCACCTGTGCATGTGAAATAAACCAGGGTCAGTGCCTTGCATCCTCTGGAAGCAACAGAAACCTTCAGTGCCATGGTTGCACACTTGATCTCCAAAGCTGATTTTAAAGACTGCATAGACCTACAGATCGTTATGTAAATGACCACAATACAATAAGAAAATAAGTAAGTAATAGATAAGTAAGTAATAGTAAGTAATAACTGTCTCTAAGCCCCATTAACCACATTAGTACTTTAATACTGATTTCAGAACAAATAAATAAATAAATAAATAAATAATAGTACAGTAGAAATTGCCCAATCTTGCAGTTGTGAAAGTCAAAGGCTGTCACTCTTTGGTGGTAGTGGAAGTGATTTGGCATTATGGGAAAAGTCATAGATATAGTAATCATACGTTCTCTGTATGAGTGAGCATTTAAACCCCATTAAAAGTAGGACTTCAATATAAATATATTTTTAAAAACTGCCACAGCAGAGTTTTTTCAAATTTGATCTGATAGCCAAGTGCCACCGCTGTTTTTTTCAGTGTGATTTTTCAGCACTGGAGATCCCCTTGGTCTGCATATGTGGAATATTGCACTAGTGGTAAGTCCTGTTGTAGCTGGCAGTCAAGCTGTATGATAAACCTCTGAGAAACACTACATAGGAATATCATTTTGAGCAGTGCTTATTAAGCTACTTTAATATATTATTAATAGTGTTGATGCTGAGGTTTTCTGTTTCACAAAGAGGGTTTGGCTGACTGGGCTCACTGCACAACACCGGGTATTTGCTATTTATTTGATGGGCTATTTATTTTTATCTGATGGATGAGCAGCCAAGACAAAATGATGATGTACCTGTAATCCTTAATCAAAACCTGCACAAAGAAAAATGTTTTTAAGATCCAGATTTAAATAATCGCACATAATATGGAGCAGTCACCATTTATAGGATGTAAAAGTAAAAGATGTCAAAAACAGATGTCTGTCTTAGAAAAGCAATGTTAATCACCTCAAAAACGATGGACGTGCTAATAGCAGTTTTCCTGCACGCACTGCCTTTAGCAGAATGCGTGCCAACAGTTTGGACTTACTCATCCATGCAGTCTGTACTTCACATGTGGACTTGCTATCCAAATGCATCATTTTTTCTTTCTGTTTCAATTTTCATTTGATAAAGCTGTGATTGCATATGAGGTCATGTAAACCTAAACATTTCTAATTTGCAGGACAACCTCGGCCAATTGAATGTTTGCTGTCTAACACTGAAGCTTGAATATATGACAACAATTTACCAGGCTTGAATATCTCTACAGTTAACCGGACATTGAGAGCGCTTCCAAACACACACGGCCTTGACAGACACACACGCCTGCTCCCTGCTTTCATAGACCCAGTCAGTGCAAACACAAGGAAATAAAGGTAGAGGCATATCGGAATAGCAGCAAATTAATAAGAACAACAGGTGTCTTTGTAACACATTTCAAGTAGAAACTAGTACTATGTAAATTATCATATGTCAGGTTTGTGTTGGTCAAGAGCATGTGCCATAATCAGTTTGTCCGTCTGCTTATGCTGTGGTATCTAGAATGTCTCACAGTCATTAGAAAAATAAGTGCCAGAATCCTTTATCGTTTTATTTGAAAGTATGTGATCTGAAATAAATCATCTAATTGTAGGTATTTCGCTCAAAACTAGAGTTCTATTATATAGAATGTCATTAGGTTGAATGGGAATGTAAAATAGTAGCTAGTGGGACCTCTGTGTTCCGTCCCACTCAATGAAGCACACCAGGTTGTGGATAAAAGGGGTTTCCTTTTATTTTCCACACTATAACAAGTTCAGCAACCACATTTAATTTCACTGAGGGCTCAGCTAGCAAGCCCACAGGAGGTATGTCTTGCTCTGCCATGCACCTCCCAGTAAATGTTACAACTTCTTTCATAATAACAATATAATAAAATATATAAATTAAAGGAAGCTGTTGTCATATAGTGTAGTCATTTGATTATAAATAATAATCTCATAATAATCTTATCTGCATATTCTTATACATTTACAGAGTAACATTCACTCATATACTCAAATTCCATATCATACATAGAAAACGTCCATCTCATCCATTGTAGTTTTTTTTCCTGATCAATAATAGAAAAAAAAAAAAATGAACAGCACCCAGCGATGAAGCTCAATTATTTCAAGCTAACTATAAAACAGCTTAAATCAGCATTTGCTTGCAGCTAGAACACAAAATGTTCAGATTAATGCATCTGAGTTAAAAATTAAACACAATGAAATCAAATTAAATTGACTCACCTGCAACAAGCTCAGCAATCACATTTAATTTTACTGAGTGGTCAGCTAGCTGGCCTATACAAAACAGGCTATTGTTAGAAATTCTGCACATGTAATTCACTTAGCTTCACATCTCACACTGCTTATAATTATAAGATAACGTATCCACATTTGTAATAATGTGATGAAATCTGCCAACAATAGTGAGACTGAGCATATTAAATAATAAGACAAACTGATCACTTAGTCCACATATTTCTAAATGAGAAGAAAAGTTCTTACAAACAATATAAAGCACACAATTATATATGGGAAAACAGTTACATTTGTCATTAAGAGAAGCATTACTTTATAGATAGAAAGCACTACGTATTACACAAATGTCATAACTGACCTAATATTAATAGTTCAACAGTCTTCCTCTGTCTATTATGCACACTGTACACATGTTAAATATCTGCCTTGCTGTTACAATGAAATGACTTCCGGCACCCTGAAAATTGTTTTACACACGCAGCTGTAACGAGGTGGCCTGAGTACCGAGGAGGGGGGGGGCAGGATGCACAGACTCAATCGACATGGACGAACATTTATTACATACAACATAACGGCACTCACATATAACATGAACATGAATACGTTTAACAATAACGAGACTAATCTTGACATCCACAGGCTACACCAACAATAATCAACAATACTGTACACACTAACAAGGGTTTAAATACACAAACAAGATGAGGTACAGGTGTGTGCAGGCATGGCCATAAACATATACTCCCAAGTCACGTGGCGGGCCAAACCCTGTGACTCGCGGGAGGCGAACGTTCTGTGACAGCAGCCACACTCATACACACACAAGCATAGTGCAACTCTGTGTTTACGCATCAATGATTGAATGTGCAAGTGCATGTATATGCAAGTTTAAATTATTATGCACAAATGTAAGTAGTAGGCTATTTATGGGAAAATGTTTCATATGTATGTGCAAGTACAGTTTCCCTGATTTCTCTTTAAACGGGCCCTCATAGTTCAGCAGTAATGAGGCTAGTTAGATTTTGCTCAGAATTAAGTACACTTTGGAATGTTATATGTATCACAGTCTCTGGTGGTGAGCCATACATGGTTAATCAATCCAGACTGAGGAACCTGTTAGAGTCGCTGCATTAATGACATATCTGTTTGCATTGTCAGTTGTTGCTATGGCAGCAATTAAATTAGGAAATTCAAAGAAAAACAACTCATCTACACCCTTGGAACTTTAGAACCCCATATGTCCCGTGTCATAATGTCACACATGAGGGGAATCCCATGAACACCTTTACAGATCAGTCTGTGGAAAGACACTGAAGAGGACAGATCAAACAATGAGGCATTTCTGGAGCTGGTGTGCTGGAGGCATCGAGAATCAATATATAGACACAAAGGAGGTGGAATCCAGGAGAGATCTAATAAAGAAAACAAAAAAAGTAAAGCAGAAGTGGAATCTAAAAAAATTGAAGATAGAGTGGAAAAAACGTCCTACAGTTGGTATGGATATTTGATTATTTTTTTCTGCTTTTTGGGCTTGCCTTTCTAAAAGGATTAATTTAAATCTCATGTATAAAAAAACACAGTAAACTAAATAATCTTTACAATAAGGGACAAAAACGGACTTATTGAAAATGCTTTTATCCTCTGATCAGCAGTGACTAAAACTCTCATTTAAAATATGCAACACCACTTAGTGCACTATAAGTGCATTATTAATCTATTACAAGATTTTAGGCTCTTGTCAGGCTGTATGTAGTACATACAATATGTGTTCTATATATATCCAGAAATAATGATACTTGCTCTGGCAGATTTAAAGATGGCCCATGAACGGACTGTGGCAGCATGTCTGAGTGAAGTGACTGATGGATATGACCTGCACAGATCAGCCAGGACCAAGTAGAGGCACTCTGTGGCACCTGCTTCACCAGCCCTGAAAAGGGTCAACAAAGACACCAAACCAGGTGTGGATACAAAGCAGTCAGTCATCTTCCCTCTAGGGCCAAGAGAACATGAGTGGCTTGTGAAGTGTGCTGCAGGACAGCAGGATCAAATCTGTCAACTTCTGCTCCAGGACATCAAGCTGGCAGAGAAGAGAAACTTCATTTCTGGCTTCACAGTACTTCACTGGGCTGCTAAACAAGGAAACAGTGAAATGGTGCGCAAGATCCTTCTTCTTTCACAGCAAGGTGGGCCAGGGGTTGACGTTAACACCAAGAGCTACGACGGCTACATCCCACTACACATCGCTGCTATTCACAGCCACGAATCAGTCCTGAGTGTTCTGGTGCGTGATCATGGTGCCAACTGCAACATACGTGACAACAGTGGCAAAAAGCCCTATCACTACTTACACAAGGGTGCCTCACCCAAGGTGAGAGAGATGCTTGGAGACCCTCACGCTGCGGATTACAAGCCCTCAAGCCATGAGCAGCACTTTTCCAATCCATCCAAAGGGTTCAGCACTTTGAGTAAACTATTTCAGTCCAAGTGCAGAAAAATACTCAGATGCGGATCAAGATTCCACTCAGGCTTGAAGCAGCTTGACCAGCCTTGACCAAGATGAGGACAGGATAGACTATACATTAATTTCCAGAATGTTTCCATACAATGAATTTCCCAAATTAAATAGCATATCCTCAAACAAACATTTTCTCTAATTTCTTTCACTCCTGATTTTGAATCTGTGATCAAAACCTTAAGCTTTGAAATAAATCATTTGCACATACATGTTTGAAATATTGCATAGTCATATCTGCCTTGAACCATTATCTGTTTTCTTTGAATATTCTCTAATGTTTTGTCTTTGAGTAATGAAATGTTTTTGAGGTATTTCATCAGCTGTGTAAGCAAAGTGCTTCTGAATTAGTAGTAGGAGAAGCCAGATAATATATGAAAAATGAGTAGTGTGCTTTATATTGTTTGTAAGAACTCCTTTGTATTTATAAATGTGCTCAGGTGAAATTGAAGAATTTTGTACTTAGAATAACATCTTATTTTATGTTTGTCAGATACCCAGTTTGTTAGTCTGTCTAAACTCGATTCATTTGCTCTTCACTACTCAAGTCAACTTAAGGTCATCTTCTTTTGGCATTGGTAGAATTTGGATTAGTACTGTTTGGCCGACAGTAATCACCTGATTATATCACCTGATATAATGACCTAAATAACTGTTGCAGCTAGGATTAGTAAGCACAACATCCAAACAGTGTCACCTGAAGTCCAGGTTTACCATGCTCTGTGTTGTGGCCTTGACAGTATGCATAAGTGAACAGTACCATTAGGTGCACTAAGCCTAGTGGGTTAATTTGGCCTCCTGTTTCTCATGTGACGTTGGAGTGTGAGGTTGGCTGACTGACTCTCTCCGACGGGTCACATCAATCCAAACTTTCACTTTCATTGCACATCTGCCATCATTAGGTGCTGCACCGGGCCACATGAAACCCATCCAGGGGAGTAGGTGCCATGCACAAAGTCATACACACATACACACACACACATACAGTCTAAAGTTTATTCGATGTAGCAATTTTGTGTAAGTGCCATTGTCGACCTTAGTTCACATTTCTCTCTATAATAAATGACTGCAGCATGCAATGTGATAGATGAGGGCCAGGGTTACAGGTAGCCCCGCAGGCCCGACAGGGACTCATCACTGGGATCAAGCTCAATCTCCTGCCCTGTACACAACTCCAGTGGCCAGCCAAGATTTGCTCAACACAAAGCACACACAGCACCCAAGATTAGTATGATGAAATGTTTGACTGTGAAGGACAACACCTCCTTAATCAGCCCGTAATGTAGCATCAGCAAAACTCTACATCTAAGGGAAGAGAATAAAAGAAAAGAAAAAGAAAAAAGACAAAAGGTTATATACAGCAAACTTGAAGTGTTACCATCTGAACATGATGCACATATAACAAGTTTAAAAGCAGTTTGTGAGAATTTCAAATCACTTCTTCTCATGTCAAGCACCTTTGTGTTTGTTCTTTCCAGCAGGATGAATGTCATGTTTTCTGTTGGAGGCTGTTCACCTGTGACTCCTCTGTAAATCCCGAAAGAATAGGACTTAAGAATAATGTGAGGTCTTTCACTTCTGTAAAGGAAATACTATGTGCTTCAGTGATTCACATACATTCAGCAGTATCCTGTTCCCTAGGAAAAATGTTTATGTAAGCAAAGAACTTTAAGGGAGTGAGACCGTAGATCAGATAAGCAGGAAGATGTCTCTCGTTTTATTGCCTGCAATTGCTTTATTGCCTGCCATTGCTTTATTGCCTGCAATTAAGGGATGACAGTCAAGCAAGATTCTTACCCGCCGGCCTGAAAGAGATAAGCAACGCTTAAAGCTGAATGGTATATGAGCCATAGCAACAAGAGGCAGGAAGTCTGTGATTGGTCAAGGCATACAGTTAGAATTGTATATCAAGCAATGCTCTGTATGACTCGGGGCTTCTCTTGGTAGTGAGCCCCACACTCTGTGGAATCTTTCTTTTCTATTAAAAACCTTTTTTACTTATTATCCACATCTGACTCCCCGTTTCATTGAATTTCCACCACACTTCTCTCGTGCCAATCTCCTAGGTGTAGGTTCCGCTAGGTTTTGCTGTTATTCTTTATATCTATGAAATACTTGTTAGATAGAACTACATATATGCATTAGTTGGGGAAAACAGTACAGTCTTTGGTAAATGTAGCTTTAAAATTGTCATGTAGCTTATGCTAGGCATAAATCAAGCATTCACGTATATGCCAACCATTCATGAAAATATTCAACCATGTTCCTGCATTGACCAATGGAGCCCATGAGATAAAACTGGAAAACACAGCAGGCATCGATCTGCAAATCAATTCTTCTTTATATAAAATAGGATAAAGCATGCGTTTCCATTGGACTTCCTTTACATTTCCAAGGAGTCATCGCTACGGAAATGCATTTGTGGTTAATTATGTGCGCTTAATTGAAAACGTAGCAAAAGAAGAGCCTTTCTAAAGAATATACATAAAGCCCAAGAGAGAAAAAACAATTATTTATATCAAAGTTGGAGCTTGATTCACACTCCACACCCACTACAGTTGCCAGGAAGACCCATCGCCCTGCAAATACATAAAGCACATTCATCAAAATGACAACACAACCCGGTGCAAATTCAGAAAACTTACACAACTTCAGAAATGCTGCAAATCCAGTCACAACACAATGGAAGTTTGCCACAACAACAGAATGGCTGTTTGCAGAGGACACGGGGAGGAGATGGACTTCTGAGATCAGCGCCAAGTCTTTTGGAAGTGAAAAGTACGTTTTTTGGTTACCATGGTTTTATTATGATATACGTGATACAGAATGAAAGACCGACCTATTCGTGCATATTTATTTATGCTAGGCTGTAGGCAGCCTTAAAAATGATGATTAAAATCCAAAATACTTACAATTAGATTGTTATTTATTTGAAATCACATTTTGTATGCATGTAGCTATAAGCATCACACTTCAGATAAGATAAGAACAAGATAGTTGACCAGCATGAGCAATAACCAAACTGGTCGACCAGTATAATCAGATTTGACCAGTATGACCCTGCTGATTATACTGCTTGAATAGCTTGGTCAAGTTGTTTATGCTGCTGGACCCACTGTCCAGTTGGAAATTATAGCTAAACCATCAAACTTGAACCAAAACATAGCCTTTGCTGGTCTACCAGTTTAATCAGCTGGTTTAACTGCATAAGGTACATCTATTGCCTGGGTGTCCATCTTTTCAACTATCTTGACCATCATTGACCAGATTAGTTCATCTGACAGCAGCAAATTAGCTGGATTTTGTAGCTAGGGCTGTAGCATGCCTGTTACTGAGGTCCAGTTTACCATAGATATATACAAATCTAACAGTGCAAGCATAATAACAGAAAAGTAATAACCTAATTTAGGTATTTAAATAAAACATTATAATTCATGAAAGAGAATGTCCCCACAATTTGCACATTCTAAAGACATCACCTGTTCATTGCAGCATGTTTGGTCAGCGTAATCTCAAGAGAGAGATAGTATTTGCTAACCGTCAAAATGATTTATTGCCTGATTTGATTGATTAACTTGACAACGGTGGCCATAAACATCCTCTCAAGTCATGTGGTGGGACTCGGGCTTCAGCTCCGCCCTCCTCCTGGTCGTTGCAGTGCCCTTCGGTCCTCCTTGGCCCAGGCTAAACAGCCTCAGGCCTCCCCCAAGAAATTTCTGGGGGTGTTCCCATCCGCTTTCGGAGAAGACCCGGACAGCAGTCGCTGTCCTCTCCCCAATGCAGGGTGGGGGTGCCTACAGACCTCCTGCTAGGAAATCCGTTTTTTGCCGCGGAAGCTTGCATCCTGTGTATGTTGGTCATTCTGTAACGTGGTAGCCTAAGTGCCGAAGGGCTTGAAGCAGGATGCACAGACTTCCTCGACATGGACGAACATTTATTCCAACACAACATAAAGGACAAATGTGGCCCTCACGTGAAAACAAACAATGAACATGAGCACACTAAACGCTAATGATTTTTAACATTTAACATGATAATTAAACAAACAGTCAAGCCTCAATACATAGTTACAAACATGCTACACTAACAATGACCAACACACTGCCAGCTTGACATGAGTTTAAATACACAGACAAGACGAGGTACAGGTGTGTGCAGTCGTGGCCACAAACATCATCCCAAGTCATGAGGTGGGCCAAACCCCGTGACTCGCAGGAGACGAGCGTTCTGTGACACTTCAAAATAGTTTTATTGACTTTTTAAAAAATTATTTAATTGAGAAATAATCAAGTGATTAAAGTGAATAAAAGTTATGAGTCTTAAATGAGTACGTACCACCCAGTCTTTAATGTTCACTCTGCTCCGCTGCCAGTCATGTACTGATACTCAAACACGCATATGGGTCTCGGTTGTGTGTCTCTCTCTCTCTCACTCACCCACTTACTCACCCATCCCACTCTCTCCCATTGGCTGATTCTCTAAGAAGTCACACCTCCTCACAAGTCCTCCCCACTACCATGCAGTAAAAACTTTCTGACAAAATTGATATAAGGTGTCCTTCTGCCTAAAATCAAACTCCTCCAAGAGTCAGGACTAGGCCAGAAAGATCAAATTTTGCCACCTTTTCTTACTACCCAACCAACCGGTCTGACCAATCCTGTGCAGCGTGCAACTCCTCCCACAAAACCAGACCCTCATACCCGCTCATTCAAGTTTAGTTGTACCCCCGATGTTTGAGTAGGAATCATTGAAATAATTATTTAATAATGAAATAATGTGATTAAAGAAAATTTAAGTTTTCAGTCTCATACACCAGCTTTTCTCCACTTTCTCTGTCTGTTCAGTGTCCTCTCTGACACACACTCTGCAGTGAGAGGTCATTGATTGATTGATTCTCATTCTCTCTCTCTCTATCACACACACACACACACACACAGAGACACACTTCTCCCCAACACCTCTTCACATCTTATCTGCCATATGTACTCAAACAGGGCAATAAGCAAACTTTTCAGAAAACATCACAAAGTTTTCATTTTTTAATTTTTTTCTCTGATCTCTATAAGTTTTATCACACAAGGTTTTTGTCCGTTATCACACGTTGTACTCTTACCACTTTCAGTGCATTCCACAACTGAAAGAGGTGTTTGAGGGAGGGACGTAATTTACAACTTTTATCTGAAAACCATCTCTTTCCCCACCGATTTTTTCTTAAAGCCGTATATTCAGTACTTCACTCCTTTAGTTCACAGCCATAATTGTAAGCGATACATCTGAAAACTTTGCCAAGTCGTGCGAACGAACATGGACATGGATCAACCGTTATCCATTTTTTTAATAATTCTGTTCTATGTATTTCTATAGTTTCCGACATTCACTTTCTTGACTCTGAGGAGAGAATTGCCGACCAAGTTAATTTCTTATTTGTGAACTTTTATACATTTGTTTTGTTTACATTTTTTGTTACCTTTTATTTGCAGATATGAGGACACAAGCTGATGAAACAGTTCATATATTGAATGAGTTATTACAAGGTAATCTTTTCTAGAGTGCGTCTACCATATGTTAAAACTCCGCTTTATGTCTAAAAGGTTATGCAGTGCGTTAATTTGTCACACAGAGGCAGAGGGGGTGAATCCCTCTACCATCATCCACTATTCATCGAGCCCTCCGGTGGAGCTCACAAATATTTCACCTCGTACAACCGGCAACGTCTATAGAAACGTATACAGAGGTCACTGTAGCTTATAACATACATCTAAATATCTCTATGCCTATTCACGCTGTTCAACCACACTAACCTGTAGGCCACCATCTCCACGTAAGTATATTTTTAAAAGCATGTTTATTAATCACATTTATACTAGAATAATTGGATCCATTTTATTAAGATGGCTCTGACGACAGGGATAAGGAGCTGAGTCTGTTCGACTGGAAGGCTGAGCGGTCTAGACCTGAAATTAATTATGACACTAAGCCCCACCGAGTTAAATCATACAACGCATGATAAAGTATTTCAACCATTAGCTAAATAAATAGCTAGATACATGCCAGCCTTTTTAGTAGCTTATACTAATATGTTTTAACAGATAAAAAAGAACGTACCTGTTGAAAACATGTGAGCCATGCCCATGTTCATTCGGAGGTCTTGACAAAAGTTTTCAGATGTATCGCTTACAATTATAACTGTAAACTAAATAAGAAAAGAAGTGTAGGTGTAGAAATGAAATGGTTTTTGTACAAAAGCTGTAAATTACAATCCACCCCTCCCCAACACCACTCTCAGATGTGGAATGCACTGAAAAATGTTAAGGGCCCAAACTGTGATAACGGACAAGAACCTTGTGTGATAAAACTTATAAAGTAACCACATTTGTTTAGAAATCGCAGAAAAAATAAATACATGGAAACTTTATGATGTTTTCTGAAAGGTTTTCTTATTGCCCTGTTTGAGTACATCTGGCAAATAAGATGTGAAGAGGTGTTGGGGAGAGGTGTGTGTCTGTGTGTGCGTGTGCGCGCGTGAGAGAGAGAGAGTGAGAATCAACGATCCCTGACTGTAGAGTGTGTGTCAGAGAGGATACTAAACAACATAGAAAGTGGAGAAAAACTGGTGTAGTATGAGACTGAAAACTTAGATTTTCTGTAATCACAATAACACTTCTCAATTAAAGGAACCTCTTTTAAACAGGTCTGGTTGGTTGGGTACAAAGAAAAAAAGGCACCACAATTTTATCTTTCTGGGCTAGTTCTGACCCTGGGAGGGATTTGGTTTTGGGAGGGGGTTTCCTGCATGGTAGTGTTAGTGGGGGGGTGACTTCTTAGAAAATCAGCCAATGGGAGGAGAGTGGGATGGGTGATGGGCTATATATCAATTTTTTTCAGAAAGTATTTTCTGCATGATAGAGTGACGACTTTTGACAAGGTGTGACTTCTTAGAGAATCAGCCAATGGGAGGGAGTAGGATGGGTGAGTGAGTGATTGGGTGAGTGAGAGAGAGAGAGAGAGAGAGACACAACTGAGACCCATATGCATGTTTGATTATCAGTACATGACCGGCAGCTGAGCAGAGCAGACATCAAAGACTGGGTGGTACGTAATCGTTTAAGACTCGTAACTTTTATTAACTTTAATCACCTGAATATTTCACAATTCATTTTTTTTTTAAGTCAATAAAACAATTTTGAGGATCCCTCCTTGTGTTTTAATGTATTTTCATATAATATTTCTACATCATATAATAATTATATATATATATATATATATATATATATATATATATATATATATTTTTTTTTTTTTTTATTTTTTTTTTTTTTTTAATGTGGAGGGGGGCAAATCAAATCAAGCAATAAATTTTTTGACAGTTTGTAAATTCCATCTCTCTCTGCCAAACTTCTGTACAGTCTCCAAGAAGAAAACATAAAGGAACTCACTTACTCTAGTTAGTACACTGACAGCACATTATCAGACTATATTCACTATAACATTACATAATGAATTAACCTAGAACTCACTCACTCTAGTTAGTACACTGAGAGCACATTATTAGACTATATTCACTATTACATTACATAATGAACTAACCTATAACTCACTTACTCTAGTTAGTACACTGAGAGCACATTACCAGACTATATTCACCATTACATTACATAATGAACTAACCTATAACTCACTTACTCTAGTTAGTACACTGAGAGCACATTATCAGACTATATTCACTATAACATTACATAATGAATTAACCTAGAACTCACTCACTCTAGTTAGTACACTGAGAGCACATTATCAGACTATATTCACTATAACATTACATAATGAATTAACCTAGAACTCACTCACTCTAGTTAGTACACTGAGAGCACATTATCAGACTATATTCACCATTACATTACATAATGAACTAACCTATAACTCACTTACTCTAGTTAGTACACTGAGAGCACATTACCAGACTATATTCACCATTACATTACATAATGAACTAACCTAGAACTCACTCACTCTAGTTAGTACACTGAGAGCACATTATTAGACTATATTCACTATTACATTACATAATGAACTAACCTATAACTCACTTACTCTAGTTAGTACACTGAGAGCACATTACCAGACTATATTCACCATTACATTACATAATGAACTAACCTATAACTCACTTACTCTAGTTAGTACACTGAGAGCACATTACCAGACTATATTCACTATTACATTACATAATGAACTAACCTATAACTCACTTACTCTAGTTAGTACACTGAGAGCACATTACCAGACTATATTCACTATTACATTACATTACATAATGAACTAACCCATAACTTTTCCATAAAGGTTCACTTTCATCATATTAATCCTAAGACATCACAGCAAGTCAGCTGTAAATACTTAGCTAATAAATAATAAATCAATTACATTTACTTCTGTTGTGTCTACACTTACTAAAAGACGCACACAGCTCTTCACACGCCACAGACTAACAACAACACACTGCTCTCCACACAACAAAGACTAACTGGAAATTCAGACAGAACCCTCTTAACTTCTCCAGTACTGAACGTTGTTCTTCTTCAACCTGAACTGCGCTGAGCAGAACTGCGTCCTTCACATCATCAGTCTTTCATACATAACTTAGCCAGCTAGCTGCGGATCACAACACACAATAAACACACCTGAAAATGTCCTGCTGTGTAAACTAACTAGTATTTATGAACATGGGACACTGTGCAGCTGGAGCCACTGTTGAATTAGCTGTAGTCACCAGTGTGTAACACAGATGTTAACAAACAGCGCTGAAGGCACAAACGTGAGCTGGACACTGAAGGGCTGTAGGACACATGAACGCTAACTAGCTAATAGCAGAAAGCTAACTAGCCTGCTAGCTAAGTTCAATCTTTGGCAAACTCCACATCTAAAGACACATTTACCTTTACGTATGCACCTATGTTACAAAAACAACCTGTCATTATAATATTTAGGATAATTTCACTGAGTATCTGTTCAAAAATAGCTAACATTTCTTACCTGCGCGCTGAGTTGTCCTGTTGGACGCATCGTAAGCAGATATTACGCTGCCCTCACAGAGCTCCATGAAGTGAGAAACCTCACACTGTAAAGTGTCTGTTAATCATTTAAACTGAAACAACACGTTTCCTAAACTTTTTAGTTGGAATACAGTGTTGTATTTTTAAAGTTCAAAATCAAGACTTGAAGTTTCAGTTTTAAAAATGAGTTTATTTTCAAAATAATAAAACTATTTGGCCGGATGTGGCTCAATCTCAGGAAACATTGAAGCTATGGATTAACCATGAGGAACTATGGTGCCGCTGCAATACGCGCTATGGCCACTACATTTAGCTGACACTTTTATCCAAAGCGACTTACAGTTATGACTGATTACAGCTTGAGCAGTTGAGGGTTAAGGGCCTTGCTCAGGGGCCCAACAGTGACAACTGGTGGGGCTTTACCCAGCAACCTTCCAATTATAAGTCAAGTATCTTATCCACTGAGCTACCACTGCCACATGGTCATCTTGCACTCAGGACATACAGACTATTGGGAGTTGTGCACTAAGCGTTTGAGGCTTGTGTTTTAAGTGTGAGGAAATGCAGAATAAAAAGAGTTGAACTTAATACACATTATGGCCACTAGATGGAGACAGTATTCCTCTCTCGTCAACAATGAGAGCTTGTTGGCATCAGTGAAAGTGACTTTAGATAAAGTAGCTTGTAGGTTCTAAATTCTAAATTACAGCTAGAAACAACAACTTACAACCTTTACTGTGTCATAACACACACACACACACACACACACACACACACACACACACACACACACACTAACTTTAATATAAAATATACACACTCCAGTCTATAAAAGTGCTATATACAATAAATATTGTACTTGTATACTTACTTACTATTTACCACTGCCTGATTAAAAAGATGCCCTCACACTCTCTCACACTCGTCTTCTATGTTGGCCACTCGGTCTTTCCTTTATCTCAGAACGGTGTCCATTAAACACTCAGTACTTCACTCCCATTCCAGTCTAACTCCTCCTTGTCAGGGAAACATAACGATATTGTGGGTGTTACCCCAGAATGGGTGGAGAGGTTCACTTCACTCTGGCCCCAGAGCTAAAATGCTAACAGCTCCCCTGAGGTGTTCAGCCCATGGTTCAGAGTCAAAAGATAACAACCAGACCTGCTGAACTGGTTTCTGGTAATGAAAACTGCTGTGGGCAAATTACAAACTGTTATTCAGAACTTGAACTGAAGCTAAATCCTAGGTGCTCATTCTTTGTACCCCTCCAATGTCTCTCTCTCTTTCTGTACCCCCCATGTCTCTCTCTCTCTCACACACACATGTGACAGCAGCACTACACCCTGATGGATCTCTCTCTGTCTCACACAGCACATGCTGATAGAAAGTGTTTCATTCTTTTTTGAACTCAAGCATCTAAACTGCTTTCTGGTGATGACAACTGGTTGTGTCTGAGTTCCAAACAGAACCTAAACAGAAAAATCCCCTGTAAGAATGAATACCTACACTGTTAGTGTAGTGACCTGAAGTGCTAAATGTGTAAGGGTTGGCACCAGGCTGAGGCTCCCGCCGGCCACCAGAGGGAGGCCTCGTGTCAGGAACACCACTAATCAGGCTCAACGCCCAACAGCTGGGGGTAGACCTTATATAAGCCCAGTGACCCACACATTCAGTGCTTGGTCTTTGCCAAAGTTCTGAGCCAAGCTCCTAGCTGGTACCTTCAGGTATTGAGGTCTGTGTGCCCTCATGCTACGCCTTACTTCTGTGCTGCGAGAGTGTTCGTGTTTTTACACGTCCCCTCCCCTCTCCAGTTTTCCCTCTTTTGCTAGACCTTGCTTCTGTGCTGCGAGGGTGTTCGTGTTTTTACACGTCCCCTCCCCTCTCCAGTTTTCCCCTCTCAAGTCTGTCTCTCTCCCGAGGCTTCCCTTAGCCATTCAAGTTCTTCCCTGTTTTCTGGTGTTGTTTGGGAAGTTTGTTTGGATTGTTTGGATTTGCCATGGCATCCTTTGTTCTCCCTTTTGCCATGCTCGGCATGGTGCTTCGTTTTTTCCTTTTGTTTTACCTGGTCCAAGACCGAACTGTTCTGCACACAGGCCCACCATTATTAAAGCCCAGTAGGCTGTTGGTGGCATCAGCTAGCCGAAGTGGGTTCGAGCCCGCCTTACAGAATGAACACCTACATTGTTATTGTAGTGATGTGAAGTGCTGACATTACACATCTAATGTTATCTGAACACTTGCACAGTGATAGTAACACCTGCAGTGTTAATACACCTCTTACAGTATTCATGGTGTTTACATATTTGTATTGTTGTCTGTCTCTGTGCTCATGTTTGTTTCCCTCTTGTTTTCTGGATCTGATTCCATGTTTGTTGCTGTGTC
>NC_137497.1:19036220-19046220 GCF_041902795.1 Electrophorus electricus | reverse complement strand
ACTGGCTTGGTTCTTTCTAAAGAGAAAAAAGGTGCAACCAGATTATTGTTCAGATAGAAACAGACAGTGTGTGTACAGGTGAACTCCAGTGAAGAAACAGAGAGTGTGTGTACAGGTGTATTTATAGTAATAACATTGCTTATTATGATGAGCTACAGTGATGAAAACTGCAGTAGTGAAACAAGAGATAAAGTGAGTGTTTTAACATAAATTAATGTTATCTGCTGTTCTGTAAACTCTGGACATCCTGATGAAGACAGAACCAGACATTCTTCCTGAAGACTTGCAGACTGAACCCAGTAAAGGTAACACTGTCCTCATGTTTCGTAGATATTGCTGTAATCTCGTGTGTTTCTCTCTGTTAGTAATTATGACCTTCAGTAAGATTCATAAAACCAACCATACGGCCAGATTCAGAAAACCAATCATGTAAACTTAAGGTCAAATTCACATGCCAGAATGCCTAGATCTGCAAGACTTATTAAAAGTCCACATTCCTGGAATACTGGATTTTAACCTTTCCTGTACAAATTGTTCGCTTTGCACTGCAACAAGACCAAACTCAAATAAGGGAAATATTCTTTATTAATTCTCATGAATCCAACAAGATATTTGATTGTGTGGACTATGAATCCACAGTGCCCCTTAGTGACTGTAAAAGGTTCTTCAACCTGAACTGTTCTGAGTCCCTCTTTATAAATGTATGTTAACTTTCCCTGTTTTTGAAAGGCTCTGAGCTCGAGCAGAGATGGAGTCCCAGTATGGTGAATGCAGTTTACCTATGAATTAACCTGTCATTGCTGTATTCGCATATTAACCTTTATACTTGCTATTATGTGATTACCTCTTCATTTCAAGTATAATAGACAGAGGAACACTATTTGATCTATTAATATGAGAACAGTTATAATATTTGTGTAACAATCATGCTTTCTCTTAATGAAAAATGTAACTGTTTCCTATATATAGTTATGAGCTTTATATTGGTGGTAAGAACTTTTTCTTTTCATTTAGAAATATGTGGACTAAGTGCTCAGGTGAAATTAGTGTGATAAAATTGTTCCCACCACAGACCTCTCTCGACGGAGACACACATTTATTAACGTAAAAAAGAAAAGATAAACAACACACGCTAAAGGCATTCACACGTAACATCCAGTACAACATGAACATCTACTGTGAACACACCTAACATTTAACATGAACAATGACCGACTGCAAACTACATACAAACAGGCATTTAAATACATACATAAATGAAACCAAGAACTGGGTGCAGGTGTGTGCTAAAAGGGGGCGTGGTTACAAACAAGTCAGCATGAACAGTTAACAGTGAGCCCACTGCACGCGGTGGGCCATACCACGTGATCAGAGGGAAGGGGAGCGTACCATGACAAGACGATTACCACCCAACCCCAAGTATCAATATATCAGTATGTGTTCCAGTTGTTTATTCCCCCTTTCTTTCCTTTTTACTATATTGAATTAATCGTGTCTTGTAAGCTAACTCGAGATAAATGCCTGACTGAATCAAAGCCTGAGATTGAGACAAAGAAACTATGAATATGCATGAACAGAGCTGTTGAGCCAATCCTTCCATGCTGCCCCCGAGATCAGTAGTTAAAAATCAATTCTCAGTATCAGACAGTCAGTTCAAACTCTACAAGAAGTAACTTAAAGGCTGCACCTCTCATGAGAAGAATTACATAATTATAACAGTGTTTTATTTTATATGTTTGTCTTAGACCCAGTCTGCAAATCTTTCTAAACTCATTTCATTTGCTCTTCACTACACCGTCAACTTAATCATCTTCTTTTTGTTGTTGGTAGAATTAGGATTTGTTCTGTTTGGCCAACCATAATTAGTTTTAATATAGCCAACCGCCAGCCTTAGGTTTAAAACAGTCTACATCACCCGCCTACAAGCTTGTGTGCTTCCTGAAATACCTTTCCTAAATCTCAGGAACTCTGGCGAAGTTCAGGGCTGTCCAAAAGATTCGGCCCAGCCCATTTTGCCATCTCGGAAAAACTTGGGTGATGAGCTAGGGTCACTGACAGTGACCACACTGACAGTGTGTGTGGTGTAAATTCATCCAGAATTCAGCCACTCCGAAGCTCTGCAAACTCTCCCTGAGCAGAGTGATCATCTGACCCTTGACTGACCTCGAAACACAAGATCATCTACTTCATTCACAGGATAAGCTCTGGGTGCCAGCCATGATCCGTCATTCACATAAATAATTCTATACAGATTTATTTTTCTCTCCTGTTAGCTCAGATAGTAACCTCAGGTCTAAGTTCCCGTTAGAATTCCCCAGATAGGTTGTCTTCCCTTTCAGACATTTTTACTCAATTCTCGCTAATTAATTAATTTAGCCATAGTAGCCTCTTGCCTAGTTAGCTTTAACTAAGTTGTGTGTGTAGGTCTGGGTCACTTGATTACTCAATCCACTTTATTGGAAGTCATTCTTCTCTGCTCATCTCATCACGGGACGCTCCCCCCCCCCACAAGTCACGTGGTACGGCCTGCCACGTGTGGGGGTTCACTCTTGTTTGTAGCCACAACCCTGTGATGGCACGCACCTGTGTAGGGTTTAACGTTGAGTGTTTGTCTGCCCATTTAAACCACCGTCAGTGCCTTAGGTCATTGTTTGTTAGCATAATGTTAGTATCCATGTCTGTGTAGCCCACGTTATTGTCTGTATAGCCTATGTTATCCTTAGCATTAAGTGTATTTATGTTCACTGTTAATGTTATGTGTGAGTGCCACCCTTCTCTTAAATATTTAATGTCATTAAATGTACAAAAGTCGAGGGAGTCTGTGCGTCCTGTTCCACGCCCTGCGGCATTCGGGCAAATGTCACACATCTTATTTAAATTTTTTTCTTTTTTTCCTTTTTTCTTTCTTCCCTCTTTCCCTTTTCATTTGTCCACAAGTCCGCTAAATATTTGTTTTATTCATTAATCAGTAAACTTCACATTTATTAATTAAGTTGGATATAATGGCAAGTATATTTGAAACAATGGCATTCGGTCCCTGCACAAAATCTGAACTAATTTAATTTGGTAATTAATTGGTAATAAATGATAATCTTTTCCCTACGTTCACTCCTCACTACATCACTCACACAGCACACTTCACCCAACACACTCACATTCACTCCTCACTACATCACTCACACAGCACACTTCACCCAACACACTCACATTCACTCCTCACTACATCACTCACACAGCACACTTCACCCAACACACTCACATTCACTCCTCTCTACATCACTCACACAGCACACTTCACCCAACACACTCACATTCACTCCTCACTACATCACTCACACAGCACACTTCACCCAACACACACATTCACTCCTCACTACATCACTCACACAGCACACTTCACCCAACACACTCACATTCACTCCTCACTACATCCCTCACACAGCACACTTCACCCAACACACTCACATTCACTCCTCACTACATCACTCACACAGCACACTTCACCCAGCACACTCACATTCACTCCTCACTACATCACTCACACAGCACACTTCACCCAACACACACATTCACTCCTCACTACATCACTCACACAGCACACTTCACCCAACACACACATTCACTCCTCACTACATCACTCACACAGCACACTTCACCCAACACACTCACATTCACTCCTCACTACATCACTCACACAGCACACTTCACCCAACACACTCACATTCACTCCTCACTACATCACTCACACAGCACACTTCACCCAACACACTCACATTCACTCCTCACTACATCACTCACACAGCACACTTCACCCAACACACTCACATTCACTCCTCTCTACATCACTCACACAGCACACTTCACCCAACACACTCACATTCACTCCTCACTACATCACTCACACAGCACACTTCACCCAACACACACATTCACTCCTCACTACATCACTCACACAGCACACTTCACCCAACACACTCACATTCACTCCTCACTACATCCCTCACACAGCACACTTCACCCAACACACTCACATTCACTCCTCACTACATCACTCACACAGCACACTTCACCCAACACACTCACATTCACTCCTCACTACATCACTCACACAGCACACTTCACCCAACACACTCACATTCACTCCTCACTACATCACTCACACAGCACACTTCACCCAACACACTCACATTCACTCCTCTCTACATCACTCACACAGCACACTTCACCCAACACACTCACATTCACTCCTCACTACATCACTCACACAGCACACTTCACCCAACACACACATTCACTCCTCACTACATCACTCACACAGCACACTTCACCCAACACACTCACATTCACTCCTCACTACATCACTCACACAGCACACTTCACCCAACACACTCACATTCACTCCTCACTACATCACTCACACAGCACACTTCACCCAACACACTCACATTCACTCCTCTCTACATCACTCACACAGCACACTTCACCCAACACACTCACATTCACTCCTCACTACATCACTCACACAGCACACTTCACCCAACACACACATTCACTCCTCACTACATCACTCACACAGCACACTTCACCCAACACACTCACATTCACTCCTCACTACATCCCTCACACAGCACACTTCACCCAACACACTCACATTCACTCCTCACTACATCACTCACACAGCACACTTCACCCAGCACACTCACATTCACTCCTCACTACATCACTCACACAGCACACTTCACCCAACACACACATTCACTCCTCACTACATCACTCACACAGCACACTTCACCCAACACACACATTCACTCCTCACTACATCACTCACACAGCACACTTCACCCAACACACTCACATTCACTCCTCACTACATCACTCACACAGCGCACTTCACCCAACACACTCACATTCACTCCTCACTACATCACTCACACAGCACACTTCACCCAACACACTCACATTCACTCCTCACTACATCACTCACACAGCACACTTCACCCAACACACTCACATTCACTCCTCTCTACATCACTCACACAGCACACTTCACCCAACACACTCACATTCACTCCTCACTACATCACTCACACAGCACACTTCACCCAACACACACATTCACTCCTCACTACATCACTCACACAGCACACTTCACCCAACACACTCACATTCACTCCTCACTACATCCCTCACACAGCACACTTCACCCAACACACTCACATTCACTCCTCACTACATCACTCACACAGCACACTTCACCCAGCACACTCACATTCACTCCTCACTACATCACTCACACAGCACACTTCACCCAACACACACATTCACTCCTCACTACATCACTCACACAGCACACTTCACCCAACACACTCACATTCACTCCTCACTACATCACTCACACAGCACACTTCACCCAACACACTCACATTCACTCCTCACTACATCACTCACACAGCACACTTCACCCAACACACTCACATTCACTCCTCACTACATCACTCACACAGCACACTTCACCCAACACACACATTCACTCCTCACTACATCACTCACACAGCACACTTCACCCAACACACACATTCACTCCTCACTACATCACTCACACAGCACACTTCACCCAACACACTCATTCACTCTTCACTACATCACTCACACAGCACACTTCACCCAGCACACTCACATTCACTCCTCACTACATCACTCACACAGCACACTTCACCCAACACACACATTCACTCCTCACTACATCACTCACACAGCACACTTCACCCAACACACACATTCACTCCTCACTACATCACTCACACAGCACACTTCACCCAACACACTCATTCACTCCTCTGTCTATTCCTGCACTGTGAACATAAACCATTGAACATGTTTGTGAACCTTCAGTAATCTGTAGTCTGTTGTCTGGATTCAGGATGGACAACATTTCAAAACTACTGCTGGACATTCTAGAAGAGCTGAAGATAGAGGACCTGAAGAGGTTCCAGTGGCATCTGACCAACAGTGTAGAAGATGACAAATGCATCCCAAAGTCCCATCTGGAGAATACAGACAGACTTGACACTGTGGACAAGATAGTGCAGAAATATGACCCAGATGGAGCTGTGGAGATCACACTGATCATCCTGAAGAAGATGAACCACAACCAACTGGCTGAGAGCCTGAGAATCAAACAAAGTGAATATAAAGCAGGTGAAATCATGTTCACTTTTTAAACTTAGTATTTCAGGATTTTATATGCTGATAGCATTTGGTTTTGTTTTGTTAGTGAACTCAATAGACAAAGAATGTAGTGGAAAACAATGCTTAGTTAATTTATACACAACGCACAGCCAGTGACATGGGCAGGGAGGGAGGGAGACGTGAGTGGTGAGGTCAAGAGTCTTTATTGCCCTGTGTGCTGAGGTCAAGAGTCTTTATTGCCCTGTGTGCTGAGGTCAAGAGTCTTTATTGCCCTGTGTGCTGAGGTCAAGAGTCTTTATTACCCTGTGTGCTGAGGATCAGAGTCTTTATTGCCCTGTGTGCTGAGGTCAGGCGTCTTTACTACCCTGTGTGCTGAGGTCAGGTGTCTTTATTGCCCTGTGTACTGAGGTCAAGAGTCTTTATTGACCTGTGTGCTGAGGTCAGGTGTCTTTATTGCCTTGTGTGCTGAGGTCAAGAGTCTTTATTGCCCTGTGTGCTGAGGTCAGGTGTCTTTATTGCCCTGTGTGCTGAGGTTAAGTTTCTTTATTGCCCTGTGTGCTGAGGTCAAGTGTCTTTATTGACAGCACTGGGGTAGAAACTGTTCTTCAGCCTGACCGCACTCGGGTAGAAATTGTTTTTCATGTTATCCTAACACTTAGGTGCAAACACCAGATCATTGGGACTAAAACCTGTGCTGTCCTGAACAACTTCACAAATGGCAAATAATAACCATGGGAGACCTTCTTCAGTCAAGCTCTACACAATAAGACTGTAGAAGAGACCACAATGGAACTTCTCCACACATCACCTCCAGCCAAATCATCATATACAATAACAGTGTCAGCAGGCACTGGAAGTGATGGGCACACACCCACCACAACTGTCAGTTACACAGTCAGAAGAGAGGAGTAAAGGCACCTCAGTAAAACCCATGTTGACACCCCTCACCAACACTTGATGTCCTGTAGCTGTTTGGTCAGACAGACTGAGCAACTCCAGTGTCTCTGAGGATGAAACGGGGACACCACACTCCTGACCAGAGAGAGATACAATTCCCTCTGTAAGAAAAGGACTATATTGTTGCACTTGAACAGAATGTAGAATCAGAGCCAAATGCTGCTGTCACTAACGCTCCTCCCCCCACAAGTCACATGGTATGGCCTGCCATGTGCAGGGGGATTCATATGTGTACTGTTTTGTAACCATGCCCCCTGGGCTTGCACACACATGCACAGGATTTAATGTTGTGTTAGTTTGTCTATTTAAACACCTGTCTGTGTCTGCACCCTTGTTGGTCATTGTAACTATGTAGCTATGTCGCTACTTTTGTGTAACTATCGATATATGTAAACATCGCTGTAGCCATAATCACCATTATCACCATTTCATGTGTATATGTTAGTAGTCAAATGTTCGTGTTATCATGTTCACAATAGATGTTGTATGTGAGTGCCACCTTTGTCGTCTGTGTAATGTTAATAAATGTCTTGCACTGTTGAGGAAGTCTGTGTGTCAGCGTTACGGCCACTATGCCACTATGTAGAATAGCTGGCCAATATTCTCTTCTAGTTCACTTTCCCTTAGTGTTTACATATTTACTTCAAATATTCAAAGAACCTTATGTTCTTTTATAAGTGATCTCAATTAATTTACAAAGTAGAATGAGGCAAAACTCAAAATCATCTGGTATATTAATAAACAAACATTGCAAACAATAAGTTTTGAATAACAAATGTTCATTAGTAACAATGACACAAGGGATGTCATTCTCAGTTTAAACATGAGCAAATCAAAAATGTAGTCCAGTAATGATGAACAACGTGTTTGGCACAGACTGTATAACTTACAAAATGCATAATAACAAATGTGCAGGTCTTCTCAAACATAGCAGTCACAACCAAAAATTGCACACAGGACTCACTCACAGTTAATAAAGTGGGTTTTGTGTTTTATATTTTCTGCTCTTTACTCTGATGTCTTCTCTCACAGGTGGAGACAAATGTGAAGTTTCGACTGCTAAGAGTCCAGCAGGTAAATTCAACCCAGTCACACTTTTAGGCATGAAAATATATTAAACTTTAAACAATATGAATATATATATTACAGCTTTAAACAACATGACAGTAGTGTATGTGATGTGCGTATGTAAACGATGACAGTAGTGCATGATATTCATCGTTCACACACGCACATCACATACATTACATATACTATTGTCAGCCTGCAGTTATTATACAGTCCCTCAGATACAGCACGTTATAGTTCTGAAAATAAATAAACCTCAAAATTATTGCACAGCTTCAAATGTTGTTACACCTGTTAATATAATTCCACAGTCTAAAAGAATTGTAGCTGTCTAGATCTAGCTACTTAAATCTTTATTGAAGAAGGTATGAGCACATTTTTTAAATGATTCAATTACATACAGGAACTGTAAAGGTTAAAGCACGACAATAGTGAGAAATCTCCCTAACAGCATGAGGAAGAAACCTTGAGAGGATACAAGAGTCAAAAGTTTGGGGGCATCCTCCTCTGTTTGACATCCAGCACCTCAACAGAAACAATACAAACAATAAAGAACAAAATACCTCGTCATTAACACACTGAACACTGGTAGACACGTCACCTCTCCAATAGTGTTTCAGTACCTTGTCATTAACACACTGAGCACTGGTAGACACGTCACCTCTCCCATAGTGTTTCAGTACCTCATCATTAACACACTGAACACTGGTAGACATATATAACCTGTTACAGCCCAGCATACATAAGACAGTTAGTGCACAAGTAAAGCCCTGCACACACTCTGTGGTTATGAACTAATGGAGGTAGCACTGACCAAAGAGAGAAGGCAAAGCAGAGCTGCAGAAAATAAGAACTAAGATCCAGCTTGGTTCAGTTAAAGACTCATTGAGCCATTACAGACTGTTCCATCTCATAACAATGATCAAAACTTTGAATATCATTTGGAGTCTTTTTGATGTCTCCTTCTTTGGTAGTACTACTGATAGTTATTCTACTCTGCAGTGGTAAACAAACTTCAGAGAGAACATGATATAAAGTTAACATTTTGAAACTACACTAAACAGGCACTTTCCTTATTCACAGGTTATATGAATCACAACTTTTTTCTTCCCACTTTTTAACAGGTGGAGGAAAAAATGATCTCAGTAGTAGGAGAATGAAAATAAAATATAAGGAAAAATATGAGAAGTTGTATGAGGAGGCTACAATAGAATGTGATCGTGTGCCTATAAAAGACACTTACACTGAAGTTTACATGATCAAAGGATGCACAGGAGGAGTGAACACAAAGCATGAAGTGAGACAGGTGGAGGACTTTTACCCCAAAACAGAAGAAACACCAGTCACACTCAGTGACCTCTTCAAAGTGCAGTCTACTGAAAACAAGCGTGGTACTAAAGTCCTGACATTGGGAATAGCTGGAGTGGGAAAAACAGTCTCTGTGCACAAGTTCATTCTTGACTGGGCTGAAGAGAAGTGCAACCAGGACATAAATTTTATCATGTACCTCCCATTTCGAGAGCTGAACTTGATCAAGGATGAAAAGTACAGCCTCTCAAAACTACTTCTTTACTTCCATCAAGAACTCCATTCTGGAGATGAAAAGGAGATATTAAATGAAAAACTTCGGCTGCTTTTCATACTGGATGGACTGGATGAAAGTAGAATTCCTCTAGATCTTCATCAGAAGAAAGTATCTAATGTGAATGAGAAGACTACTCTTGATAAACTAATAACAAACCTCATAAATGGAGAACTGCTTCCTTCTGCTCTCCTCTGGATCACT
>NC_137497.1:19003720-19031220 GCF_041902795.1 Electrophorus electricus | reverse complement strand
ATTATTTTCTAATTTGCTTTGCTGAATTCCATCAATTATTAATATGTTGACTTAACCATAACTTATTTGAGTAAATTAAAAATTTACACTATTCCAAAATTCTATTAATCGCCACTCACATTGTTTATATTCTTATCCTGTAATACTTTAATCCCACCTTCTCCTACTGCTACTATTTTAATGTGTCTGTAATATGTACACTCTCTACTGCTGTAACTGTCACCGGTTTTATATACTGTACCTCCACCAGTTACTTTATTGTATTTATTACTAAAACCTCATTAATATATTTTGCATGTACGCATTTTATAATTAGATGATATTAATCACGTTTAAACAGATCTGTCTGCGTATCCATTCACTTCCTTTAGTGATTAAAATGAGTGACCTCCGCCCTATACAACCATACCACAATAATCTTAATTATAACCTGAAAAAAAACTGTTATGCTGATATGTCGTATATTTGTACGTTATTGTTGGTAATCAATTAACTCGCGATAGGCACATCAAGACAAACCGTTTTTACAGACAAAACATTGAACATTTATCTCTTAGTGCTGTTTTAGCTCTACTATTATTCTTTCTTCTCTTTTATTCTCTTTCTTCTCTTTTATTCTTTCTTTTATTCCATCTTCTTCTTTATTCTTTTTCTTCTCTGCACATTTTCTTTACTTCACTCATTGTGGCCACATGTAAACAAAAACAACTGGAACATACAACATTTAACGTTTATCTCTTCAGCACTTTTTTTCTCACCATTTTCCGTTTACAGAAAGATTTTTATGAAATCATTTTCATTTTCACTGGCTGGTTTTCTAACTATTACTCTTTTTTGCTATTTTTATATTTATCATTCAATTCTCACTCTATGGACACTCTCAGTCAATTCTCAGTCTGCACTTTTAAGACGCCCAAGACCTACTACAAAACTCTGTGGACAAGGTCTTAATACCACCTATGCAGAATGTTTCAAACAGGACTTCTGCTTACCTATAACGGTGCACATGTGTGGATTCAGACCCTGGTCACAGAACAACGCAGCTCTGGGTCGTCTATCAGCTGGTGCTGATAACCCTACTGCTGACGGTGCTGGTCCATTTGAAGAGAATAGCCGGTCCCATCTTTATTCTGAGCTCAATGTTACAAACGAGGCATAGTCCAGAATATGTCTAACAGTCACACACAACACATATTTTTATACAGTTTTCAGAAGTGATTATGTAATCACCCCACCTTCTTTACATACAAGTGTTTGACATCTCCACCACTATGTTCAAACATACATTATTCAATATATGCAAATTGAGATTCATCATTATGCAAGTTAAACTTGACACCATTATATCCCATTGGAAGATTTTTTTTAAACAAAAATGATCTCAACTCACACCACCAAAAATCTGCAAGATGATGTGGCAGGTCAGTATCACTCTGCCCTTGTGGTAAGATAATGAACCTTACTTAGCCACAGAACTCTCAAAGAGGCTTTCAAGTCTTTTAAAAACAGAGATCTTTTTCAACACTAATGAAGTTATTTCTCCTGGGAACAGTTCAGAGTAATCTGCCTTAGACTTGTACAGAAGCCTGTATCAGAGCCTCAGTTCTGCACTTAGAGTCCCAAAAGGTCTCTGACCTTAAGATACCCCAGAAACATTATTCATGCTTTCAGACAGTCTTGCACCTCTCTGCACCTGCTACAGAGAGCTTTAAAGCCTATTATAATTATATCACAGATCACCTCATGAAAATACAGAATAACGATTGGCCTTTACCCCAACACATTTTATTACCTTATTTTTGTATAACCAGAGCTCTGTAGTTTACATACTGAAGCTGAGAGTCTCCTGTGATGTTTATCACTAATGATTAATGATAAATGTAACTGTGAGAAGTGTAGATAATTCACTAATGATTAATCTGTACTTCTCATAGATACATTTATCAGTAATGATTAATCTAAACATGCTGCACTCAACACAAGCAACAAATGACTGAAGTCATGGTGAAATACAAATACTAGATAGCTAGTAGACACTTAGCTTTGGTTAGTTGTCTGCATCAACAAGTTTTGAATGGTCGAGTAGTCTCCTGTGACTTGTAGACATTGTTGATATCAGATTTGTATGCAGTTACAGAAAATGAATAAACAATAGAACAATAGTAAAGATTGGAATGCCTAAACTGTTATTCATGTGAAGGAATTTCAAAAACAGGAAATGGCATCACACAGGTGATGCCACCATCATGACAGCTCTTCCATCAAGTAGCACCATTCTGTTTGAAGAGAAATACATGGACTTCATTCATGACCTGTGTCTCATATTTTGTGCATGTGCACACACACACACACACACACACACACACACACACACACACACACACACACACACACACACACACACACACACACACACAATTAGTAATATCTTTTCATTATCATAAACTCCTTTTGTGTTGTCTGTAGATCCTCTGATTGAACTGCATTTTGTACTCTATGTATTTCTTTGCAGACTATCTGGCTGTAATCTCACTGAAGGCTCTTGCAAATCTCTCACAACAGTTCTACAAACAGAAAATACATTGAGAGAGCTGGAGATGAATAATAATGACCTGCAGAATTCAGGAGTGGAGCAGCTCTGTGCTGGACTGAAGAGTTCACACTGTAAACTGGAGATTGTCAGGTGAGTTTCTGTTAATTTATTCTTAAATGGAACCATTATGGTGCACAATTTATCAAATGTGATTCTCCTCTTCTTTAAAGAAATTACAAAACTGCCTTGTAGTGCAACATTAACAGAGTTAAAATAAGGCACTGCAGGACAAAGATATATAGATCCAGACAATACATTTCTGGTGAAACTAGCTGCATTTCATTAAATAAACACACTGTGGCCACAAAGAGTTACGTTTTACTGCATGATCAGGTTTACACAACTAGTAGTAAAAAATAAAGAAATAATAATAATAATAAGAAGAAGAAGAAGAAGAAGAAGAAGAAGAAGAAGAAGAAGAAGAAGAGAAGAAGAATTATTATTATTCTTATCATCTTTATTATTGTTATATTGTTATGTTGTTATTGTTATGCTGTTAGGCAGGCAGTATGGTGGCTTGGTGGTCAGTTCATTTGCCCATCAGCATTAGGGTCTTGGGTTTGAGTCCCTCCCTCAGTGAAGTTTCTCTCAGCACTAGGGTCTTGGGTTCCAGTCCTTATCTGTGCAGGTTTCCTTCAGGATCTCTAGTTTCCTCTTACAGTCCATAAACACAGAAGTTAGGTTGATTGGATATTCTAAATTGTCCTCTTTGAATTTATGTTTGTATAGTGATGGGTGGTGCTCTGTGTGTGTATATCCTCTGATGGTTGGTGTTCTTTGTGCATGTATGTCCAGTGATGGTTGGTGCATATATTGAGTAATGTATGTTTGAACATAGCGATGGAGATGTTGTGTGTGATTGTTACATATTCTCTGGACTATGCCACATTTGTATGTAATGTAATAAATACTGGACCAGCTATTCTCTTCCATTAATTTTTGAGTCTCCATCTTTATTTTCTATTTAAAGTGTACTTCATAAATTTATTAGAATGTGGGAAAAATCTAGGAACCACACTAGCTAGCTAATCAATGTTACCAAAACTAAGTCCAGGTGACTAGCAACCGCTGTTGGATCTCCACAGGAAATTCTAGTCAGACTGATTCATCTGACACTGTTCATCTCAAAATGTTTCACTCGATTTATAAATGTGTAACTTTCTACATATTTTTGTATATGGTCTGCAGTCCTCTCAGAAATCAGTTTATTAGCTCCAGCTTTATCTAGCTAGCTACATATGACCATTACAGGGAAGTAACCATTCACTAACTCTGCTCTCACTAGCAAGAATTGTTTGTAGAAAGTGCCCAAGTTAACTAGATATATTTTTTTTCTGTCAGATTTTTTGTCAATTTCTTTTCCACTTATTATTCAGTGTTCTTATGTCTCTCTTCAAAATTAATCTGGAAGCATCTGTTCCTCAATGGCAGTATTTAAACATAATATTTATTTATGATTTATTCAAACTGATTTCATTTTTGTACATCCTCACTGCAAATTTGATTTTAAATTACATTGGAAGTTGTATTAAAAAGTCTTACATCTGAATTGGGGGTGCCTGCAGACACCCTATCATATCATGCTCTGTGTGTGTGGGGGGGCGGGGTGTATTTGTGTTCACATCCAAGATTTTGTGTCAGGTAGATCGAAAAGTTGATTAATTCTCTGAGAATTTGATTTGCCTATTAAAAGAATTGGCATCTAGTTCCCCATAAACATTTAGTATAACTATCTGTGATTCTAGTTATTTGGTAGCTTTAGTTTAGCTAAATAAATGTTTAGATAAAAGTCTTATGAGTAAATGGTGTATCTTCAGCCATTAGTCACTTCAATTAAACCTTCTGGAAGATTATGTGGATAATAACATAGTAATCAGGGATTAGCCACCGTGGCTAATGTTGGTTCCTTCATATGTATTTGAATCCGTTTGATACAGAATAAGGAGGATGTTGTTAATAGTACTGCTAGCTAATGAGATACCTACAGCCTAATAGTATATAGTCCAGTGTGCATATATATATATATATATATATATATATATATATATATATATATATATATATATATATATATATATATATATATATATATATATATATATATATATATATATATATATATATATATCTATTAGTTTCACATTCAGTGAGAAAGTGCAGAACACTTCATCCTTCCTAACACACTGACCTGTTTGTCAGTGTTCCATAGATAGTTAAAGTTGGGGTGGACCATCAATACTTATAGTTGGGGTGGTCCATCTCAAATTTTGTAAAGTATATTTGATGTATTTGGTTGAATGTTTCACATTCATTGAGAAAGTGTAGCTCTGTCTCTAGAGTGTCTTTGTTATACTGATGTCTTATATTGGCTGGTCTGGACCGCCAGGCTGTGTTAACTGAGTCTGGACTTTCTCAGCGTGGTTCTGTGTTTAATATCAGTCACTTTGAGCAGGTTGTCTGCTACAATGTTCTGTTTCATAGCCAGTTAATACTGCATTTTACTTTGTACTTGGGTTTGTGTGTTCCAGTGGGTGATGTAGTTTTTTTTTGAAGTGATATCATTTGTATTTCAGTGATTTTTCTAATTTCAGAGGAATTATGATTTTTGACAGTTCTGATTTCTACCAGATAGTGATTCCATGTGAATCTCCCTCTCTTTTAATGTCAGGGAGTGTAACAGCAATGAGGAGGATTTCCTTGTAGTTTAAAGGACAGTGAGTCACCGAATCAGATTTACATCAGATTTACATCAGGTTTCCTGGAGATTTATAATGTCTTTATCTTTGTGTTATTTCTGAATTCAGTGTTTATACTTTTGTACCCAAACATGGATGATTTTATGCCTTGAATGTTCCATAGAGAGACAGATAATGGTTTCATTATTTAAATGAAGTATGAAAGGAAAAACACAAATACAAACAGATTCAATGTGAGATAAACCTGTAAAAGTGAAGGAATATGTTGAAATTATATGTACAACTATGTACAATTCATGTATATAAACATACATATTAAAATGGTGTAATGACTAACCTATAAACAGTGATATTTATTTATTTGTCTTTTTATTTATTAATTCATTTATCTATTTATCTATTTCTTCATTAATGAATTGTGACCTTGACATATGAGTTTGAGTATCTGTGTGATCTCTCCATCTCTGTAGTGTTTGTGGAGGGTGGAGTTTGTACTACAGAGGTGTAGGTCTGCTGTTTGGGCTGCGTGTTGGGGGTGGGTGGTGATGGCAGGTGTACTTTACTGTGGATGGCTTGCTGGGCAGCTGGCAGAGATGCTCACAGTGTCCTTGTGCAGGTGGACATGGTCATGAAGGCTGTGGATGTTGAAGTTGGAGTGATGTGTCAGGTGCACATTAGCCAACAGTGCACATCCACAGGAGATCTCTGCATTTATCTTGTGGATTGTAGCTGGATGGAAGTCTCTACTGGGCAGGATGGTAGAGATGGTGATTTTGGAGGAGGGGAAGGTCTCTGTGGAGGTCTGTGCTACTCTTCTTACTCTGCTACTCTCTTGCTTTCCCCTCAAGTCATTCTAAATAATGGGGTGGCTTGGATTACCTGAGATGGCATGTGTAAGAAGCTGGAGGGCATTGCTGGTTCGGGAACACCAAACCTTTGCAACTTTAGATCCTGGGAAAAGCTGTTCCTCGTTTAAGAATTTTCCATTAAAATCAATTAAAATGACTATGCCTGCATCTGGAGGAATATTAGGTTTTTTATCTGACTGATTGTGGATGGACCGGACGGGGCTCAGTGTGGCAGTCTGTGGTTCAGAGTTGATTTAGTGTTGCTGTGCAGAATCAGAGGTCTGCTGGTTGGCTTTTAGATTCTGTAGCTCCTCCTTCAGGGTGATCATGCTACTGTCCCTGAGCTGTAGTTCCTCTCTTTTAGTCTCTGTAGCTCCTCCTTCAGGGTGATCATGGTACTGTCCCTGAGCTGTAGTTCTTCTCTTTTAGTCTCTGTAGCTCCTCCTTCAGGGTGACCATGGTACTGTCCCTGAGCTGTAGTTCTTCTCTTTTAGTCTCTGTAGCTCCTCCTTCAGGGTAATCATGATACTGCCCCTGAGCTGTAGTTCCTCTCTTTTAGTCTCTGTAGCTCCTCCTTCAGGGTGATCATGGTATTTTCCCTGAGCTGTACTTTCTCTCTGACTGCACTGAGCTCCCTCCTGAGAGCCTCTCTGTCCTTCTGGAGCTCCAACACTTCTCCTCTCAGATGTTTGAATTCTATTGTCTCAACTTCCTGGAGAGAAAGACTTTCTCTTTGCTGGAATACCGTGATCTTCATTTGTCTGTGTTGTGCTGGTCTGGCCTGTGTTGTGCTGGTCTGGCCTGTGTTGTGCTGGTCTGTGAGGTGTTTTCCCATTCCTCCCCTGAACCCTGGGCTACGTGGCTGCTAGTCTCCTCCTCCTCAGTTACTTTCTCAGTCTCTGCTACTGCTCTGATAAAGGTAAAGTTTTCCTGAACAGAGCAGAGGCCTCACTGCCTTGAAACATGATGGTGCCGTTGTGATAAATGTTCACAGTTAGGATGGTGTTATCCTCATCTTCATCTTCAATGACTATCTGTCTTCCATTACATATGCCCCTTTTTATGTGTGGCTTGTTATGGCACAGACAGCTCTGTGGCAGGCTTCACTGTATTCTGTATATAACAGGAGACTGGTGATGGTGGTTTGGTTCACTGTATTCTGTATATAACAGGAGACTGGTGATGGTGGTTTTGTTCACTGTATTCTGTATATAAATCTAAATGTAAATTATCCTTTTATGTTTCATGTAATTTTCCCCGACTTCCTTAGCTTTATCCTTAGTTTTGTCCTTAGCTGCAAGATGCTACTGTTCTACTCCTGTTAGCTGCTGTGTGTTTAGATGGTTTCTTGTGTTGTTGAGAAATTTCATCAAAATTGTTGTTCTCTTGTTTCTTACTTGAAAGTTGAGTTGTTGTTGTTGTTTTTTTTTTATCTCTTTACTAATTTACTTTGGTTCATCACATTTTAAAACCCCTGTACTTCTAAGAAAGTGTTCCAGTTAAACTTGATAGTTAAACATGACAATACTTTTTCTTATCTGTGTGAGTGTGAGTGAGTGTGTGTGTGTGTGTGTGTGTGTGTGTGTGTGTGTGTGTGTGCGCGCGAGAGAGAGACAGAACTATTATATATGTGTGTGCATGATAAAGAGAGAGACAGAACTATTATCTGTGTCCCTGTGTGTGTGTGTGTGAGAGAGAGAGAGAGAGAGAGAGAGAGAGAGACAGAACTATTATTTGTGTGTGTGAGAGAGACAGAACTATTATCTCTGTGTGTGTCTGTGTGTGTGTATGAGACAGAGAGAGAGAGGGAGACAGAAAGATCTATTTTGTGTGTGTGAGAGAGAGAAAGACAGAAGTATTGTGTGTGTGTGTGTGTGTGTGTGTGTGAGTGAGAGAGAGAGAGAGAGAGACAGAACTATTAGGTGTGTGTGTGCATCAGAGAGAAAGAGAGAGAAAGATTCAAACAGATCTATTTTGTGTGTGTGAGAGAGAAAGACAGAAGTATTCTGTGTGTGTGTGTGTGTGTGTGTGTGTGTGTGTGTACGAGAGAGAGAGAGACAGAAAGTATTGTGAGAGACCAAAGTATTGTGCGTGTGTGTGTGAGTGTGTGTGTGTGTGTGTGTGTGTGTGTGTGTGTGTGTGTGTGTGTGTGTGTGTGTGTGTGTGTGTGTGTGTGTGTGTGTGTGAAAGAGAGCGAGGAAGAGATAGAGCAGCCTGACTGACTGACTGACTGACTGGGATCTGCCTCACACTCCTGACTGACTGATGGGATCTGCCTCACACACTCCTGACTGACTGATGGGATCTGCCTCACACACTCCTGACTGACTGACTGGGGTCTGCCTCTCACACACCTGACTGACTGATGGGATCTGCCTCACACACACCTGACTGACTGATGGAGTCCCTGACTCAACTATTAAGCCTCCAGGATTCTCGGTGCACCACGCAGACAGAACTTAGGACCTCACTGGGAAATGCAAAGGCAGAGGAAAATGTTTCATGATCAATGACTCCTAGTGTGAGCACAGGAATGTAAACACTAGTAAAAGATTCTGTTCTCTGCATTCTGTCCATTCCTCCACAATCACTACTGCAGTGTTCATCCCACCATCATTACTACTGCAGTGTTCATACACTAATATTCACTACTGCAATGTTCATTCCTCCATAAACAAAACTGCAGTGTTCATTATTCCATAGTCAAAACTGCAGTGTTTATTTCTACATAATCACTCCTGCAGTGTTTATTTCTCCATAATAAATACTACTGTGATTATTCCTCTAAAATCACTACTGCTGTGTTTATTCTAACATAAGCGCTACTGCAGTGTTTATTCCTCCATAATCAATACTGCAGTGTTTATTCCTCCATAATCACTACTCTGCATGTCTGCCAACAATATTTTCTGTTTCTATATTAATGTGTTTGTATTTGTGAAACATTGAATGAGATCTGTGTTGTTCTGTTTCCTGTTATGGTGTTAGGGGTGGGATATTTTGATATTTGGACTCTGATTATGGTAACTGCCTTTCACTGACTTATGAACCAACCATCCATTATTTGTTCACCTGTTTTAGGTTGCTAATGAATGTTATTTGTCATGTCTTTGTCCATTTTGTCTTTGATGAAGACACAGTAGTGTTAAATGTTGTTGTGTTTGTAAAATTAAAAGGCTGAAAATGTATCAGTGTGTTCCAGACCTTTCAAACTCTTCTTTACATTTTTATTAGCAGTTCAGATCTTTTAATTCATCATCCTCTGACTGAACTACATTATTTACTGTATTTACTCTTTTACAGACTATCTGGCTGTGGTCTCACTGAAGAGTCTTGCAAATCTCTCACATCAGTTCTACAAAAAGAAAACTCACTGAGAGAGCTGGAGATGAATAATAATGACCTGCAGAATTCAGGAGTGGAGCAGCTCTGTGCTGGACTGAAGAGTTCACACTGTAAACTGGAGATTCTCAGGTGAGTTTCTGTGACTATTTTTGAATGTAAATAAAGAGCCATTTTAAAAAGGTCAGTGTCAACTCCCTTATAGTACAGTATTAAACAAACATTGCCAGGCAAGGCAATGCAAGGACATTTACACTTATTATAAAGTTTTCTTTGTTAAATATTTCTAAATATAGTTTTCTGTTGAAACCTCACTGCATTTCATTAAATGAACACACTGTGGAGACAAAAAGTTACATTTGTGATGCATGAGCAGATATTCAAGTCTAGAAGAGAAATATAACATTGTAAAGAGAAGACACAGATGAGTCCTTGTCCACATGTACAGGTGTGTTTATTACAATGCTGCTTCAACTAGGCACTTTGGCATTTTGTCCACAAGCTGCATTTTTGTTCACCTGAGTGCAGAAATTTAGCAAAATGTCTTACAGGATGAATATATTCATAAACTCCAACAACAGTGTTGTAAAATGAAGTGTTCTAATGTAAGATTTTCACTGAGTGATTTTATCTAGTTTATGTATGGAAACACTGTAAACATCAGTCATTCTAATCTCTCTGCAAATAAAAGCCCTTAAAGTCTTAATGAAAACATTTATAGCTGAACCATTGAGGTTCTAGACACATTACAGGACACTTTTACAATCACACATGATTCCCTTGTGTTTTTGGGTGGGAGACCCTGTTCTCATTATGATTTACACCGTGTGTTCAACACATGTTGAGGTGAGCTGAACTGACAGCCATGCTGGAGGAAAGAAAGCAACAAGTTAATATTCATTCAATAGAACTGAAAAGTTTATTGGTTATTACTTAACTTAAACCTGTGATCTCTCTCCACGAGTGTTTTTATGAAACATGTAGCTGGCTAATATTAGTAACCTTAAGCTTGCCAAGTTACAGTATATTATTGGTTACTACTCCTAGATACCTCATGCTAACATCATATTAGCTTGACTTAGGACTGAATGTTGGCTGCTAATTTTTTTATCAAGCCAGAGACATCAAACAAAAATAGAACAGTGATGGTAGAAGACATTGAGTCAGCAGAGAGAGAAACTGAGCAGACAGCTGACAGTAAACTCAGGACATCTGAACACAGTAGTGAGGAACAATGTTCAGCACTGGACGAGTGAACCTGTGGACTTAATTACAAGAGAGAAAGAAAGACACACAAGACACAGTAATCAGGAGATTATGAGGAGAGAAGGAGTAAATTGTGTGTGTGTGTGTGTGTGTGTGTGTGTGTGTGTGTGTGTGTGTGTGTGTGTGTGTGTGTGTGAAAGAGAGCGAGGAAGTGAGAGAGCAGCAGAATTATTATCTGTGTGTATGTCTCTGAAATAGAGAAAGAGAGAGACATACAGATCTATTGTGTGTGCGTGTGTGTGGGGGTGAAATAGAGAGAGAGAGAGAGATCTATTATTTGTATGTGTGAGAGAGACAGAACTATTATCTCTGTGTGTGTGTGTGTGTTTGAGAGAGAGAGAGACAAATTTTATTTGTATGTGTGTGAGAGAGAGAGACAGAAATATAATGACTGTGTGTCAGTGTGTGGTAGAGAGAGAGAACTATTATCTGTGTGTGTGTGTTTGTGCGAGAGAGAGAGACAGATAGAACTATTATCTGTGTTTGTGTGTGTGTGTGTGTATGTGTGTGTGTGTGTGTGTGTGCATGTGAGAAATAGAGAGAGACAGAACTATTATTTGTGTGTGTGTGTGTGTGTGTGTCTGAAATAGAGAGAGACAGAGAGAAAGAGGCAGATCTATTTTTTGTCTGTGAGAGAGAGACAGAAGTAGTGTGTGTGTGTGTGTGTGTGTGTGTGTGTGTGTGTGTGAGTGAAAGAGAGTGAGAGAGAGACAGAACTATTAGGTGTGTGTGTGCATTAGAGAGAAAGAGAGAAAGATTCAAACAGATCTATTTTGTGTGTGTGAGAGAGAAAGACAGAAGTATTCTGTGTGTGTGTGTGTGTGTGTGTGTGTGTGTGTGAGTGAGAGAGAGAGAGTAAGTGAGACTGACAGACAGATCTATTATTTGTGTGTGTGTGTGTGTGTGTGTGTGTGTGTGTGTGTGTGTGTGTGTGTGTGTGTGTGTACGAGAAGAGAGAGAGACCAAAGTATTGTGTGTGTGTGTGTGTGTGTGAAAGAGAGCGAGGAAGAGATAGAGCAGCCTGACTGACTGACTGACTGACTGACTGACTGACTGACTGACTGGGATCTGCTTCACACTCCTGACTGACTGATGGGATCTGCCTCACACATACCTGACTGACTGATGGGGTCTGCCTCACACACACCTGACGGACTGATGGGGACCCTCACACAGCTATTAAGTCTCCAGGATTCTCGGTGCACCACACAGACAGAACTCAGGACCTCAATGGGAAATGCAAAGGCAGAGGAGAATGTTTCATGATCAATGACTCATACTGTGAGCACAGGAATGTAAACACTAGTAAAAGATTATGCTGTCTGCATTCTGTCCAATCAATACGGCAGTGTTCATTCCTCCATAATCTCTATTGCAGTGTTCATCCTACCATCATTACTACTGCAGTGCTCATACACTAATATTCACTACGGCAATGTTCATTCCTCCATAATCAATACTGCAGTGTTCATTATTCCATAGTCACAACTGCAGTGTTTATTTCTACATAATCACTCCTGCAGTGTTTATTTCTTCATAAGAAATACTACAGTGAATATTCCACCATAAACAATAGTGGTGTTTATTCCTCCATAATCACTACTGCAATATTAATTCCTTCATAATCAATACTACAGTATTCATTACTCCATAGTCACTACTGCAGTGTTTATTTCTACATAATCACTATTGCAGTGTTTATTCCTCCATAATAAATACTACAGTGATTATTCCTCTGAAATCACTATTGCGATGTTCACTCCAACTTAAACAATACTGCAGTGTTTATTCCTCCATAATCACTACTGCAGTGTTTATTCCTCCATAATCAATACTGCAGTGTTTATTCCTCCATAATCTCTACTGCAGTGTTCATTCCTCCATAATCACTGCTGCAGTGTTTATTTCTCCATGATAAACAATACAGTGATTATTCCACCATAATGAATACTGTGGTGTTTATTCCTCCATAATCACTACTGCAATGTTCATTCCAACATTATCAATACTGCACTGTTTATTCCTCCATAATCAATACTGCAGTGTTTATTCCTCCATAATCATTACTGCAGTGCTTATTCCTCCATAATCACTACTCTGCATGTCTTCCAACAATATTTTCTGCTTGTGTATTAGTGTATTTGTATTTGTTAAACATTGAATGAGATCTATGTTGTTCTGTTTCCTGTTATGGTGTTAGGGGTGGGATATTTTGATATTGGGACTCTGATTATGGTAACTGCCATTCACTGACTTATGAACCAACCGTCCATTATTTGGTCACCCGTCTTAGGTTGCTAATGAATGTTATTTGTCATGTCTTTGTCCATTTTGTCTTTGATGAAGACACAGTAGTGTTGAAATGTTACTGTGTTTGTAAAATTAAAAGGCTGAAAATGTATCAGTGTGTTCCAGACCTTTCAAGCTCTTCTTTAAATTTTTATTAGTATTTCAGATCTTTTAATTCATCATCCTCTGACTGAACTACATTATTTACTGTATTTATTCTTTTACAGACTATCTGGCTGTGGTCTCAATAAAGAGTCTTGCAAATCTCTCACATCAGCTCTAAAAACAGAAAACTCACTGAGAGAGCTGGAGATGAATAATAATGGCCTGCAGAATTCAGGAGTGGAGCAGCTCTGTGTTGGACTGAAGAGTTCACACTGTAAACTGGAGATTCTCGGGTGAGTTTCTGTGACTATTTTTGAATGTAAATAAAGAGGCATTTTAAAATAGTCAGTGTCAACTCCCTTATAGTACAGTATTAAACAAACATTGCCAGGCAAGGCAATGCAAGAAAATTTACACTTTTATATTACAAAGTTCTCTTCTTTAAATATTTCTAAATATAGTTTTCTGTTGAAACCTTGCTGCATTTCATTAAATGACCACACTGTGGAGACAAAGAGTTACATTTGTGATGCATGAGCAGATATTCAAGTCTACAAGAGAAATATAACATTGTAAAGAGGAGACACAGATGAGTCCTTGTCCACATGTACACGTGTATTTATTACAATGCTGCTTCAACTAGGCGCTTTGGCATTTTGTCCACAAGCTGCATTTTTGGTCACCTGAGAGCAGAAATTTAGCAAAATGTATTTTACAATCACACATGATTCCCTTGTGTTTTTGGGTGGGAGACCCTGTTCTCATTATGATTTACACCATGTGTTCAACACATGTTGAGGTGAGCTGAACTGACAGCCATGCTGGAGGAAAGAACGCAATAAGTTAATATTCATTCAATAGAACTGAAAAGTTTATTGGTTATTCCTTAAAATAAACCTGTTATCTCTCTCCACGGGTGTTTTTATGAAACATGTAGCTGGCTAATATTAGTAACCTTAAGCTTGCCATGTTACAGTATATTGTTGGTTATTACACCTAGATACCTTACGCTAATATCAAATTAGCTTGACTTAGGACTAAATGTTGGCTGCTAATTTTTACATCAAGCCAGAGACATCAAACTAAAATAGAACAGTGATGGTAGAAGACATTGAGTCAGCAGAGAGAGAAGCTGAGCAGAAAGCTGACAGTAAACTCAGGACATCTGAACACAGTAGTCAGGAACAATGTTCAGCACTGGACGAGTGAACCTGTGGACTTAATTACAAGAGAGAAAGAAAGACAAACAAGACACAGTAATCAGTAATCAGGAGATTAGGAGGAGAGAAGGAGTGAAGTGTGTGTGTGTGTGTGTGTGTGTGTGTGTGTGTGTGTGTGTGTGTGTGTGTGTGTGTGTGTGTGTGTGTGTGTGTTTGTGTTTGTGTCACACTGGGTGCCTGATGTACTGTAACAAAGCTAATGAGGTTAATGTTAGCTTCCTTAAATCTAAGGAACTCGCTAGAATATAAAATACTCCTGCTTGTTAATTTAGTATAGAGAGACAGAAAACAACCAGGATGAAGAGAAAGAGTAATGCTATTGCAATGGCAACCTTCTTTAGTAAGAAGACAGCAGGAGAGAGAAAAGACAGAAGAACTTGATGGCGAAAGTGTCCAGGAGGAGGACATGGAATAGAGTGGACACAGCAGACAGAGACAGAGGAGCCAGCTGTGTCCACTCTCACTGTAGCCCCACAGCTCTGCTGTAGTGTCAGCTGTGTCCACTCTCACTGTAGCCCCACAGGTCTGCTGTAGTGTCAGCTGTGTGTACTCTCACTGTAGCCCCACAGGTCTGCTGTAGTGTCAGCTGTGTCCACTCTCACTGTAGCCCCACAGGTCTGCTGTAGTGTCAGCTGTGTCCACTCTCACTAGCCCCACAGGTCTGCTGACTTGTTTAGTTGTTTTTTTTGTGTTAATGTAAATGGTTGATTTTAGTGAATAAATTAGTTGTGTGAAGTAGCGATATTGTGTCAGACATTTCTGCACCCATAATTCATCATTTGATACTACATAATTCAGATACACTGAGAATTATAACCACACATAGAAATATAACCACACATATAATTATAACCACAAGTAGAATTTTTGGAATCTTGAAATACAACCTTTTTCGAGGGGATGAATCAAAGAACTGAAGATACTTGTAAGTGATATAAAATATTAAGTGGTGGACAGAAATGAAACCTTTCTCAGGTAATAATATTTATGTTTATGTAACTCACACCCTTGATTTATTGGTGAAGATTTATTCAAATTGTAATCTTATGGGTTAATTAATGACTCCCTGACTGACTTCATGTGAATGTCATAATCTGATAAGGAATTAAACAGTATGTAGTTTATTATACAATATAATAGTGGTTTTACCACTGTATTAACTTGTGTACCCTGAAATTCCTCTGTGCTGTAAGGCCATTTTAGTGTGTCACCACAAGAGAGAGACAGACAGATATATTATTTGTGTGTGTGAGAGAGAGACAGAACTGACTGACTGATGGGGTCTGCCTCACACACACCTGACTGACTGATGGGGTCCCTGACTCAGCTATTAAGCCTCTAGGATTCTTGGTGCACGACACAGACAGAACTCAGGACATCACTTGGAAAAGCAAAGGCAGAGGAGAATGTTTCATGATCAGTGACTCATAGTGTGAGCACAGGAATGTAAACAATACTAAAAGATTCTGCTCTCTGCATTCTTTCCATTCCTCTATAATCACTACTTCAGTGTTCATCCCACCTTCATTAGTACTGCATTGTTCATACACTAATATTCACTATGTTCACTATGCAAAACTAATATTCAATATGCAATGTTCATTCCTCCATAAACACTACTGCAGTGTTCATCCCACCATCATTACTACTGCAGTGTTCATACACTAATATTCACTACTGCAATGTTCATTCCTCCATAATCAATACTACAGTGTTTATTTCTCCATAATAAATACTACAGTGATTATTCCACCATAATCAATGCTGTGGTGTTTATTCCTCCATAATCACTACTGCAATGTTCATTCCTCCGATAATCACCATTGCAGTGTTTATTCCTCCATAATAAATACTACAGTGATTTATTCCTCTAAAATCACTACTGTGGTGTTCATGCCAACATAATCAATACTGCAGTGTTCATTATTCCCTAAACACTACTGCAGTGTTTATTTCTCCATGATGAACACTACAGTGATTATTCCACCATAATCAGTACTGCAGTGTTTATTCCTCCATAATCACTACTGCAGTGTTTATTCCTCCATAATCATTACTGCAGTTTTTATTCCTCCATAATCAATACTGCAGTGTATATTCCTCCATAATCACTACTCTGCCTGTCTTCCAACAATATTTTCTGTTTGTATAGACCTATCAAGCTCTTCTTTACATTTTTATTAGCAGTTCAGATCTTTTAATTCATCATCCTCTGACTGAACTACATTATTTACTGTATTTACTCTTTTACAGACTATCTGGCTGTGGTCTCACTGAAGAGTCTTGCAAATCTCTCACATCAGTTCTACAAACAGAAAACTCACTGAGAGAGCTGGAGATGAATAATAATGACCTGCAGAATTCAGGAGTGGAGCAGCTCTGTGCTGGACTGAAGAGTTCACACTGTAAACTGGAGATTCTCAAGTGAGTTTCTGTGACTTACATTTGAATGTAAATAAAGAGCCATTTTAAAAGGGTCAGTGTCAACTCCCTTATAGTACAGTATTAAACAAACATTGCCAGGCAAGGCAATGCAAGGAAATGTACACTTTTATATTATATTATAAAGTTCTCTTCTTTAAATATTTCTAAATATAGTTTTCTGTTGAAACCTCACTGCATTTCATTAAATGACCACACTGTGGAGACAAAGAGTTACATTTGTGCTGCATGAGCAGATTTTCAAGTCTAGAAGAGAAATATAACATTGTAAAGAGGAGACCCAGATGAGTCCTTGTCCACATGTACAGGTGTATTTATTACAATGCTGCTTCAACTAGGCGCTTTGGCATTTTGTCCACAAGCTGCATTTTTGGTTGCCTGAGAGCAGAAATTTTGCAAAATGTCTTACAGGATGAATATATTCAGAAAGTCCAACAGCTGTGTTGTAAAATGAAGTGTTCTAATGTAAGATTTTCACTGAGTGATTTTATGTAGTTTATGTATGGAAACAATGTAAACATCAGTCATTCTATTCTCTCTGCAAATAAAAGCCTTTAAAATCTTAATTAAAACATTTAAAGCTGAACCATTGAGGTTCTGGACACATTATAGGACACTTTTACAATCACACAATTCCCTTGTGTTTTTGGGTGGGAGACCCTGTTCTCATTATGATTTACACCGTGTGTTCAACACATGTTGAGATGAGCTGAACTGACAGCTGTTCTGGAGGAAAGAACGCAACAAGTTAATATTCATTCAATAGAACTGAAAGGTTTATTGGTTATTCCTTAAGATAAACCTGTGATCTCTCTCCACGGATGTTTTTATGAAACATGTAGCCGGCTAATATTAGTAACCTTAAGCTTGCCAAGTTACAGTATATTGTTGGTTACTACATCTAGATACCTCACGCTAACATCATATTAGCTTGACTTAGGAGTGAATGTTGGCTGCTAATTTTTTCATCAAGCCAGAGACATCAAACTAAAATAGAACAGTGATGGTAGAAGACATTGAGTCAGCAGAGAGAGAAGCTGAGCAGACAGCTGACAGTAAACTCAGGACAACTGAACACAGTAGTGAGGAACAATGTTCAGCACTGGACGAGTGAACCTGTGAACTTAATTACAAGAGAGAAAGAAAGACACACAAGACACAGTAATCAGTAATCAGGAGATTAGGAGCAGAGAAGAAGTGAAGTGTGTGTGTAAGTGTGTGTGTGTGTGTGTGTGTGTGTGTGTGTGTGTGTATGTGTGTGTGTGTGTGGTGCATAGCATGTGTGGTGTTTTGTAATCACATCAGAACTTTTCTGCACCCATAATTCATCATTTGATACTACATAATTCAGATACACTGAGAATTATAACCAAATGTAGAAATATAACCAAACAAAGAATTATAATCACATGCAGAATTATAACCAAATGTAGCAATATAACCACACGTAGAAATATAACCACACGCAGAATTATAACCACACACAGAATTTTTGGAATCTTGAAATACAACCTGTTTCGAGGGGATGAATCAAACAATGGAAGATACTTGTAAGTGATATAAAATATTAAGTGCTGGAGAGAAATGAAACCTTTCTCAGTTAATAATATTTATGTTTATGTAACCCACACCCTTGAATTACTGGTGATTATTCATTCAAATTGTAATCTTATGGGTTAATTAATGATTCCCTGACTGACCTCATGTGATTATTATAATCTTATAAGGCATTAAACAGCATGTAGTTTATTACACAATATAATAGTGGTTTTACAACTATATTAACTTGTGTACCCTGAAATTCCTCTGTGCTGTAAGGCCATTTTAGTGTGTCACCACAAGATGTTCACTGGTCCCATCTGTCCCCCCAGTAAATATGTTCTGCAGGCCTCAACTGGACATTTGGTGTTAAAATTATTTCCCAGCCAGTAAATCAGACCTCACACTGTTTAGTTCAGGGCCAATATGACTACTGTTTATACACAGTAAACCAGACCTCACACTGTTTAGTTCAGGGCCAATATAACTACTGTTTATACACAGTAAACCAGACCTCACACTGTTTAGTTCAGGGCCAATATAATTACTGTTTATACACAGTAAACCAGACCAAACACTGTTTAGTTCAGAGCCAATATGACTACTGTTTATACACAGTAAACCAGACCTCACACTGTTTAGTTCAGAACCAATATGACTACTGTTTGTAATCTTATTTATTACACAGATTGACACAAGTATGTTTCATTTACTGTTTATAATGCTTCACCTCAATTGAAACGTGTGTGTGTGTGTGTGTGTGTGTGTGTGTGTGTGTGTGTGTGTGTGTGTGTGTGTGTGTGTGTGTGTGTGTGTGTGTGTGAGAGGGAGAGACAGAACTATTATTTGTGTGTGTGTATGTTGCCCTTGTGTTTTTAGGAAGTCTATGTTGACGTATTTAAAAATGTCAAAAGGTACAATAAAAACACTCCACAAATTTTTGATATTGTACCATTTGAAAAAAAAAAAAAGAAGGTAGTAATAACATGACTATCCAAGAAGCACTTGTGTCCAGCAGTAACAGAAATATAAGCCATAAGTTTCTCAATTTGAGTGACAGTAATTTTATCCAATCACATATGTGGTAGGACGGCCGGGGCAGCAGCACATTGAATGACGTCATTACAGTGGCCAATAGCATCAGGGGAGCTGTTTTAACTTACTGAGGTGAAGAGAACTGTAGTGGATCATGAAAATGACAGAAAATCTCAAACTGGAATTGGAGGATATTTGCTGCTATGGTGATTTCCAAGAGAAAAGGAAAATACCAGAAAGGGACAGACAAAAAGTAAAAGTAGATGGACTAAGACAGACAGACAAAGCCTGTGTGAGTTTTTCACTGAATCTCTGATCGTCATTCATGGCTAACAGCTAACTAGGTAATGTTAGCAAAGAAAGTCTAGCTATGTTGATTTGTTTAGTTGTTTACTGTTCAGCACAGATATCTAACCAGCTAACAGTCTCAACAATTTGACCAAACCGTCAATAAGCAAGATTGGACTTCTTGTCTTTGCAACAATCAAGTTACAGTCTTTAGGAGAAATGCGGTTGGATCTTCACGTAGTTGAGAGCAGGAGGGAGGAGGGTGAGGGTGTGACGGGAGATTTGACGGGGATGTGATTTATAACATCTGGTGTTCATGAAGTACAGCTGTGTATTAATCAGTCATGTCCCCTACATCAGTTTAAACACATTTAAACCTTGTAGCTAGGTTACAGGTGGTTACTAGGTTACAGGTGGTTACTAGGTTACAGGTGGTCACTAGGTTACAACCGCGATCACGCTATCCGCGCTTTAGCGATTCACGGTCAAGTCATCCGCGGTTTAAATTTAATGCGCCTATATGCGTGATTTTACGGTATTTCGCTGCTCACCGCAATCTAACTCTTCCTAAGCAAAGAAACAGACTTGCGTATTTTAAAAAGCTTTGATGGACATGCACGTTTACTACATTTAAAAGTACAAAATACAGTTTACTTGATTTAACTAGTTTAATTGCAATAATTAAACATAATTGGTAATATATTTACACAGCTTAATAAGCATTGTGGAAAATGCTTTTTCTACATAATGTTTCTCAGAAGGTTGTTATAGTTCTTGACTACCAGCTGAAACAGGGGTCATCACTAGTGAAATGTGGCAAATGTGCAGGGCAGGAGAACTCCAGGGCTGAAATATTCCACTGCCAATTGAATGGTGGCCCTTGGCCATCACCAGATCATTAATAAATCTATATTGAAGTTTTACATATTTTTCTGAATTTTAACAAAATGCAAAAACAGTTCCACTACCACATGTGAGTAGAAGCCCTTGACTATTAGCAGAGTAAGTTTGGACACTCACTGTACAATGTCTTCATAAATCCATATTAAAGTCAAACCACCTTTAGGCGAAATAATGCACTCATTTTGTATAGACTGAATTTGCAGAGTATCAGCAGAGTAAGTTTGGACAGATTTCACTCTACTATTTTTCATAAACTCCTATTAAAATAATAATACCTTTGGGTGAATTCATGTTTCATTCAGGTTGATTTTGGATATCTATTTCTCAGAAATGTCCTATAAAGCCAAGACAGTTCCATGACCACATAAGAGTACATTTATATTTACTTTTACAGCATTTGGCAGATGCTTTTATCCAGAGTGACTTACATTGTAATATTTAGTGTATCTACTGTAGACTATATTGTATTGTCAGTTGTATCTACTTGCAGTCTAGCTATCTGTAATCTTGAGGACACTTGTGAAAGTCTGGCATCAGCTTTGCAACTTCCAAAAAAAGTATGCATCGCTTAGGATTCTTAGACTTTATCTCTGAGTCACAGGTCCAGAAATGTGACAGTGTTTTTACTCCTGTTATCACAGCCAGATGTAGAATTCTGCCAAGATTTTACAGTCTGACATGTAACAGTCTAATAAGACCACTGAAATCACACAGTGTAAGTCCAGCTTTGGGGTTCTTCTGATGTAGGTTAATAGTGCACTAGAGTTCTGAAGGGCTGAATAAAAATAAGAGCAAAAATAAACACAGACAGCAGCGATCTGGAGAAGAGTGAACAAAACCATCTGCCATGGAGGACGCCGGAGAGAGATGAGAGTGGAGGAACCTCCACTACAGTTACCAGCCTCTCTAGCTGCCCCATGCAGGCTGCTCTGGAAGTGCATCTCACTCTCTGTCTCTCTCTACCTGTTTCCCTCCTTTCTGCAGACTGTCTGGTTGTTTGGTCACAGAGGAAGGCTGTTCTTCTCTGGCTTCAGCTCTGAGGTCAAACCCCTCCCACCTGAAAGAACTGGACCTGACGTACAACCACCCAGGAGAGTCAGGAGTGAAGCTGCTCTCTGCTAGACTGGAGGATCCCCACTGCAGACTGGACACTCTCAGGTATGGAACGTTAGTGTGTGCATGCGTATGTGGGATTGTTTGTGTGTGCTTACGTGAATGTGTGAGGGTGTGTGTGTGTGTGTGTGTGTGCGTGCGTATGTGTTTCTGTGTTGGTGTCTGTGTGTGTTTATGAAAGAGTGAGAATGAGAAAATAATGAAAACTGAGTCTTCCATTCCTGAGTAGTGCAGTTCCCATATCATACTGTGGTGGCTGGTGAGTTCACTCTCCATCATTCTCCTGTAGGAACTGCTGAGTTTTAGTTGACATGCTACATTTCCTCAGCCTCCTCAGGAAGTACAGATGCTGTTCTGTCAGGAGTTTATAAACTCTGTTCCATTTTTTGAGGTTAGTTGTAATTCATTTATGAACCACAGGGTGTCAGTAGCAGCGAGTCGGTTTATGTGTGTAGCGATCGTAGAGTGAGAGAATACAACTCCAAGAGTTCTAGTTATTGTAGTTATTATAGTTATTGTAGTTATTATAGCCGTGCTAATGCAGTTGTCTGCGTACATCTCATACCTTTTGAAAACATTGTGGTTGTGTGTAGTTTATTGTATTGTTATTTGTAATCACAGATCATTATTTGGTGGATAATGTTATTCTCTGTGAAGTTTGCTGCATTGTGTTTTGTGTATATCGGTACTTGTTGTGGCTGGCTTGTTGTTGATTTGTCTTTCATGTGATTCAGTTTCACGTTTCCTCCTGTTGTCAATAAAACTGTGAAAAAGAGCTGAACATTTTCAGAGTTCTGATGTCAGGAGAGTGTTAACCTGCAGGTCATGCTGGGTATCGTACATAAACAGAGGACACAGCAGATACTGTTGGGATTTCTTTATGATGTGGTGTTTGTTGTAGGTCCAGGTGAGGTCCTCACTGATGTGGGGTGTGTGTTGTAGGTCCAGGTGAGGTCCTCACTGATGTGGGGTGTGTGTTGTAGGTCCAGGTGAGGTCCTCACTGATGTGGTGTGTGTGTGTTGTAGGTCCAGGTGAGGTCCTCACTGATGTGGGGTGTGTGTTGTAGGTCCAGGTGAGGTCCTCACTGATGTGGGGTGTGTGTGTTGTAGGTCCAGGTGAGGTCCTCACTGATGTGGGGTGTGTGTGTTGTAGGACCAGGTGATGTCCTCACTGATGTGGGGTGTGTTGTAGGTCCAGGTGAGGTCCTCACTGATGTGAACTCCAGGAAGGTGAAGGAGTTCACCTCCATCTCTCCTGTCTGTAGTGGTGTGTGCTGTTGCTTCTCCTTCCTCCTTGGGTCAACAATCATCTTCTTGGTCTTGTCTGCATTCAGGGAGAGATTGTTGTCATGACACCATGTCACCAGGTCTGTCACCTTCCTCCTGTATGCTGTCTCATCCAGTGATCAGTCAAACCAGTTTGATGATGCTGGTGTTATACTGGGCAGCCACACAGTCCTGGGGGGTCCCAGTGTTCTCAGTCCTTGTGCTGGATGTACATTGCCAGTTCTGACTGACTGATTCTGTCTGTTAGAAAGTTCAGCCCCATTTACAGAAGGAGGGTGTGAGTCCAGTGGTGAGTGTTTCAGTCAGTTTGGTTGGGGTGACTGTGTTGACTGCTGAGCTGTAATCAGTGAACAGCACTGGAACATAACTGTCCATGTCCTCCAGATGTGTGAGAGACGTGTGGATGTCAGTGCTGACAGTGTCCTCGGTGCACTGGTTCTGGTGGGCTGTAAACTGGTGGGGTCCTCTGGACAATAACGGACATTACAGTAGTAAGAATATAGACAATAAGGAGCAGAATAAGTAGTGAGATGGAGAAAAATAAATAAAGAAATATGGAACAATAAGCAATTAATGTCTAGTGTGGTTTTCTAGAAGTCCTTGTCTGGTCCCGACGGTGTGCACATGACCGAAACTCTTCCTGTATGAGATCATCCATGAAGGGCAGCGGAGAAGTAGCTGTGTGGGGTGGAGGTGTGGGGGGCTACAACAGGGGGCATCATGGGGTGGTGGGATTAGCCATGGCAGCTGAGACAGTAACGTCATGACATCAGGGGTAGGTGAACCTCAGCAGACAGAGAGACTAGATTATTAGACATGTCCAGGTAGAGGGTGTGTAAAGTAGGAAACTATGATGTGCAAAGATGGACTTTGGCAGATGTAGCTGTGGCAGCACAACTAAAAGGAACCACAGGCATGATCAACACTCCGCCGCTCTCAGTCAACAAACTAGAGAGACAAAAGAGAGGTGAAGTGACAACATCATCACATCCCAGTTTACCAGAACTCTCAATGCCCAGAACGATGTGTGTGTCTGAAATGGAGAGAGAGAGACAGAACTATTATCTGTGTGTGTGTGTGTGTGTGTGTGTGTGTGTGTGTGTGAGTGTGAGAGAGAGAGAGAGAGAGAGAGAGAGAGAGAGAATTATTATCTGTGTGAGACATAGAGAGAGAACTATTATCTGTGCGAGAGAGAGAGAGAAAGAGCTACAGAACTATTATCTGTGTGTGAGACAGAGAGAGAGAGCGAGAGAGAGAGCGACAGAACTATTATCTGTGTGTGAGACAGAGAGAGACAACTATTATCTGTGTGTGAGACAGAACTTTTCTGTGTGTGAGAGAGAGACAGAACTATTATCTCTGTGTGTGTGTGAGAGAGAGAAACAGAACTGTTATCTGTGTGAGAGAGAGAGAGAGAGAGAGAGAGCGACAGAACTATTATCTGTGTGTGGAACACAGAGAGAGAGAGAGAGAGAGAGAGAGAGAGAGAGAGAGAGAACTAATAACTGTGTGTGTGAGAGAGAGAGAACTAATAACTGTGTGTGTGAGAGAGAGACAGAAATATTATCTGTGTGAGAGAGAGAGAGAGACAGAACTATAATCTGTGTGAGAGAGAGAGACAGAACTATTCTCTGTGAGAGAGAGAGAGAGAGAGAGAGACAGAACTATTCTCTGTGAGAGAGAGAGAGACAGAACTATTATCTTTGTGTGTGTGAGAGAGAGAGAGAGACAGAACTATTATCTGAGAGAGAGAGAGAGAGAGAGAGACAGAACTATTTTCCGTGTGAGAGAGAGAGAGACAGTACTATTATCTGTGTGTGTGTGTGTGTGTGTGTGTGTGTGTGTGTGTGTGAGAGAGAGAGACAGAACTATTATTTGTGTGTGAGAGAGAGAGAGACAGAACTATTATCTGTGTGTGTGTGTGTGAGAGAGAGAGAGAGAGAGAGAGAGAGAGAGATAGAACTATTATCTGTGTGTGTGAGAGAGAGAGACAGAACTATTATCTGTTTGTGTGTGTGTGTGTGTGAGAGAGAGAGAGAGAGAGAGAAAGAGAGAGAGAGACAGAACTATTATCTGTGTGTTTGTGAGAGAGAGACAGAACTATTATCTGTGTGTTTGTGAGAGAGAGACAGAACTATTATCTGTGTGTTTGTGAGAGAGAGACAGAACTATTATCTGTGTGAGAGAGAGAGAGAGAGAGACAGAACTATTATCTGTGTGAGAGAGAGAGAGAGAGAGACAGAACTATTATCTGTGTGAGAGAGAGAGAGAGACAGAACTATTATCTGTATGTGAGAGAGAGAGAGAGAGAGAGAGAGAGAGAGAGAGAGAGAGAGAGAGAGACAGAACTATTATCCGTGTGAGAGAGAGAGAAAGAGAGAGAGAGAGAGAGAGAGACAGAACTATTATCCGTGAGAGAGCGAGAGAGACAGAACTATTATCTGTGTGTGTGTGTGTGTGTGTGTGTGTGTGTGAGAGAGAGAGAGAGAGACAGAACTATTATCCGTGTGTGAGAGAGAGAGAGAGACAGAACTATTATCCGTGTGAGAGAGAGAGAGAGAGAGAGACAGAACTATTATCTGTGAGACAGAGAGAGAGAGAGACAGAACTATTATCTGTGAGACAGAGAGAGAGAGAGACAGAACTATTATCTGTGAGACAGAGAGAGAGAGAGACAGAACTATTATCTGTGAGACAGAGAGAGAGAGAGACAGAACTATTATCTGTGAGACAGAGAGAGAGAGAGACAGAACTATTATCTCTGTGTGTGTGTGAGAGAGAGAGCGACAGAACTATTATCTGTGTGTGAGAGAGAGAGAGAGAGAGAGAGAGAGAGACAGTACTGTTATCTGTGTTTGAGAGAGAGAGACAGAACTATTATCTGTGTGTGTGTGAGAGAGAGAGAGAGAGACAGAACTATTATCTGTGTGTGTGTGAGAGAGAGACAGAACTATTATCTGTGTGTGAGAGAGAGAGAGAGAGAGAGACAGAACTATTATCTGTGTGTGTGAGAGAGAGAGCGAGACAGAACTATTATCTGTGTGTGTGAGAGAGAGACAGAACTATTATCTGTGTGTGAGAGAGAGAGCGAGACAGAACTATTATCTGTGTGTGTGTGAGAGCGAGACAGAACTATTATCTGTGTGTGAGAGAGAGAGCGAGACAGAACTATTATCTGTGTGTGAGAGAGAGAGAGAGAGAGACAGAACTATTATCCGTGTGAGAGAGAGAGAGAGAGAGACAGAACTATTATCTGTGTGTGTGAGAGAGAGAGAGAGAGACAACTATTATCTCTGTGTGAGAGAGAGAGCGACAGAACTATTATCCGTGTGAGAGAGAGAGAGAGAGAGAACTATTATCTGTGTGTGTGAGAGAGAGAGAGAGAGACAGAACTATTATCTGTGTGAGCCCGAGAGATAGAGAGAGAGAGAGAGAGAGAGAGAGACAGAACTATTATCTGTGTGAGCCCGAGAGAGAGAGAGAGAGAGAGAGAGAGAGAGGGAGAGAGAGAGACAGAACTATTATCTGTGAGACAGAGAGAGAGAGAGAGCGCGACAGAACTATTATCTGTGTGTGTGTGAGAGAGAGAGAGACAGAACTATTATCTGAAAGAGAGAGTGACATAACTATTATCTGTGTGTGTGTGTGAGAGAGAGAGAGAGAGAGAGAGACAGAACTATTTTCCGTGTGAGAGAGAGAGAGAGACAGAACTATTTTCCGTGTGAGAGAGACAGAACTATTATTTGTGTGTGTGTGAGAGAGAGACAGAACTATTATCTTTGTGTGTGAGAGAGAGAGAGATAGAGAGAGACAGAACTATTATCCGTGTGAGAGAGAGAGACAACTATTATCTGTGTGTGTGAGAGAGAGAGACAGAACTATTATCTGTCTGTGAGAGAGAGAGAGAGAGAGACACAACTATTATCTGTGTGTGTGAGAGAGAGAGACAGAACTATTATCTGTCTGTGAGAGAGAGAGAGAGAGAGACACAACTATTATCTGTGTGTGTGTGAGACAGAACTATTATCCGTGTGAGAGAGAGAGAGACACAACTATTATCTATGTGTGTGAGAGAGAGAGAGACAGAACTATTATCTGTCTGTGAGAGAGAGAGAGAGAGACACAACTATTATCTGTGTGTGTGTGAGAGAGAGAGACAGAACTATTATCTGTGTGTGAGAGAGAGAGAGAGACAGAACTATTATCTGTGTGTTAGAGAGAGAGAGAGAGACAGAACTATTATCTGAAAGAGAGAGTGACATAACTATTATCTGTGTGTGTGTGAGAGAGAGAGAGAGAGAGAGAGAAAGCGAGAGAGAGACAGAACTATCTCTGTGGGAGAGAGAGAGAGAGAGACAGAACTATTATCTGTGTGTGTGTGAGAGAGAGAGAGACAGAACTATTATCTGTGTGTGAGAGAGAGAGAGAGAGACAGAACTATTATCTTTGTGTGTGAGAGAGAGAGAGATAGAGAGAGACAGAACTATTATCCGTGTGAGAGAGAGAGACAGAACTATTATCTTTGTGTGTGAGA
>NC_137497.1:18693720-18986220 GCF_041902795.1 Electrophorus electricus | reverse complement strand
AGAGAGAGAGAGAGAACTATTATCCGTGTCAGAGAGAGAGAGAGAGACAGAACTATTATCCGTGTGAGAGAGAGAGAGAGACAGAACTATTATCTGTGTGTTTGTGAGAGAGAGAGAGAGAGCGACAGAACTATTATCTGTGTGTGAGAGAGAGAGAGAGACAGAACTATTATCCATGTGAGAGAGAGAGAGAGAGAGAGAGAGACAGAACTATTATCTGTGTGTGAGAGACAGAACTATTATCTGTGTGTTTGTGAGAGAGAGAGAGAGACAGAGAGAGAGAGACAGAGAACTATTTTCCGTGTGAGAGAGAGAGAGAGAGAGACAGAACTATTATCTCTGTGTGTGTGTGAGAGAGAGAACTATTATCCGTGTGAGAGAGAGAGAGACAGAACTATTATCCGTGTGAGAGAGAGAGAGAGAGAGAGAGACAGAACTATTATCCGTGTGAGAGAGATAGAGAGAGAGACAGAACTATTTTCCGTGTGAGAGAGAGAGAGACAGAACTATTTTCCGTGTGAGAGAGAGAGAGACAGAACTGTTATCCGTGTGAGAGAGAGAGAGAGACAGAACTGTTATCTGTGTGTGAGAGAGAGAGAGACAGAACTATTATCTGTGTGAGCCCGAGAGAGAGAGAGAGAGACAGAACTATTATCCGTGAGAGAGAGAGAGAGAGAGTCAGAACTATTATCTGTGTTTCTGAGAGAGAGAGAGACAGATAACTATTTTCTGTGTGAGATAGAGAGAGAGAGAGAGAACTATTATCTGTGTGTGAGAGAGAGAGAGAGAGAGAGAGAGAGAGAGACAGAACTAGTATCTGTGTGTGTGTGAGAGAGAGAGAGAGCGAGACAGAACTATTATCCGTGTGAGAGAGAGAGAGCGAGAGACAGAACTATTTTCCGTGTGAGAGAGAGAGAGAGAGACAGAACTATTATCCGTGTGAGAGAGAGAGAGAGAGATACAGAACTATTTTCCGTGTAAGAGAGAGAGAGAGACAGAACTATTATCTGTGTGTGAGAGATAGAGAGACAGTACTATTATTTGTGTGTGTGTGCGAGAGAGACAGAACTATTATCCATGTGAGAGAGAGAGAGAGAGAGAGACAGAACTATTATCCGTGTGAGAGAGAGAGAGAGAGAGAGAGAGAGAGAGACAGAACTATTATCTTTGTGTGTGAGAGAGAGAGAGAGAAACAGAACTGTTATCTTTGTGTGTGAGAGAGAGAGAGAGAAACAGAACTATTATCTGTGTCTGTGTGAGAGAGAGACAGAACTATTATCCATGTGAGAGAGAGAGAGAGAGAGAGAGAGAGAGACAGAACTATTATCCGTGTGAGAGAGAGAGAGAGAGAGAGAGAGAGAGACAGAACTATTATCTGTGTGTGAGAGAGAGAGAGAGACAGAACTATTATTTGTGTGTGTGTGAGAGAGAGAGAGAGAGAGAGAGAGAGACAGAACTATTATCCGTGTGAGAGAGAGAGAGAGCGAGACAGAACTATTTTCCGTGTGAGAGAGAGAGAGAGACAGAACTATTTTCCGTGTGAGAGAGAGAGAGAGAGAGAGAGACAGAACTATTATCTGTGTGTTTGTGAGAGAGAGAGAGAACTATTATCTGTGTGTGTGTGTGAGAGAGAGAGAGAGAGAGAGAGAGAGCGAGAGAACTATTATCTGTGTGAGCCCGAGAGAGAGAGAGAGAGAGAGAGACAGAACTATTATCCGTGTGAGAGAGAGAGAGAGAGACAGAACTATTATCCGTGTGAGAGAGAGAGAGAGAGAGACAGAACTATTATCTGTGTGTTTGTGAGAGAGAGACAGAACTATTATCTGTGTGTTTGTGAGAGAGAGAGACAGATAACTATTTTCTGTGTGAGAGAGAGAGAGAGAGAGAGAGAACTATTATCTGTGTGTGAGAGAGAGAGAGAGAGAGAGAGAACTATTATCTGTGTGTGTGTGAGAGAGAGACAGAACTATTATCCGTGTGAGAGAGAGAGAGCGAGAGACAGAACTATTATCCGTGTGAGAGAGAGAGAGAGAGCGAGAGACAGAACTATTTTCCGTGTGAGATAGAGAGAGAGACAGAACTATTATCCGTGTGAGAAAGAGAGCGAGACAGAACTATTATCCGTGTGAGAGAGAGAGAGCGAGACAGAACTATTATCCGTGTGAGAGAGAGAGCGAGAGACAGAACTATTTTCCGTGTGAGAGAGAGAGAGAGAGAACTATTATCCGTGTGAGAGAGAGAGAGACAGAACTGTTATCTGTGTGTGAGAGAGAGAGAGACAGAACTATTATCCGTGTGAGAGAGAGAGAGAGAGAACTATTATCTGTGTGTGTGTGTGTGTGTGTGTGTATGTGTGTGAGAGAGAGAGAGACAGAACTATTATCTGTGTGAGCCCGAGAGAGAGAGAGAGACAGAACTATTATCTGTGTGAGCCCGAGAGAGAGAGAGAGACAGAACTATTATCCGTGTGAGAGAGAGAGAGAGAGAGACAGAACTATTATCCGTGTGAGAGAGAGAGAGAGAGAGAGAGAGAGAGAGACAGAACTATTATCTGTGTGTTTGTGAGAGAGAGACAGATAACTATTTTCCGTGTGAGAGAGAGAGAGAGAGAACTATTATCTGTGTGTGTGAGAGAGAGAGAGAGAGAGAGAGACAGAACTATTATCTGTGTGTGTGTGAGAGAGAGAGAGAGAGAGAGAGACAGAACTATTATCTGTGTGCGTGAGAGAGAGAGAGAGACAGAACTATTATCTGTTTGTGAGAGAGAGAGAGAGAGAGAGACAGAGAACTATTTTCCGTGTGAGAGACAGAGAGAGACAGAACTATTATCTGTGTGTGTGAGAGAGAGAGAGAGAGAGACAGAACTATTATCTGTGTGTGTGTGAGAGAGAGACAGAACTATTATCTGTGTGTGAGAGAGAGAGCGAGACAGAACTATTACCTGTGTGTGTGAGAGAGAGAGAGAGAGAGAGAGAGAGAGAGAGAGACAGTACTATTATCTGTGTGTGTGTGAGAGAGAGAGAGAGAGAGAGAGAGAGACAGAACTATTATCTGTGTGTGTGTGAGAGAGAGAGAGAGAGACAGAACTATTATCTGTGTGTGTGAGAGAGAGAGAGAGAGAGAGAGAGAGACAGAACTATTATCTGTGTGTGTGTGTGTGTGTGTGTGTGTGTGTGTGTGTGAGAGAGAGAGAGAGACAGAACTATTATCTGTGTGTGTGAGAGAGAGAGAGAGAGACAGTACTATTATCTGTGTGTGTGTGTGTGTGTGTGTGTGTGTGTGTGAGAGAGAGAGAGAGAGAGACAGAACTATTATCTGTGTGTGAGAGAGAGAGAGAGAGAGACAGTACTATTATCTGTGTGTGTGTGTGTGTGTGTGTGTGTGTGTGAGAGAGAGAGAGAGAGAGACAGAACTATTATCTGTGTGTGAGAGAGAGAGAGAGAGAGAGACAGTACTATTATCTGTGTGTGTGTGAGAGAGAGAGAGAGAGACAGAACTATTATCTGTGTGTGTGAGAGAGAGAGAGAGAGACAGAACTATTATCTGTGTGTGTGTGTGTGTGTGTGTGTGTGTGTGTGTGTGTGTGTGAGAGAGAGAGAGAGAGAGAGACAGAACTATTTTCCGTGTGAGAGAGAGAGACAGAACTATTTTCCATGTGAGAGAGAGAGAGACAGAACTATTATTTGTGTGTGTGTGAGAGAGAGACAGAACTATTATCTGTGTGTGAGAGAGAGAGAGAGACAGAACTATTATCTTTGTGTGTGAGAGAGAGAGAGATAGAGAGAGACAGAACTATTATCCGTGTGAGAGAGAGAGAGACAGAACTATTATCTGTGTGTGTGAGAGAGAGAGAGAGAGAGCGACAGAACTATTATCTGTGTGTGAGAGAGAGAGAGAGACAGAACTATTATCTGTGTGTGTGAGAGAGAGAGAGAGAGACAGAACTATTATCTGTGTGTGTGAGAGAGAGAGAGAACTATTATCTGTGTGTGTGAGAGAGAGACAGAACTATTATCTCTCTGTGAGAGAGAGAGAGAGAGAGCGGCAGAACTATTATCCGTGTGAGAGAGAGAGAGACAGAACTATTATCTGTGTGTGAGAGACAGAGAGACAGAACTATTATCTGTGTGTGAGAGAGAGAGAGAGACAGAACTATTATCTGTGTGTGAGAGAGAGAGAGAGAGAGAGACAGAACTATTATCTGTGTGTGAGAGAGAGAGAGAGACAGAACTATTATCTGTGTGTGAGAGAGAGAGAGAGACAGAACTATTATCCGTGTGAGAGAGAGAGAGACAGAACTATTATCTGTGTGAGAGAGAGAGAGACAGAACTATTATCTGTGTGAGAGAGAGAGAGAGACAGAACTATTATCTGTGTGTGAGAGAGAGAGAGACAGAACTATTATCTGTGTGAGAGAGAGAGAGACAGAACTATTATCTTTGTGTGAGAGAGAGATAGAGAGAGACAGAACTATTATCTGTGTGTGAGAGAGAGAGAGAGAGACAGAACTATTATCTGTGTGTGTGAGAGAGAGAGACAGAACTATTATCTGTGTGTGTGTGTGTGTGTGTGAGAGAGAGAGAGAGAGAGACAGAACTATTATCTCTGTGTGAGAGAGAGCGACAGAACTATTATCCGTGTGAGAGAGAGAGAGAGAGACAGAACTATTATCTGTGTGTTTGTGAGAGAGAGAGAGAGAGAGAGAGCGACAACTATTATCTGTGTGTGAGAGAGAGAGAGAGAACTATTATCCGTGTGTGAGAGAGAGAGAGAGAGAGAGAGAGAACTATTATCTGTGTGTGTGAGAGAGAGAGAGACAGAACTATTATCTGTGTGAGCCCGAGAGAGAGAGAGGGAGAGAGAGAGACAGAACTATTATCTGTGAGACAGAGAGAGAGAGAGAGAGAGAGAGAGAGAGCGACAGAACTATTATCTGTGTGTGAGAGAGAAAGAGAGACAGAACTATTATCTCTGTGTGTGTGTGAGAGAGAGAGACAGAACTATTATCTGTGTGTGTGAGAGAGAGAGAGAGAACTATTATCTGTGTGTGTGTGTGTGTGAGAGAGAGAGAGAGAGAGAGAGACAGAACTATTTTCCGTGTGAGAGAGAGAGAGACAGAACTATTATCCGTGTGAGAGAGAGAGAGAGAGAGACAGAACTATTATCTGTGTGTGTGAGAGAGAGAGAGAGAGCGACAGAACTATTATCTGTGTGTGTGAGAGAGAGAGACAACTATTATCTGTGTGTGAGAGAGAGAGAGAGAGAGAGAGACAGAACTATTATCTCTGTGTGAGAGAGAGAGCGACAGAACTATTATCCGTGTGTTTGTGAGAGAGAGAGAGAGCGACAGAACTATTATCTGTGTGTGAGAGAGAGAGAAAGAGAGAGAGAGACAGAACTATTATCTCTGTGTGAGAGAGAGAGAGACAGAACTATTATCCGTGTGTGTGAGAGAGAGACAGAACTATTATCCGTGTGTGTGAGAGAGAGACAGAACTATTATCTGTGTGTGAGAGAGAGAGAGAGAGACAGAACTATTATCTGTGTGTGTGAGAGAGAGAGAGACAGAACTATTATCTGTGTGTGTGTGTGTGTGTGTGTGTGTGTGTGTGTGTGAGAGAGAGAGAGAGAGAGAGACAGAACTATTTTCCGTGTGAGAGAGAGAGAGACAGAACTATTATCTGTGTGTGTGTGAGAGAGAGACAGAACTATTATCTGTGTGTGAGAGAGAGAGAGAGAGAGAGAGAGAGAGACAGAACTATTATCTTTGTGTGTGAGAGAGAGAGAGAGATAGAGAGAGACAGAACTATTATCCGTGTGAGAGAGAGAGAGAGAGCGACAGAACTATTATCTGTGTGTGAGAGAGAGAGAGAGAGACAGAACTATTATCTGTGTGTGTGAGAGAGAGAGACAGAACTATTATCTGTGTGTGTGTGTGTGTGTGTGTGTGTGTGAGAGAGAGAGAGAGAGAGAGAGAGAGACAGAACTATTATCTCTGCGTGAGAGAGAGAGCGACAGAACTATTATCTGTGTGTGAGAGAGAGAGAGACAGAACTATTATCTGTGTGTGTGAGAGAGAGAGAGAGAGGGAGAGACAGAACTATTATCTGTGTGAGCCCGAGAGAGAGAGAGAGAGAGAGAGAGAGAGAGAGAGAGAGAGAGAGAGAGAGAGAGACAGAACTATTATCTGTGTGAGCCCGAGAGAGAGAGAGAGAGAGAGAGAGAGAGGGAGAGAGAGAGACAGAACTATCATCTGTGAGACAGAGAGAGAGAGAGAGAGCGACAGAACTATTATCTGTGTGTGAGAGAGAGAGAGAGAGAGACAGAACTATTATCTGTGTGTGTGTGTGAGAGAGAGAGACAGAACTATTATCTGTGTGTGAGAGAGAGAGAGAGAGAGAGAGAGACAGAACTATTATCTTTGTGTGAGAGAGAGAGAGAGATAGAGAGAGACAGAACTATTATCTGTGTGTGAGAGAGAGAGAGAGAGCGACAGAACTATTATCTGTGTGAGAGAGAGAGAGAGCGACAGAACTATTATCTGTGTGTGAGAGAGAGAGAGAGACAGAACTATTATCTGTGTGTGTGAGAGAGAGAGAGAGAGAGAGAGAGAGAGACAGAACTATTATCCGTGAGAGAGAGAGAGAGATAGGACTATTATCTTTGTGTGTGTGAGAGAGAGAGAGAGAGAGAGAGAGAGAGAGACAGAACTATTATCTGTGAGACAGAGAGAGAGAGAGAGAGAGAGAGAGAGAGAGAGCGACAGAACTATTATCTGTGTGAGAGAGAGAGAGAGAGACAGAACTATTATCTGTGAGACAGAGAGAGAGAGAGAGACAGAACTTATCTGTCTGTGAGAGAGAGAGAGAGAGAAAGCGAGAGAGACAGAACTATTATCTCTGTGTTTGTGAGAGAGAGAGAGACAGAACTATTATCCGTGTGAGAGAGAGAGAGACAGAACTATTATCTGTGAGAGAGAGAGAGAACTATTATCTGTGTGAGAGAGAGAGAGAAAGAGAGAGACAGAACTATTATCTTTGTGTGTGAGAGAGAGAGAGAGATAGAGAGAGACAGAACTATTATCTGTGTGAGCCCGAGAGAGAGAGAGAACTATTATCTGTGTGTGAGAGAGAGAGAGAGAGAGAGAGACAGAACTATTATCTGTGTGTGTGAGAGAGAGAGAGAGACAGAACTATTATCTGTGTGTGTGAGAGAGAGAGAGAGACAGAACTTTTATCTGTGTGTGTGTGTGTATCTGCGTGTGTGTGTGTATCTGTGTGTGTGTGTGTGTGTGTGTGTGTGTGTGTGTTTCTTTAGGGTGGAGCACGCAGGGGAGATGAGAATCAAACCAGGACTAAGAAAATGTAAGAAGGAAATGTACTCACACACACACACACACTCACACACTCACACACTCACACACTCACACACTCACACACTCACACACACACACACACACACACACACACACACACACACACACTCACTCACACACTCACACACTCACACACTCACACACTCACACACTCACACACACACACACACACACACACACACACACACACACACACACACACTCACTCACACACTCACTCATACACACACTCACTCACACACACACTCACTCACACTCACACACACACACACACACACACTCACACACACACACTCACACACACACACTCACACACACACACACTCACACACACACACACTCACACACACACACACACACACTCACACACACACACACACACTCACACACACTCACACACACTCACACACACTCACACACACTCACACACACTCACACACACACTCACACACACACATACACAGTATTTGTGATCTCTCCTCTAATGTGTCTTCTTGTGTGCAGATGCATGTGACCTCACACTGGACCCAAACACAGCACACACACGTCTCTCTCTGTCTGAGGGGAACAGAAAGGTGACGTGGGTGTGGGAGCAGCAGCAGTCGTATCCTGATCATCCAGAGAGATTTGATTACTGGTATCAGGTTGTGTGTAGAGAGAGTCTGACTGGACGCTGTTACTGGGAGGTTGAGTGGAGTGGGAGGGGGGCTGATATATCAGTGACATATAAAGGAATCAGCAGGAAAGGAGGCAGTGATGACTGTGTGTTTGGATGTAATATAAAGTCCTGGAGGCTGAGCTGCTCTGATAACAGTTACACTGTCTGGCACAATAATAAGAGAACTGTCATCTCTGCCCCCTCCAGCTCCAACAGAGTAGGAGTGTATCTGGACTGGCCCGCCGGCACTCTGTCCTTCTACAGCGTCTCCTCTCACACACACACACTCACACACTTACACACACTCCACTCCACATTCACTGAGCCCCTCTATGCAGGGTTTGGGTTTGGGTTTATGGTGTATTATAACTCCTCAGTGTGTGTGTGTGAGCTAGAATAGCCTCCTGTGTCCTGGAGGAACACCTGAGTCTGCAGGGAAACACACAACTGGTGGACATCATACACACATGCCTGCTGAGTATAAAACACACACACACACACACACACACACACACACACACACACACACACACTTTGCTCTTTCTCTCACACACACACTCGCACTCTACACCTCTCTTGCACGCGCACGCACACACTCACACAAAATACACCCTTATCTCTCACACACACTCCTCTACACACACAACTAGTGGACATCATAATACACACATTTCCTTACACATACACACACACCTCTCTCTTTCTCTCTGCCACACACACACACACACACACACACACACACACACACACACACACACACACACACACACACACACACACACACACACACACTTTGCTCTTTCTCTCACACACAAACACACTCTGCACTTCTCTCTTCACACATGGGCGTGCGCACACACACACACACACACACACACACACACACACTACACCCTTGTGTGTGTGTGTCTCTCTCTCACACAGACACACACACAAAATACCACAAAATACACCTGTATCTTTCTCACACACATACACAGCTCTCTCTCACACACACTCTTACACACACTACACTTCCTTCTCACACATACACGCTACACATCTCTCTGTCATACACTCTATACCTCTCACTCTCACACACACCACTCACTCACAAACACACAGTACATCTCTCCGTAACACACACATAATACACTTCTTTCACACAAACGCATACACAATCCACCTCTCTCTCTCTCTCACACGCACACACACATACTTTGTCTTTCACACACAAACATGCACTCTACACGTCTCTCACATACACACACACACAGCCTGTCACATACACACACATAATATACCTGTCTCTCTCTCTCTCTCTCTCTCTCACACACACACACACACGAACGCACACACACCACCTCTCTCTTTCTCTCTCTCACACACTCACACACACACACGAACGCACACACACCACCTCTCTCTTTCTCTCTCTCACACACTCACACACATACACAGACACACCTCTCACTCACACACACTCTTACACACACAAACACACAGTAGATCTCTCTGTGTCACACACACACACACACACACACACACACACACACACACACACACTACAAGTCTCTTACGCAAATGTATGCACACACACACTCACACATACACAGACACCTCTCTCTCACACACACTACAGTTCTTTCTCACACATACACGGTACACATCTTTCTCTGTCTCTTACACACACTACACCTGTCTCTTTCTGTCATACACACACACAAGCACACACCTCTCACACACACAAACACACAGTACATCTCTCTCTCTCACACACACACACACACACACACACACACACACCTCTCTCACACACACCTCTCTCACACACACCTCTCTCACACACACAAACAGTACAAATCTCTGTGACACACACACACACACACTCTCTCTCTCACCCCTCTCTCTCTCTCTCTCTCTCTCTCACACACACACACACACAATACTACAAAATACACCTGTATCTTTCTCTTACACACATACACACACACCTCTCTCACACACACTCTTACACACACTACACTTCGTTCTCACACATAAACGCTACACATCTTTCTCTGTCTCTTACACACACTACACCTGTCTGTCATACACACACACGAACACACACCTCTCTCACACACACACACACACAGTACATCTCTGTGACACACACACACACACACACTACAAGTCTCTTACACAAACGTATGCACACACACACACACAAAACACCTCTCTCTCTCTCTCTCACACACACACACACACACACACACACACAAAATACACCTGTAACTTTCTCTCATACACATACACACACACACGCACACACTTCTCACACATACACGCTACACATCTCTCTCTGTCATTCACTCTATACCTCTCACTCTCTTTCACACACACACACACACACACACACACACACACACACTCACACAGACACTTTAAACCTCTCCCTCTCTCTCTCTCACACACACAATAAATGATGTTCAAATAATAGACTGAGCTGCAGTTGATTTCTGTACATATGACATAAATACTGTTCTACAAGTTACACATGCTGTGGAATCATAACCTCACTGTGTTAAACTCTGTACAAATCTACACATTAAAGGTGGAAATCTTTGGAAACTGAAAGGTTTTTCATTTTGTTTTCTGAGTGTTGGAGTGATACAGATACAGATGTTGTACACAGTATGAGTGAAATGTATTATAGAAATGTATTGTAAATATTTGAGATGAAATATTATTCTTATAATATGTTACTAGAGTTTAAGTATAATGTTTATCTAGCCAGAAAAGTCTGTATATTTGATTGAAGTAGGTAAGACAAAAGTAGATTAAGAGAAAAATAACATACCTGTGATTATTTTTGTGGAGAGACTTCCATGTTGTTTTGGAGGGAAAAGAAACCGTCGTGTGTTAAAGGGGACTTTTATGGGGAATATGCCTGCCCAAAGACAGGAAGTGACTTCACCTCATTTGCTGTTTTTCCATATTTAAGTTTTTAAGGGAAAATTCAAGAGTGATGTTTTGAAGTTGATTGATATTGGAGAATTTATGATTGCTGGACTTTTATTCTTGTAAATGCTAAATTTTCCTTTTTTGAACATTTTTGTATGTTTTTGATGGGATGTGGTTTTTCTTTTGCACTGGAGCACTGGGAGCCAATAAAAACCTTTTCTTTTGTATCCACTTGGAGTGCTTAATGTTACCACCAGATATTACTGCATTACAGTAGTCCAATCTTGATGTAATAAATGCATGGACCATCTTTTCTGCATCATGTGAGGAGGGTGTTTGATTTAAATTGTGAATGTGCTCATTATACCAAGGTACTAATTTTTTGTCCCTAATGATTGTATTCTTAAGTGGAGCAACATCATTAAAGGTGCACAGGAACAGCACAAACAAAGCACACGGGGCAGAGCTGGGCAGAGATTTATTAATAATAAAGACAGAAACAAGGGCAGTTAAATTCCAAACTTATATCATTCTAAAGGTCTGGAGTACCAAGAGCTGAGCAAAGAGAACAGTGCCCTCACTCAGCTGGTCCGGAAATACAGTTCAGCATTAACACAGTAACACTACACTAACACACACTAACACTACACATGCTGAGGACCAGAAAATAACAGCAAACCCAATCAGAATCACCAGAATTACAAACAACATCACTTATTGGGAAACTCAATCAAAATGTTATCTGGCCCTAAATCAAAAGTACAGCGTGGTAGATTACCTAAGAACACTGTCTGATCCAAAACTGAGGTCCACTCTGACCAAGTACAGACTCAATGACCACCGCCTGGCCATAGAGACCAGCAGACATAAACAGTCCTGTTTACCTGAAGAGCAGAGACTGTCAGCAGTGCCAGGACTATAAGACCCAGACAAAGCTGCACTTTCTGAATGAATGTACAACATTTAGACAGATTAGAACTAAATTCTTTAAGAAAATTAGCCACGTATTCCCTGAGTTTAAAAATCTCCCTGATGAGGAGAAGCTGCCGTATGTGGTTGGTGAACATAAAGAGTTCAGCACACTGGCAGCGCTGTACGTTCACTCCTGCCACAGTCTGAGGGACAGTGAGTGACCAAGTCAGATACCAGAGACACAGAGACATTATTATTATTATTGGTATTATTATTGGTATTGGTGTTATTATTATTATTATTATTATTATTATTATTATAATTATTATTGGTATTATTGGCATTGGTATTGGGTGTATTGTTGTAATTGTATTATTATTGTTGTTGTTACTAATATTGTAAGCGGTTATAATATTGTTGTTGTCATCTGTTGTTAGTGTTAATGTCTTTATCAAAGCTTTGGCAAGAGAGAGGGAGATGCACACGGGGACCCAGACTCCTGATGGAGGGAGAGAGAGAGGGAGAGAGAGGGAGAGAGAGAGAGAGACGAACAGAGAGAGAGAGAGAGAGAGAGAGAGAGAGAGAGCCCTACAGGGTCCCAGATGGAGAAGGACAGAGAGAAATTTTCAGATTTCTCTATTATAACTTTATTAAACAATAAACAATATTAAACAATAAAGATCCACCTTTTGCTCACCTCTTGGCAATACAGTGGATTACATGATAACAGTACATTCTCTCTCAGTACATTCACTGTAAAGCTACTAACCCCTCTGTCTGATCACAGCCAAATCACTGTTCATTAATAGGACAGAGACTAACAGTGCTGCACCCACACAGACCAGTCAGCTGTTTAATACCAGGAGACGATACAGATGGGCCCAAAACAGTAGAGAGGAGTTCCAGAAAGCTCTCAAGAAATTCAAACACTTTTAGACACATTTCTTGAACACTCTTAATAAATCTAAATAAGAAGAATTGGCTTTTCAAAACACATATTGGATAACACATATTAAGTCTCTTTACAATCAATTACTCAAAAATGCAAGACCTGAACAAAAGCATATAACTGAAAAATTTAATATATTAGAACTACCAATAAAGGACTTCTAGAATCCCTTGGACTCACCCATTACTGAGCAGGAACTTAGAAATCAAATTTCTACTCTTAAAACCAAAAAAAACAAGTGGGTCTGATGGCATTTGAAATGAAATGATTAAACACCCAAGGAAAAAAATCCTGAAAAATACCAAAACCATCATTTTCCAAAAAGAGCCAGATCTCAGGCAAACACACCACACAAGTTTCACATTATGAACACAAACACTAGAAACCTGTACAAATTACAATTACTCAGGATTAAAGATTAGTTCAACTGGAAACTTCAATCCAGCAGTCAGTCAACTGAGAGAGAAAACACGCAGGGCATTCTGTGCAATCAAATGTCAAATTCACATTCAAATACCAATTCAAATTTGGCTCAAAATCTTCCAGTCTATCATACAACCAATTCTGCTGTATGGTTGTGAAGTGTGAGGGCTACTCATAATGGAACAAACACCCAGCTGAAATTATGCACTCTGAATTCTGTAAAAATATCTTGAAAGTGCACAGGAAAACAACAAATAATGCCTGTAGAGCTGAATTAGGCCAATTTACACTATTATTCCAAATTCAAAAAAGGATTATTAAATACTGGCTATACTTAAAAAACGGTGACTACCACTGGTACCACTATAAAGCCCTGCAGTGCCAAGAGCTGAGCAGAGAAAAGAGTCCCTTCACACAGCTGGTCCCCTCACACAGCTGGTTCCCTCACACAGCAGGTCTTCCACACAGCTGGTACCCTCACACAGCTGATCCCCTCACACAGCTGGTACCCTCACACAGCAGGTCCCCTCACACAGCTGGTCCCCTCACACAGCAGGTCCCCTCACACAGCTGGCCCTGACACTGAGTTCATTAACAAACAGTAACACTATAACACACGAGGACCAGTCTGAAATACAAACAATCAGACCAAACCAAATGATAACACTACAAAAGCTAAACTACATTACCCGTTGGAACACACAAACACAAGCTCAAAGCAAAATGCACTGTTATCTGACCCTAAAATGTCAGTACACTGTAGCAGACTACCTGTACAAAGTGAGTGACATTAAACACAGAAACACGTTGACAAAGTACAGACTCAGGGAACACAGCCTGCCCATCCAGACCAGCCAATATAAGTCATGCAGTCTGCAGAAGAGCAGAGACTCTGTCAGCAGTGTAAAAATGACACTGTAGAGACAGAGCTGCACTTTCTCACTGAATGTGAAACATTCAGTCAAACACAACAAATTTACTTTACAAAATTTGAGACGACCAACCCCAACTCTAAGCTTCTATTGAACACTGACAAATTGTCCATCCTATTGGGTGAAAAGAAAGCAGCGCTTTAACTGGACAATATACAGCTCCAGAAAAAAATAAGAGACCACTCTAATTGTTTCTTAAATCAGCATCTCCACATGTACAGCAGCCCTTCCATTCAAGTGTTTGTTGAAATCCTTCACAGACACACCTCATTCTACTTAATGAGATGCTGAATAGGTGATCACCTTAACAAAATCCTGTTCTAACGAGCAACAGGATAAAAACCACTGCTGCTGTCATCACTATTCTCTTGTTATAGAACCAGCTGGATGGGAAAAGCAGTGCTAGGACTACCCAAAAATTAGTATAGTCAAAATACAGCTACAGACCATGCCAAAAGAGTTGAAAGGAAAGTTTCTTAATGAGGAAAGCTTTACTGGCAGAGGGATACAGTGAGCATCAGGTTGCTTCTATCTTGAAAATTTCAAAAACTGCGGTTCATAAGTACACAGTCAAGCAGCAAACACATGGGACAGCAACAGCTCCAGACTGGCAGACTCTCTACCGACCATGACGATCGCCGCCTCATTCGAATGTCACTTAACACCCGTAAGATGATGTCAAGTGACCTACAAAATGAATGGCATGCAGCAGCTGGGGTGAATTGCACAGCAAGGACGGTTCAAAACAGGCTTCTGGAGGCAGGGCTGAAGTCATGCAAAGCTAGAAAAAAGCTCTTCATCAATGAGAAGCAAAGAAGAACCAGACTGAAGTTTGCAAAAGACCATAAGGATTGGACCGTAGAGGACTGGAGTAAGGTCATCTTCTCTGATGAGTGCAATTTTCAGCTTTGTCCAACACCTGGTCATGTAATGGTTAGATGAAGACCTGGAAAACCTACAAGCCAGAGTGTCTTGCACCCACTGTGAAATTTGGTGCAGGATCGGTGATGATCTGGGGTTGTTTCAGCAAGACTGCAATCGGGCAGATTTCTCTTTGTGAAGGACACATAAATCAAGCCACTTACCAAACTGTGCTGGAAGAAACTTGCTTCCTTCTGCTCTGATAATGTTCCCCAACTCTGATGATTGTTTTTTTCAACAGGGCAATGCTCCTTGTCACACAGCCAGGTCAATCAAAGTGTGGATGATGTACCACCAGATCAAGAGCCTATCATGGTCAGCCCAATCTCCAGACCTGAACCCCATTGAAAACCTCTGGAATGTGATCAAGAGGAAGATGGATGGTCACAAGCCATCAAACAAAACTGAGCTCCTGGAATTTCTTTGCCAGGAGTGGCAAAAAGTTATCCAACAGCAATGTGAAAGACTGGTGGAAAGCATGCCAAGATGCATGAAAGCTGTGATTAAAAATCAAGGTTATTCCACCAAATATTGATTTCTTGACTCATCCTATGTTGAAATATTAGTACTGTGTTGTTTATAAATGAATATGAGCTTGTTTTCTTTGCATTATTTGTGGTGTGAAATTTCTGTAACTGTTTTGTTCTTTTGACCATTAGTCATTTTCATTAAAAAATCATGATCTAAAATACAATATATTTATCTGGAATTTGGAAGAAATGTTGCCAGTAGTTTATAGAATAAAACAAAACTGCTCAGCCTGGTCAAACACATACACATCAATTGTAAAACTAGAGAAACTGTTAATTTTGTAGTGGTCTCTTATTTTTTTTCTGGAGCTGTGTGTGTGTGTATATATACATACATATATATATATATATATATATATATATATATATATATATATATATATATATATATATATATATATATATATATATATATGTGTGTGTGTGTGTGTGTGTGTTGGGTTTTTATTTAATTAAAAAATGGTACCAATTGAGAACTTAAATGAACATTTATCACTGTTATTTTCTGCACTGTTTGCTTAAGTATATCTGTACTCTGTCAGCAGGGCACTTATTTTAAATAAAAATCTCCACAGGTAATAAAAAATAAATAAAGAAGACCCACCCCTCACCCCCCACCCAACCTTCTCAGTCGACGGCAGAAAGGAAAAGAACAATGCCAGTGCTGATTATAAAAAAGACATTTAATTGGCCAATGAATCGGTCGACCACTACTTCACCCTGTGCTTCATGATAAACACCTGACATGGTGAGGTCTCGTACGGAGGTCTAGGATCCATTCCTCAGCTATGATTCTACACCAATAAATTCCCCTCCAAAAAAAGAAACCCAGTTACCATAGCAACATGTTGTCACGGCTAGTCCCTCCCAGCTTCTGTGTTCCATGTTTTCCATCTTGTGTATTTTAGTTCCATTCCGTAGTTTCGTTTTCTCCGCCCCTCGTTTGATTTTCCACACTTGTCCCTCGTTTAGTTCATGTATTTAAACACTGTCTTCTTGCCCTTGTCTTGGTTGTTCATGGCATTTGCGTGTTCATGGTGGTTGTTAGGCTTCATTGTGTTTGGTGAATGTTTTTGAAAGCCCGTATATGCATGTATTTAAGTTTGTACTCCGTGCCTTCATTTTTCCTAGCCTTTGTTATATCCTGCTTCCCCTGTTTGCCTTCGTGTGTTTTATTTGTTTGCTCATGTATCCACGTACTCTCCGTGTTGGCTCCATCACCCTACAATGACTCTGATTTTGGATTTGCCCGTAATAAATCTCGTTCTTCTCCACACTTGCGTCCGCCTCCTTACCGCTCACTTACATTTGTACAGGTCATTTACTGAACAGTTCTGTGGTTACCACTGTATTCATCACCCATTTCACACTGCCACTCAGTTTTTAACTGTTTATATGTGATTGTCATGTAAGAGAGAGTTAAACAGATGAAATATAAATGACCACTGTGAACCACAAACATTACTGGGTGCTGAAATAGATTCAGTAATGAACCTTCATTAATTCTAGTTAACAAAAACCTTATAGCCAGACCTGCCTAATCATGAACACACAACTAATTAGATCAGGAAACTAAGCTGTCCTTTAGACACACTTACACACCACCATAAACCAGACTAATAAACATTATCTACATGTAGCCCTGTGGGGAAAGGAATGTGTATATGATGTTATATGTGTATGTATGTATAAGTACTGTATATATTTATTTCCTTTCTTCTTGTTGTTTGAAGGAGAAACAGTAAAATTGTTTACAGTTTTTCATGTGTATACTTGATTTCTGTGAGCGTTATTGTCACAGACTGCTACTCCCCCATAAGTCACGTGGTGAGGCCTGCCACGTGCAGGGGGATCCACACGTACTGTGAATAAATGTTTTGTAACCACGCCACTTCGGGATTACATACACGGGGTTTATTGTTAAGTGTCATTGTGTCTATTTAAACCCTGTCCGTGTGTGTCCCTTTGTTGGTCATTGTCGCTACATGTGTGTTAATGCCTGGCCCTGCAGCAGTCAGTGATGGTGTAGTAGTTATGCTGTGTGTTAATATGTAAATGTAGTCAGTGATAGTGCAGTATTTATGCTGTGTGTTAATATGTAAATGTAGTCAGTGATGGTGCAGTAATTATGCTGTGTGTTAATATGTAAATGTAGTCAGTGATGGTGCAGGAATTATGCTGTGTGTTAATATGTAAATGTAGTCAGTGATGGTGCAGTAATGCTGTGTGTTAATATGTAAATGTAGTCAGTGATGGTGCAGTAATTATGCTGTGTGTTAATATGATAGACTGGAGCTTCAGCAGTGATCATAGTTATGACGGAGCACAGGTGGTGATCAGGGTGGTGGTGGTTGTTGTTGTTATTGTTGTGTACACCCCCCCCCCCCTTTGTGTAGCTCATTCTCTCTACTGGTTCATTCACTTTGAACTCTGAATATATTTCTATTCTACATTTACAACAATATCTCTCTACAATATCTCTCCTCATTCTCACCCCTCATTCTTCTCACTCCTCATTCTCACCCCTCACTCCTACTTACTCTCTCACCCCTCAAACCTACTCTCTCTCACCCCTCACTATCACTGCTCACTCCTACTCCTCACTCTCACCCCTCACTCCTACTCACTATCACCCCTCACTCCTACTCACTCTCACACCTCACTCATACTCATCACTCCTACTCTTCACTCTCACCTCTCACTCTCACCCCTCACCCTCAATCCTCACTCTCACCCCTCATTCCTACTCACTCTCATCCCTCATTCTCATCCCTCACACTTACCCCTCACTCCTACTCCTCACTCTCACTCCTCACTCTCACCCTTCACTCCTACTCCTCACTCCAAGTGAGATACTAGTGATGGCCCCTACTGTGCTGAGGCTTCAGAGCGCATGTTGAGAGAGCCAGGAAGTATTTTATGAAACATGTATCGAGGCTTGCTTCTTTAAGTACGAATGACACCTGAAACCTCACTGGTTCAGGAAGCATTTCAAATGTTGGCGCAATTTATGAACACACATAAAGCGCAATGGATCCACACAAAATTTGTATGTTTGTGTTCTGTCAATTTGCCTGTGACATTGATGAGCTTGTTTTTATGGAGCCTGCTAAAAGGAAAAGGGTTTCCCCTGTATGGAAACACTTTGAGCAGATCTCTACAAATAAGGTATTGCACATAATATGCCTATAAATAATGAAATGTGTTACTACTATAATATTCACAAGGCATTTTTTTTTTCCATTCCAAACCACTGGGATACAACAACAACATCTCATCTGTGTTATTGTACTTGTCATGTATAATGAGGGGGATAGAGTTGGATCCAGCCAAGGTGGGTATGGGTTTCCAATTTTCATATTTGTTAATCAACCATCATAATAATGACATTGACCACGATGCTACATTCATCACACACATCAAAAAATAAAAACAAAACATGTGCACATGTTCATGTAATGACTTCTGACATGCAAATACTGTAATTAAACCATAACCTAATTTTATTTTATTCACTGTTAACATTAATATGCGTATATATATATATATATATATATATATATATATATATAAAATGTGTATATACTGTATATATATATTTATATACTGCATTATTCTCTGTACCTTACATGTTATTTGCAGTTTGGATTGGATTACAAAGAGTAAAAATGACAAAGTGTAACCTAATCTTTACAAAGCAGTGACCAGAAAGGAAGAGCTGGATGAGGCTTTGGTCTTCATGATTGTTAGAGACACACAGCCATTTAGCACAGTTGAGGATAAAGGCTTCAGGGACTTAGTAGCAAAATTTGATCCAACCTATATTTTCCCAACTAGGAAAGTATGTGTGGGGACATGGATAAATTATGAGAGTAGTATTAAAAAAATAATATTTTCTTCCTTCCCTTTAGACTGCAAAGGCCATGGTTGAGACCAAATATCAACAAGAGAAAGAGAAGACCAAAGTTGAGGTCCAGAAAGTTCCTGCAGTGAGTGTGACAACAGACAAACTACTTGGCTGTGACCTGCCATTTTATAGATGACAACACATGTCTGAAGTGCACATTACTCGGTGTAGTGAAATTCCCACAGGTGCACACAGCTGAAAATTTGGCCTGTGTGAAATCCTCTCTTATGGAACAATGGGAAATAAACTCCAAAGTAACATGTCTAGTTACTGATGGCGCATCTGATATGATTGCCTGTGGCAAACAGCTGAAGCTGCGTCATGCCTTCTGCATTGCTCACACCCTGAATATAGTTGTTAAAAAAGCTCTTGAACTAACCCCAGTGCTGTCTGCCATTCCTACAAAGGCAAGGAAGCTGGTGGGCTATTTTAGAAGCAGCACAACTGTCAAAGTTAGCAACATTATTTTCACATTTGTTTACACATTGTTTTATATTGCTACATATGTAACGTTTAGGTTTTTATTGTTAAAGGAGAAGCTGGACCTTGTTCAAGAGCATATGGGAAAACCAAAAAAGAAACTGATTCAGGAGGTTGAAACAAGGTGGTACAGCAGCTTTCAAATGCTGGAGCGATTAGTAGAACTCAGGGAGCCTGTAAGCACTGGCAGGCTTACAAACTGGTATTCCTGCGCTGACCTCTGATGAGTACAATAATGTTTGTGAGCTCCTGTCTATATGTCTCCTTTTCACAAGGCCACTGTGGTGCTGTCAGAGGAGAAAAAGGTATCTGGCTCCAAAGTGGTGCTATTATTGAAAATGGTGGAAAAGATGCTCCAGGAAGAGGCAGCAAAGGTAACGGTAGCTAGTGAACTGGGAGAGACCTCATCAGGCTCCTTAGGGAAAAGCTCCACACAGCATGAGCATTATATCGCTGGCAATGCTACTAGACCCAAGATACAAATCACTTGGATCCTTTAGCCCAAAAAAGGCAGATGAAGGAATAAAACAACTCACCTTTGAATCTGCCAATGTAATAGGGTCTAGACAGTCACATTCAACCCCAGCTGCAGCGTCAACATCACAGGATGCTATAGCTGAAAGACCTGGTTAGTATTTTTGCATTGGTTTAAAGTCAATTTCAGAGTTATGATCTCATTCATATTATCTGGTTTTGCTTCTCAGGAAACAAACTGTGGTGTCATTTTGATGCCACGTTCATGGAGGCCAGAAGAACTCACAATGTCACTGCTGATGCCACAGTTGAAGTGCAGACCTGGCAGAACTGAACATCAGCAGAACACAGGATCCCCTCCAGTACTGGGAGAGGCAGAGGTGCATATATCCAAATCTCCACAGGCTTGCTGTGGGATACTTGTGCACCCCTGCTTTCTCAGTACCATGTGAAAGTGTTTTCTCCAAACCATTGAGGTTATTTCCAGAAAGAAAAACCAACTGAGTCCAAGCACAGTGGAAAAAATATTATTTCTTAATAAAAGTGAATGAAGTCACCACAGAATTCGTAAGCATAACCATTGTCCCATTTTTGAAAAACACTGCAACAGTCTTAAAAACATCTCAACATAAATATCTCATGTCCTATTTGGTTTATTTAAACATTGACTAAAATCAACCTGTTTTTTGACACTAGTAGACCTCCAAAACCATCACCTACACATCAAAAACAGATTAGATGAATGAATGAACAAAATCATATTAAGTTGTTTTTATTTCTATTTATTTCTATTGTTGGCAGTGCCTATTCCCATGCTGACACTGGTGCAAAACAGCCAAGAGATCCATCACAAATAGTTGAAATGACAATAACGGTTTAGCCAGCAGGGGGGTTTGTGTGCACATGAAGCCTTGAGATATAAACCTTTTTTTGAACCAATTGGATGGAAAGCTTGAAGGATTCATCTGGCCATCACTACAAAAACAAACAAAATGTTCAAAAAAAGAGAATTTAGTATTTACAAGTTACAAGTTCAATAAAAGAAATCCAGCAATCATAAACTCTCCAACATAAGTCAACATAAAAACTCCACTCTTGAAATTTCCATTGGAAACTAATACAAGGAAAAACAGGAAATTGGGTGATGTCACCTGTCTTTAAGCAGGACAATTCCCCATAAAGCTCCCCTTCAAAGACAACATGGAAGACTCTCCACAAAAAAAATCAAAAGTAAGTTTTTTTTTTAATAGACTTTTGTTTTACCTACTTAGTTAAAATATACAGACTTTGCTGTGTTAATCCTGTGTTTTAATTTACATATAAATATATATACATATAAATATATACATATAAATATATACATACATATATATATATACATATAAATATATATACATATAAATATATATACATATATATACATATAAATATATACATATATATATATATATATATATATATATATATATATATATATATATATATATATATATATATTTCCAACTTTAATGTGTAGATTTGTACAGAGACTTCAACACAGCGAGTTATGATTCCACAGCATGTATAACTTGTAGAACAGTGTGTATCAGAAATCAGAAATCAACTGCAGCTCAACAGTCCTTGAGCATTACTTATTGTGAGGTTTTTTGGGAAATTTGTGAGGTTTTTTTTAAAATTTGTGCTCCGGGGGTTCCGTATCTTGGAAGCTAAGCCCATTTCTAATCCAGGACTAGTGTCTGAAATTTTGTCTGCATGTACACTACCAGCTTGGCTGGCTATCGTAACGGTCAAGGGTCATGACTCAACCTCTGAGTCTGACACGGCCCCTGGCAATGCTTCAGCAGATGAGATCCCACGTTGGGCAGCTGTTAATGCCCCCTCATGCCCATACGCTATATCCTCGATGTGTGAAGCTATCGCCATGTTTTCTCATTGCTTTGTGCCGAATAATATCAATCTGCGTTTCTTACAAACTCAGGGTACACAACAAGACTGCTCTCACTGGGTTGATTAGGGCTGTAGTCCTGATTTAAAATGGTCTAATCCGTGACCCGGAGGGGCGTCACCCTTCCTAAATCTATTTTGCCATTTCTTGTGCGCCATTTTCATCGGATTTCACATATTGCACAAAGGGGGAGTGACGGCTAGCATTCAAAAACAGTTTTGTATCCCTGCAAAACGTCTCACTGTAAAACTCCTCCTAGATTGCTGTCTAACCTGTACCAGAAGCAACCAGGGTAAAACACAAGCCAAATATGATGGCTTACTGGCTCAAGAATATTCCTTTCAGTGTCTACAGATAGACTTTATGCACATTCCACCTTGTGGTCAGTTGAAGTACGTGCTAGTGATTGTAGACAGGTTTTCCTTTTCTAAGGAAGACTTTCAACAGGCCTGTCATCCCACTGGAACTTACGCTAACTTCATTTAGATTAAAAAAAATGATCAAAATGTTTCCTCTTTCATTTAAATCATCACATCCGTGTTCAGGGAATTCTTGCATCCTTATGGGACTCCCAGGAAGTTCAAGAAACACATGTAAGAACCCTGCTGTTCATACTGCCTTGTGTAACCCTAGTCAGATGTTTCTATCAACAAGAAAACAAAACAAAAAGAACAAAAAAACTCCCCAAAACTGTGCGAACCATCATAAAACAATAAAACTTTTCTAGGTACAGCTGCAATGTAGCGATTCCTGAAAAGTTTTTTCATCAAAAGTATTTTCATCTCGATCAGTTCCACTCCTTGGTCCTCTGTGTTTCTTCGCACCTATAAGGCTTGTCTTGCACATATTTGTTTGTTGGTGGAGTTGTTTGTGTTAACATCACTTGTTTACACTCACCTGCTGTCAGAGGGTATATGTATTTTTTCTGTCATTTAGGCATCTGATAAAGTGAAAAAGGAATTACTCTACAAAACCAGACTGAGTCGATCTACTAACAGGTGGTAGTGTTATAACACTGACAGTGGTAGAAAAGAAAAAAAAAATTCAAGCACAATTTATTTTTCATGTTATATTCTATATTAAATTAAAAGTAAATTTACTTCAGATCTCAAGGCAGAGCTATCTACTGTATGGCAAATAGTAAATTGTTAATACATAGATTTAATTAAGTATTTAATGCAGATCATTTGCATTGGCTGAATGAACCTTTCACTCTTCGGTCATGTCTATCTGCCTAACTATCAGGTGTGTGTGTGTGTGTGTGTGTGTGTGTGTGTGTGTGTATGTGTGTTTTTTCTCTCTCTCTTTCTCTCACTCACACTCACATTCTCTCTCCCTCCCGCTCTCTCTCTCTCACACACACACACACACACACACACACACACACACACACACACACACACACACACACACACACACACACACACACACACACACACACACACACACACACACACACTCTCTCTCTCTCTCTCTCTCTCTCTCTCTCTCTATCTATCTCTCTCAATGTCACATTCTCTCTCTCACTCTTGCATGCTAGCCTTTGGTCACACTGCCCTTCACCACCTGCACCTCCTGTTCTCCACCTGTACCTTGTGGCCTCTGCCCCCTGCCCTGTCCTGCCTTGCCTTGCCCTGCCCTTCAACCTACCTGGCTGACTGAGAGAGTACTTGGCCATTCCAGCCAATCCGAGCATCAGGGTCAGCTGTTACAGAGGACAGACGAGTGTCACACAGTACGCTGATCTAAGCCCTCTATTCACCCCTACGCTGATCTAAGCCCTCTATTCACCCCTACACTGATCTAAGCCCTCTATTCACCCCTACACTGATCTAAGCCCTCTATTCACCCCTTAACTGATCTAAGCCCTCTATTCACCCCATACACTGATGTAAGCCCTCTATTCACCCCATACACTGATGTAAGCCCTCTATTCACCCCATACACTGATCTAAGGCCTCTATTCACCCCATACACTGATCTAAGCCCTCTATTCACCCCTACACTGATCTAAGCCCTCTATTCACCCCTACACTGATCTAAGCCCTCTATTCTCCCCTACACTGATCTAAGCCCTCTATTCTCCCCTACACTGATCTAAGCCCTCTATTCACCCCTACACTGATCTAAGCCCTCTATTCACCCCTACACTGATCTAAGTCCTCTATTCACCCCTACACTGATCTAAGCCCTCTATTCACCCCTACACTGATCTAAGGCCTCTATTCACCAGTACACTGATCTAAGGCCTCTGTTCACCAGTAGACTGTAATGATACATTGCAAACTGCCCTGACTGCCTCTGTCCCAAATGCAGAGCTCCAGGGTGAGATCTGTCATTAACTCCACTAGTCAGCAGTCTGGCAGGAATGATCCACAAAGCATCAGCTATTATGGATCTCTGTATGGACCTCCGTTCTCAGACAAGGACTTTAAGGCCCATGCAGTCAAGAGTTTGCCAGTCTAAGACCACATCTTGTTTTATTAATGGACTAAACAAGGTGCAGTTTGTTTGAGTCGAAACATCTGGTTTATGAAGCTCATGTGATACACCCATCATCTTTAACCCAAACTGGATCAACGGCACCAGTCGTTGAAGCTATGGCGGCATTCACGACAAATAAACAAAGAAGGATATACGACTGGAGGAGAGCAGCTCAAAGTGGTGTGTGTTTTACTGCTTGCGGTGAGCTAGGAGGGTGGTGGATGTTGTATAAAGGCTTTTCGCCAGATACTTATGACACAAGAGTATGTGTCCCTGAACTATTTCCCTAAGGAGAGAGAGCATGAGGGGAAGACAAGAAAGAAAAGAGCCTGAGATTTGGAGTAACATGTTTACCCTCAGCACATCTTTGTCTGGCTTCCATGAACAAAGTTGAAGCTCTCAGATGAATACAATCTTCTGAAAGGCACAAACAGGGATTGAAACTGTTGGCTTTGGTTTACAAAACTAACACCTTGCCACTTGGCCATCATGCCTTAGAAGCAAGTCATGAACTGGTCTTTAACAATGCACGAGCTTGCACCTTAAGTCTGACAGTAGAAAAGCCTTGAAAGGGTTGGAAGTTACTAAAATATTGACAGCCTTCTGACTCATGAGTAACTGTCATTGGAAGCTGATCGTGCACTATCGATAGCATCAGCGTAAAGCACAGCTGTATATGCTTCCAAAATGAACCCCTTCTAGAGAGGATATATCTAAATTCTAAAGCACATGCAGTTGTTCTAAAGATCAGTCAACTAGGCTGGAGGTGCTGAGTATGGAACCAAGGACCTCTGACATGCAAAGTATGCACTCTAGCACTGAGCTACACTCCCGCCACTCTCAAACTTTGAGGTAATAACGCTAAAAAGAATATCTGCAACTGTTTGTCAGCTAATCTGCAGGAGTCAAATGTGTAGCAGAAACGTTGTGTTGGGTGCCTGAGGACTGTCCAATTTCTCAATCAACATTTTGGTGTAGTCAACCAGGATCACGTCCATGTCACCTCAAAGAGAAACACCTGGGTTACCTCTGGCACATGGGGTGGTAAATAGTCTACCATAAATTACCTCAAATGGTGACAATTTGGTGGTGGCACTGGGCATCATTCTGATCTCACAACACTGCTGATCACCTTGTGCTCAGATTCAGAGGTTGTGTCATGACCCTTGACCTTTACGATAGCCAGCCGAGCTGGTAGTGTACATGCAGACAAAAGTGCAGAGACTAGTCCTGGATTAGATATGGGTTTACCGTCTGAGCTGCGGAACCTCCTGGAGTGCCAAATCTTACCCGAGTCATGAACAACCCCAAACGCATAACAGGAGTCAGTGTATATGGTGACAAACTGATCCTGGAATAGATGGCAGGCCCTGGTCAATGCCATTAGTTCAGCTGCTTGAGAAGACCTGTAAAGGACCGAGTGAGCCTCCCAAATGAGGTTACGCAGAAATCAGACAGAATAACCACAGACAATTTCAGAGTCAGACGGTTTAAAACATGAGCCATCTACAAAAATGTGATAGCCGCCTTCCAGCAGCGTGCTAGAAAGTTCAGAACGCATGCTAGAGGACTCATGGATAACCTCCATGCAGTCATGGGGCACAGAGTCAGCAGAATGATTTAGCGATGTCAAAAATGATTGGAACAGTCTAGCAGGTGAGCGCAGGGTCATGTGTGATTCAATGGTTAAGTTCCGAGTGGCACAGAGGATGGCCTCAAGGCCCGAACGTTGCTGTGCTGTCATGTGCTGTGTTTGAATGTTATTCAGAATAGTAATAACTTGATGTGAAGTGTGAAGAACCATTGGATGAGACAGTGCCAATTTCTCTACGTCAGTGACCAGCAGGGCAGAGGCAGCCACGGCGCGTAAGCAGGCCGGCATGCCTTGAACGACCGAATCAAAAGGTTTGGAAAGGTAGGCCACAGGTTGATAACTTCCACCATGCTCCTGGGCCAGGACACCCATGGCTGCGGAGCCGTTTTCAGAAACGTAAAGGTGGAAGGTCAGATTATAATTTGGTAGGCCAAGTGCTAGAGCAGAGCACAAGGCCAATTTCAGATTCCTGAATGAGTGATACATGGGTTGAGTCCAGACCAATCTATCAGTACAGTTTTTTCCACAGCCGTTCCTGAGGACTTTATCATGAAACTCAACATGGGTTGTTTTGTGTTGGGCGGAGGGATGTCACGTATGATTCCCCACACTCATTAGAGCAAGGTACTGTAAGTATTTGAGATTAAATATTGTTCTTATAATTTTGTTTCTGGAGTTTAAGTTTAATGTTTATCTTGCCAGGAAAGTTTGTTTATTTTAACTAAGTAGATAAAACAAAGTAGATAAAGAGAAAAATTAACTTACCTGTGATTACTTTTGTGGAGAAGCTTCCATGTTGTTTTAGAGTGAAAAGAAACTAGCCTGTGTTGAAGGGGACTTTTATGGGGAATTTTCCTTCCCAAAGAAAGGAAGTGATGTCACATAATTTCCTGTGGTGATGTTTCCTTATATATGTTTCTAAGGGAAAATTCAATAGAGTTGTGTTTTGAAGTTGATTGATGTTGGAGAATTTATGATTGCTGGATTTTTTCCCCTTCAACTTGTAAATACTTGTAAATACTGCATTTTCCTTTTTTTGAATATTTTTGTTTGTTTTTTATTGGATATGGCTTTTTGTTTGCACTGGACTACTGAGAGCCAATAAATACCTTTTCTTTTGTATCCACTAGGAGTGTATCCGTGTGTCTTTACTAGTGGACCATTGCAATGATATTTCCGTATGTGCAGGATTAAAATACTCTACAAATAAATGCTCTTAAAATAGTCCATAAATAAATATTCTTAAATACTCCACAAATAAGTACTCTTTAAATACTGTACAAATAATCTTAAAATACTCCACAAATAAATGAGTCCAGTCTATGTTTGAAGAAAGCAAGAGTGTTAGTTCGTCCCTCCATCTGGGAGACAGGTCAGAGAAGAGGGAATGGAGAGGGCATGAAGCATTTAAGGCTCACACTTTATAATAACGATAGTTTATAGAGCATTTATATGCTTGTAATTCATAATGAACTAATCATGAACTAATGAGTTAGTGTTATTCATCATGAATTAATATATTAGTAATCATTTATAAGATGTATCTAAGCTCTCACTTCATAATTATCTGATCATGAACAGATCAGGAAGTCAGATGTTATGCTTAATTGGGTTTTTAAGTGCTATTCTTTATTAGATAATGAATTGTGCCATTGCATACGTGCAGGAACAATGGAACTGCATTTAGTTAAAGTAAATGTTCAGAATGTTGTTAGGTTACTGTGTGTAGGGTTTGGAGTTGGGGCTCCAGGGGCTTTAGGTGGCAGGTCGTTTTTCCTAGAATAACAAGAGATGTTTCCTTACCTCTTGCCTTCTTTTAACATGTTTTACAATAAACCCTCTGTGTGGGCATTGTCTTTGAGGACATGTCCTGCTGTAATATTCACAGTCTACATGTCTTTGAGGCATCTTGGGACTGTACATGTCCTGCTGTAATATTCACAGTCTACAGGTTTTCTTGCCTACACTTTATAAGATATAAGAATGCCCTGGTAACTCTGTCCACTCGTGTAAAACTTTGCTGTAGCCATAACCAGTTGCTGTCATGTCACGAGCCTTACAATGGTGAAACCCAACCTGTACCTAGAACTCATTGAACTTCAGGTGCAACCTGCTTAACCTCCATCCTTTAAGAGGCCTGGAAGACAAGCATCAAGACTCCTTGTTGTAGCCCTGCAGGTGGTGAAGTTTCTCTTGTTGTCTGAACACCAGAGTCCCTCACTGTCTTAATACGCCGACTGAAGATGCACTTACCTGAACATTAGTTTTGCACTTATTAAAACTTATTAAAAAATAAAAAAGTTTTAATTGCATTTATGAAATATGCTATTGTGTTATGCACAACAGTCACTCTGGATAAGAGAGTCTGCTAAACACCTTAAATGTTAATGTAAATATGTAGGTAACAATTTCAGAATTAATGGTGACCAATTCAGGAATTCAGAGGATATGTACCATTAGTTAATATATTATTAAAATGACAGCTTTACTAATCCTGGCTCCTAAGAGTCTTTGTGAACCTGTTAAAATAATTAAAAAGTGTAGTCATACAAATTATTTGTTAAACAGTAACAAACAGCAGCTGTAGTTTCTAAATTACTTGTCATATAGAAATTATCTGTAGCATTTTATAGCCGCTAAGGTGAAAACTATTTAATATACACGAATATCTATAAATGTCTGTAGGCCATTTATAAACAACACACTTTCAAATAAACTTATTTTAAGTTGTCTGTTAAGAAATGTATAAATGACGTGGTAATAATTTATAAAACACACATTAAAAAAAAGACTTGATGTCTTCAGACTAATGTGCTTGTTAATAAATATGCATAGTAGGAGTTCTCATTCATGGAGTTTTCCAAGATCATGAATGAATCGTCCTAGAGGGCCATTATTGTGTTTTTTTGCTAGACGTTCATACATTTCTATTACTGTCCAGTGATCCTTTACCAGCTCCTCTGTCCAGTTGCTTCTAAACCTCCAAACAGTTTCCTTGTATGTTCTCCAGGCCCTCCTTATATTCTGCGTGTGAGCCCCTGTAGGAGCATCCATGTATGATATACTGTGGTTAACTGTGTAATGTCTATAGCCAAGCTGAGACAGAGCCTACTGGTAGACACATCACTCACCACTGAGGATTGTGGATCGCCTCCTTACATGCTGAATGAAGTGGCACTAGTTCCCTTCTGGACCTTCTCTGAACTAGGTGAAGAACTGGCTGTCTTTGTTTAGTGTGGACAGCATTTTCACCCAGCATCCCAGAGAGCCACTGCCTCCTCCACAACGCCCGGCCATCCGTCCTCTTCCATACCGTGTAACATAAAAAGTAAAGCATTATTACATTAATTAAGAACTATTAACAAGATGAAAGAATTAAAGGTATGAAGCATGAAGACTTGTATGTCCATTATACATTATTAAGACTCTACAAAATTCTATACCCACATAAAAGATGCACCTGCATTTCTTCTATGCCTGAAGTTACTCTCATCTATGACAGTGAACTGTCTGCATCCTCCTTTCCTTCTTCTGAGTTCTTCCATCGCCACCACACAAGCCTCTCTCACTTTCTTAGACATTTTTGACAAGAAACTTGAGAAAACCTGAAGGGACATAATAGTGCTAAATTTATTAAATAATTTAATAACTGTATTTAACACTTCCTTACTTAGATATTGAATGTCCTCAGTAAAATTGTGAAGTTTATTCGTTAATTAAGTTAATTTCTTCATGTGAACTGTTCTGGTTATTTTGCTTTTTTTAATCAAACAATTTACTTGATTTCAATAAAACCAATTAACCTGCTTGTTATACATGTATTTATGAGTGTAAAATAATTTTACACTACAGAAAGTATCTAGATGTGCTGAACACAAAGCTGTTTGATTACAGTTCAAATGGCCACTCAGTGCACACTTGTTGTATAAACTAAGACATATAAGCCTGCGTGTGTTAGCTGCTCCCTCCTGTACAGATGTCATCCATTTGAAGAGAGACACTTCAGAACACTAAACACAGAGTTGTGTCTGACTGATCTTCTCGTCTGCCTGCCCCTGAGCACAGCACGTTGACACCTCCTGTATGATAACATTGATATGTACCAGGATAGCGATCTGTATAGAGAGTCTAACAGTCTAGACCCAACGTTACATGTTCTGCCTATTTAACACACTGTTAAATTACTATTCGATGTAAGATTGTGCCAAAATCACAATGAAAAATGCTTGCAATTAATCTCTGCATTCTTTAAGGGACGACGTTATTTTATAAAGTCTACGTTCGCTAGATAGTTTAATTTAAGATAAAGTTACAGTAAAACATCTAAGTAAACTCGTTAGTCTACCATTCATAGCAGTCCCATCAGTCACTGTTGTATAGCTTCATTTTGTGGTGACAAAGATCGCATTTAATCTTTCTTTGTAGTACTTTCTTATTTTGCAGCCACTTTATTAATTTTAAATGTTTTCTTTTTGATTTCTTGCCCTCCATCAACTTCCTCAATTTTTAAAACCGGATGCCTCCCCTTTACATTTGTTATACTGGAATTTATGGCATTCCAGATTATCATCGAGCTTTTAAACTTAACAATACAATGAATAATACATATATTTTTTTTATATTGTGTATGCTTATATTCAGCAGACACATTCATATTTTCTGGACAAACAGCTCTTTGTGAATTTCATATAAACCATCAACAGTAAAGGTGGAGCGTTCGTGGACGTTGGAGTTCATTCCGGTCTGCGCATCTAATGAGGAGACGCCGGTACAGGTGTGTTTGGAGTCGGATGACAGTGGAGATCAGCACAGCACCTGACGCTCGTCCTCACAGTACACAAAGAAGAAGAGAGTTCACAGTTCAGAGAGAAAACCAGGGCAAAAATCATCAAAAAACAAAACAAAACAGCCAAGACACTGGAGAGAAATAAAGATGGAGAGGCTGGAACAGGTCAATGCTGTACTGTACTGTAGCTACAGTGCAGCTAAACTAGCGTTAGCTAGAAATCAACATTAGCAGATGTGTTTTCAGTAGTTTTCTTGAATACTAACATTAGTGGGTTATGCTTGAACAACGCCATGGTAGTTCACCGTCTTTATGACCTTTAGTACATTTTATTCAGTATGAGTGGAATCTGAACACATCCGCTTTGTTAGATTACTCTGAAAGAAAGCTGTCGTACGTTAGCCAACTAGCTAGTAAACTAGCGCGACTGGAAAAGGTGCCGAACACCAGCTGACTGTCTCCGGATTACAGTGGAGATCAGCACAGCCGGTTTCTCCTGTTGTTTGAAGTTTAGCCTTTCGCTCCGTTTTCGGTAGGTTTTACGCTCTGGTTCTTTACTGGCTTTTATTCCCCGTCTATGCACGTCAAGAATGTAAAAGTGAAATTTAATGGGCGAAATTAGCAGCCACAACCGACCGACCGAGCTAGCTCGCTAAATCGGTCGCTCGTCTCGGTCATTTATGTGTAAAATACAGTGTGTCTGACTGTCTGGCTAGATGACATTAAAATGGCTGATTAAATGCACCCAGTTAGCTTGCATGCGTGTCCGAAGTGATCGAGATCGACCGTATTGCGGTATTGTCTGTATTGCAGACGTGCAGCGGTGTACCGCGTTCATTGTAAGTGTTCACTAAGCAAACCGCGACCGTGTCGGTACTATTCTATATGTGGCACTGATGTGTGTGTTCTTCTTTCTACAGTTTGGGTATCGACTAGGGATTCAACTAAGTAGCCTGTCAAAGATTTATGCGTGCGCATGTCGTATTTTGTCTCCACAGACGTGCGTGCGCACGATGTCTCTTCCTCTCGTTACCTTTTGGACAGAATTGGACTGCTCAGTGGCCCAGCGGCAGCCACCTTGTCCAGGCCGTGTGCCTGGTGCTTTGTCCACTTCACCTGGCTGGTCAGACCATCGTCAGGGTGAACAGGTGGGTTGTCGTCATGAGGGACTACGGTGTCATCTGGGACGTAGTCCTCAGCATCCCTGGCCTCATGGCCCAGACCCGTATTCAACTTTTTGAGTTGAATCAGCAGACACTGACCCAGTGCTGAGTTTACCAGGTTTTATATTGACCTTATTAGCACTGTGGACTATAAAGGCTGAGCACTAATAGGCTGGGCTGCATTTTTCGTTACGGGTACAATGCAAGGAACAAAAAGCAGGAACAGGATGTTCTGCACCTGAGCGTTGGCCAGTCCAACACTCCCATGTTGGCCCTGAAACCTCTCCCTCCCGTGCCGAGTAAGCTCCCAGAGCGTCTGACTCACGGGCACCCTGCTTTTGACTTTAACATCCAGCAGGATGTGTCTGGGTAGGCTTCTCAGCGTGTCCGAGGCCAGCCTCCTCTTCCTCCCAGTGAGCCCCTGCACTAATGGATATGTAGATGTCGGAGAGTGATGTCTTATTATTGGTCTTATTTTGGCACAAATATATTTTACCTGGTTTTTCAGTGATAGACACTTCTGACCTTTTTTCAAAAATGCCGGTAACTCAGATACCACAGGTGCAAACTAAAATTAATTTCTTTACTCATAATGTCTTTAATCATATAGTCAATGTGTCAGCAATCCCTCTTCTTGCCAACAGAGGTCCTCCTAATCTGCAGTGCCATGGTATGAAACATTCATTGAAGTTTAGATTGTTGAGGAGTTCAGTTAACTCACTGACTCAGTGGCCACATGTTCTTGTACTATCTTAGTGTTTTTGAAATGATCTTACATATAAAATATGCATGTTACACCATATACATAAAAGGCACATTTTGCATGCTTTTTATGTGTAAGACTCATCATCTAATTATAGGAGAAATATAATCTACTTGTGTGTTAATATTTTTAAGTAGCTACTAGTATAAGGCCAGAATGGGAAATGGGAAATATTATATACTTTAACTAGCTTTAATATTACTATGCTTCAGTGTAACCAAAACCATATCTCATAGCTAGAAACACTACCAACCACAATATGAAAGTCCTCTGTAGTGACAGGTGGATCCTTTTGAGTTTCTCTCTGCACTGCACTGGCCAAATCTGTCACCTTCTTCTGTAGCAGAAAACAAACACATAATACAACATCAAGTTGACAAGACATTGAGAACAGCAATTAATGACTGAGAAAACAATTTGACCATGGATGTCTAAGCATTACATAAGCCCAATTTTGTACTGATATATCAGCCCTTATTTATCTCTGACAATCTTTCAGACTGGGTCACAATCATACTTCCCTTTGTTGAGTTTTAGCCAATTGAGCAACAAAAAGTGAAGCTAAACACAACAGACAAAAGACCAGTTTGTTTCATACTGTTGAAAAGTTCACAGATCAGGTGCAATGTCTACAACCAGCTTAAAACGTTTGACAACTGCAGAAAAACCTATGTTGTCAAGCTCAGTGAGGCCCACAACCGAAATGCATATAGAGATATGTGTGACGTGAATAACAGTACACAAAGGCTGATTCTTGTGAATTTTCATTGGAAGATACTGTACATAACATATATGTGACTGACAGATTCCCTAAAGAATGATTAGAACATTATTTGATGCCAGTTCTGTCGCCCCTTGTCTGGTATTCTCTGCCTTACTTCATTGTTCTCACATGTTTTTCTCACTTGTAATTGTGTATATATACCTTGTGTTTGTACTTGTGTATATATACCTTGTGTTTGTGTATATACGTATATATACTGTGTTCATATTGTGTATATACGCAACCTATGTATATACTGAGGTAATAAAAAGAGTGTTTACAGGGAAAAGAGGTTTAACATTGAATTAGATATATTAATAACATAAAACATAAGGGAGTATAGAGATTCTGTGTCCTCTCAGTGTAACGCGAGTGCCGAAGGGTGTGGAGCAGGATGCACAGACTCTCTCGACGTGGACAAACATTTATTTACATAAAACATAAAGACTATAGTGGCATTCCATATAACACAAACAGTGAACATAGAGACACTTAACACTAACAATTTTTAACATTAACACAAGCTAGACAAACATGGTTACGAATGTTACATTTAGACATTAACCCACGAACAACACGCTACATCAACGATGACCAACAACACTGCAACACTGATGCAGGTTTAAATACGCAAAGACAAACAAGGTGCAGGTGTGTGCAGGTGTGGATACAAACAAAGATCCTGTCACTGCACGTGGCGGGCCAAACCACATGACTCGCGAGAGGCGAGTGTTCTGTTACAGAACCCCCTCCCAAGGGGTGCGGCTCCCGACGCATTCTTCCAGTGAACACGAGTCTCAGGACAAAGTGTACATGTACACACAAGCAGCCGCCTGGGAGAAAGGCAGCTTCTCTGTCTCTCTCAGGGCAGTCCGGTATGCCCCCAACAACGTTACGCCTGTAGATGTACAAAAGTTGTAAACACAAACAAACAATATCGCCCACACACAAACATATAAGGTGCTGTGACATGATGCCCACTGTCTGCGCAGGCACCTTGTACGTGTCCGTGGCCTCAATGGACATGCAGGGGTGCACGTCCACCCTGGTTCCAGACGTGCTACCTCCCCCAACGGTCCTCCACTTGCCTGCCACTCTAGGAGCATCCCAGCGGCAGTTTGCCTCCGGGGCTTTGGGCAGACCCCTCCAGTCTCGCTGGTGAGTCCGCTGAAGGGAAGGGACACGGGCTTCAGCTCTGCCCCACTGGAGATCCCGATGGGTCCACCCAACCGCCCTCTTTCTGGTTGTTGTGGTGCATTTCGGTCTTCCTCGGCCCAGGCTCAAGGCTCCCCCTAGCCCCCCCCAAGAAATTCTTGGGGGTGTTCCCCTTCACTTCCGGGGTGGACATAGACACCAGTCACGGTCCTCTGCCCAATCTCTTGGGATCCAGGCAGCAGGGCAGGGTGCCTACGCATCTCCCGCTAGGAAGTCCATCTTTAGCTGTGGTGGTTGGTCATTCTGTAACGCGTTGGCCTGCGTGCTGAAGGGCGTAGAGCAGGATGCGCAGACTCTCTCGACGTGGACAAACATTTATTTACATAAAACATAAAGACTATAGTGGCACTCCCGTGTAACACAAACAGTGAACATAGAGACACTTAGCACTAACGATTTTTAACATTAACACAAGGCAGACAAAAATGGTTACGAATGTTACATTTAGACATTAACTCACGCACCTCCTGCTAGGAAGTCTGTCATTTGCCGAGGGAGTAAGCGTCCTGTGGTGGTTGGTCATTCTGTAATGTTGCTGCTGGCCTGAGCGCTGTAAGGCATGGGCCAGGACACACAGACTCCCTTGACTTTGTGAAACATTTATTAACATTAAACACAGAAAACACAAGTGGCAATCTCATACAACTATAACAGTGAACATTATTAAACATTTAACACTAATGATCTACACATAATAAGGAAACGGTGAAAACAAACACAGACGTTACTTGCTATGGGTTTTTTTTTTACATAAGAGACTCAAGAGACTAAGCTAGAGACAGTGACCAACAACGGTGCACACACTGACAGGGGTTTAAGTAGACAGACAGTAAACCCTGTGCAGGTGTGTGCCAACCATGGAAGCGTGGCTACAAAACAAACATACAAGATCCCCCCAATGCACGCGGCGGGCCAAACCACTTGACTCGTGACAGGCGAGCATTCTGTGACATCCGGCTTGTGTTGGCCCATAAATTAATCTATGAGCCCAACCCAGCCCCCTTGTTTATAAATTAAACAAGATCTCCATTTTTGAGATTTTTTGCTTCAGCATTACAGAGTATAAAATAAAAACATTTTAACTCTTCATCAAAGTAACATGCTGTTTTACAAGATGGAATATTTGTCCTGGAGATTCCTGAACCTTTCTCATGTTGATTATCCTGCTGCTGGGCATTGCTTCCCTCTGGTTGTTTGCACAGACCTGAAGGTTGCTTAATGGAATGAGTATCTAAATAAAGCAGGAAGTCTGCATTCAAGATGTCAGGGGAAAAAGTGAAAGAAGTAAATGGATGAAATAAAGCCCCACCAGAGAACTGTGTCAGAGTGTCTGGACTTGCCACAAGTGAGCTGCTGGACTTTGTTGTTTCTGTTCAACAGATGGGTTGTGGGGTAAAAGGAAACGAGCAGCAGCTTTAGAGAAATTGTTCAGCTATTTTGTAATTCAACAAAACAACAATAAAGAATCTTGAAAACGTCTAAGCCTCATCCTACTCTTTGAACAGCTGCCCAGATTCACAACACAACAGCAACTGCAAAGCAAAAATTATGAAATTAGAGAAGACATCATTAAGTGACAACACACATTAGTGTTAAGCCACAACAAAAATGTGGCACATTGACAATGTTTAATTTTGGTTGATGTGTTTGTGCTGTGGCTGAATTAATGAATTTCCAGTGAAAAACAAGGATTTGAATCTGTCCAAATGTCTTGCTAGCTAACCTATCTAGTTAACTAGCAAGATTCCAACTAGATCATAAAGATAAGCATGTAACTGTTAAGACTGTTAAGAGTAACTGTTAAGACAAAATTTGGAAACTATAACAATTTCCTGCCCAGCAAAATATTATAAAACTCACTTGTATAACTTTTATATAACATTAATCTTTCCTGTCACTAGCCATTTTAGAGGTCTGCAGAAGTGAAGATGAGAAAGTTTGTACTCAGAGGTTCCTCAGTGCAGTGAGGAGTGGCTCATGGGTTCAAGGAGGACTCAGAAGCTGAAGTGAGCATTCGAGTGCAGCATGTTATGCTTGTGAGCTGAACATGGCCACGATCAGAACAGAGTCTGAACACAATCTTCAAAACCAATTTCACATTGGCTTGCAGCAAGCAGTATTCAATTTAACGTTAGGCCTGCACTGGTTTTGCACCAAGTAGATGCAGAAACCGATTTACACACCACAAGGCTTTAGTGAACCCTTCAATCCCAAACAAGAGTCGCAAACAACTGGAGGATAACATCAGAAAAAGCACCTGATGTTTTATTCTACCAGGGAAGCTGCGTCGTCCAGAGGAACTTAGTGGCCCCTACCGGCAAGACAACCTAGAACAGATCTCGGCTGAGCAGTGTGACAACCATTAGCATTGCTCAAGGGAGGGCTTTTTGTCATCTCCTGGCTAGCAAAGCATTCCTGAGGGAGAAAACAGGATAACTTTCTATTTTCCTTCACTCTGCTCTAAAAAATAAAGAGGGTGTTACAATCAAGCCAACACAGGAGGGCAGCTCAACAGCACACCAGTATGCTGCCAAGCTGAAGACCAAAATGGCTGCCTCTGAAGGAAGGGCTGTAAGCTGTGAAGTATGCTTCCCTCTTCAGAGGTCCACAGCATCAATATCAGAAGCCATAGTTTATTAATACTAAGCCCTCTTTAAGAATGAGTCGTATATGATGTGAACTAGCACTGCAAATGCTTCTTTGTGGGACTGACATGCCATGGTCAGGATAACTTTTTACTGCTGGTTTTGTTTTGTATTTTTTGACATGCAAAATAATTTAGAAGCATGAAGAGAGGTTTCTGGATTGGTTACTAAAAACCCTGATGAAGCCAAAGTTTTTAACTGCTTATCCTAGAGCCCAGGACAGGTACAGAGACTTTTTTCCTCAGAGCATCTATATTTGTGATCACTATGAGGACTTAGAGATAATTTATTCAGTGTTCTTAAATTAACATTTCTTACAATGGCTATTAGAAAGTATTATAATTTAGTACAAAAGGTGTATGCTGCTTCGGTGCCACATATTTTTTCAAGCATTACCTATAAGTATTTTTAAGGATACATATTTATAATATTGCATATCGTATACATCATTCTTATTAGATTTTTACAGACCTTTGGCCTATGTGGGGGAGGCAGTGTGCATGTAGAAGGCATGGTGGGCCATTTATATGAACATGATAAGAGCTTGCACATGATATGCTCTGCTTGTTACTGTTAATGTGGTCAGTATTTAAAACATAACTTGTGTAACTTGTGGATGATGCATGCTATACTCTAACTCCCCATACTTTTTTGAACATGGAAATTGTTTGGTTTACATTTTTCTAGGAAGTGATTGTCCATAGAGCTGGTTTCTAATGACTTGTTCTCTTAGTACATCAACATGTAATTCTTTGCAGGTGATATAAAGAAACAGATGGAATCACCAGAGGGCTGAGAGGGTAGTTGCAAAAACAAATTGAAAGTGAAGGTGACATTTTATAAATTGTAATCACCATGTTCAGATAAAGAATAGTACCAACTTGTAGGCTATTTCAATCAGTGTTTCCACTGACATCACTGAGCACCATGGACAGTGACACTGCCATATTGGACCTCCAACAAACTGAAAAAAGACAGAAAGAGAACGAGAGAGAGGCTCTCATGTCACTGCTGCATGACCCAGTACTCTTCAAAAAGCACAATGCTGCCTCTATATACATTCAACTTGGAGCACCCTGCTCATTGCAGTGATAGCAGGAGCTATCTTTTTGACAGCATGTGACTCAGGAATGGAGCTGGTAGAGATGTGGTCTGCAACCTACAGATCAGTGCTGGACCCTGCTCTTTAAGAAAATGAGCTTCAAGATTTCAGTAAACAGATTTGGTTCTTGTTGGGTTAAAAACATTTTCTTTATCAAGCTGAACTCAGATGCCTTCAGGTGTTTCTGCAGATTTGTTAGCTAGGTGATAAATAATGAAAATGCCTCAGAGAGAGAGAGATAGAGAGAGATGGAACGAGAGAGAGAATGGACTCAATAAATCTCTCAGTCCATGCTTTTACTATTACTAGCTAATTACTTTTCATTTCCTACTCTAGGTCCAGTTCAGACAGTGCACCATTTGTGTATAGCATCTAGCACCAAGCGGTTATTGAGCTGGTCCTTTCTAAGTTATGAAAGCTCCATCGATGAGACTGGCTGTGTGCTGGGCTGGTGACATAGATGGAAAACTGTATTGTTTTTGTCATGGTTTTAAAAATGATGCACAGTGAAATGTACTCCTGGGTCAAATTGCTTAGCTATAGTATGAATCATCTGATTAGGACCCAGATAAGTCAAAACAATGACTTGGGCAAGTGTTTAGGGCTCTAGGTCTCTGGTGATAAATATCTGGGTCAGCCCATTTAACAGTGTGTCTGTAGCTTTTCATTAACTTTTTATTGCTTATTGGTCACTGTGTATTGCCTTTTCTTACTATTCAGTTTGAAATATCAACAAATAGGACAGAACAAAACATTATTTTTATGCTATGGTCAACTAGTGTTACTGGCAAACCCAAAGAAATTGGTTAGAGTGGGGATGGTTTTGAAGGCATATCAGCAAAAATTAGCATAACGTAGATGATTGTAACTTTGGGATCCGCCTGTCTACTGAACTTTTGGATGAAGAAGTCACGGAGCTGCTCTCTCAGTAAGACTCAGCTCTGAGTCTCTCTCCTTAAATGTAAGTTATATTTTCTTCAGTAATTTGTGGTCTTTAGCGTGGCTCCCTTAATTACAGCTATAATAGTGTACATGCCAGCTGTGTTGAATCGCACAACGATGTCAGAATCTGGCACAATTTAACTGTGGAACTAGGTGGAGAGAATCTGACTAGCAGTACATTGGTAAGGTTTGATGCATATCCCAAGATAAGTCATAAAGCCTTGAATAAAGATGAAGGCTAAAGAGCAAAAGTTATGTAATTCTTCAAACATGAATACTAAACGTATAATTCTGGCAAACCATGTCAATTACAATCAATTATACTGATGTGTTTATTTGATTCACTGGAAGACAACGAGTGACTTGTGTTTGGAACATAGTCTTCCTTCCCAAAGTTATACTGACTTCTTATACTGACATTTTGTAAACATGTACAGACAATTTTATTCCCTGGAAAGTAGCATATACACACACAGACAGACACACACACACACACAAACACATATATCAGATATTTTGTCAACTTTCAAATATAAAAGGCACAGCACTATTTTCAAATCTAACAGTGTACTGTTTTTATTTTAGCTCTGCACAAAGAGCATACAGCATGTATGTGTATATACGTGTACACGTGTGTGTTCAACTGTGTTATACACAATGCCGCAGTGGCCTGCTTTGCTTCAGCTTGCTCTTTACTGTGCTACACTTGACAGAGAGCTTTTCATGCTGCCTCTTGAGAATGTCTAGTTGGCTCTGCAGGTCCTCGCATGCATCCTTCACCTTCTCAAAATCCTGGAGCAGCTTCTTGTTTCTCAGCAGGCTGCAGCGCTGGCACAGGCGCAGATTGTTTGCACGCAGCTTGTCTTTAGTTATCATTACCCCTGCCAGAGCTTTCCGCTTGTTGCCGATCATTGCCTTTATCTTGGCCAGATTGGCTAGTTTGGCCTGGATCTCCAGCTCCAGAAAGTTGATCGTTTCTTTGAGATGTGACTGGAACTGAGAGTGGAGGTACACAATACTGAGATTATTTTCTATGCCTTCAGGACTCTACTGTACAATACATCTTCCCATCCTGCTCCGTGGCAATAAATTTACTGCATTTTTAGTTTTAAATGTGGGCTCGAAATTTCCAAGTTTTGTGGTGGGATTTATGGGATGGGTCTTGTTATGTTTTCAAGTCTACTTGACAGTTCCATGGCTATCTAAAAAATCAACAGAAGTTGCACCCACATTAGTCTTAATCTACTGAGTTTAATAGGACGTCATACCTCTCTAGTGCTGGTAATTCCTTTCTTTATTCGAATAACCTCCTCTTCATACTCCAAGATCATAGTCTTATAATTCTCATTTTCAAATTTCAGTTTTTCAGCCTTTGTCCTCTCCTCCAGTTCTCCAATAGCTTCTTCCCGGCTTTGTACCCTCATCTGCAGCGCAAGGTTCCGTATTTTTGCAGCAGTGAGCTTATTCTCCGTCTTCTGCTCAGCTGCAAGGAGCCGTTTCACCTCAACAAGAGCTGCCCGCTTTCCCAGCCGCAGGGCGAGAGCCGCAAGGAGTACTTCTTGCATCATCATGATGAAGGCTTGATATTCACAGTCCCACTGCTTCTTCTTCTCCTGGCACTGGGGCAGGAGTTCTTCAACTTGCTGCTGGTAGAGCTGTGATTTGCACTGCCACTGCAACTTTAGGTCCTCTAGAATTTTTAGCTGGTCCTGGTAGCCATGGCGACTCCGCCTTGTACACACAGGCATTGGCACGTTTTCCCTTTCCAACCAGTCAGCTATTATCATCTGCTGCTCGCTGTTCAACTGGCAGAGTTCATCCCTTTCTGACAGGAGGCTCTGCAGAAGCGCTTGGTGTTCCTTATACTCAGCTTCAAGATTATATCTCTCCATCTCCAGCTGCTCTTTGGAAGCTTCATTGTCATGACATCCATCCAGACCAGTCTTCTGCAGCTGCTCATATGAACCTAAATTTACGGGGCAGAGTTATACTAAAGAATCATCCAGTTCTATTAATTAAGAGATGGCAACAGCTGATTTTGCCATCTTGAAATTGAGCTATGTTCAGATGAGAAGGCTCAGTTTAAAAATATATTACGACTCTTCATATGAAACCATGTGTTAAAAACCAACAGGAATTAATTGCCATGTAATTTTCTCTAGAATGTATAGACTTTATAGTTCTTTACCTTTTTTTCTCTGAAATGGTAGTGGATGGCTACCATTGATTGGAGGTAGAACAAGTGGAGCAAAATGTGTGCTGTCTCTAGTTTCTGGACTGTGCACACCCACATCAAGAGCCTAAACAAAGTATACAAGGTATTTTTCACACAAGAATCTACATACTGACACACAAGCACACATAACCATACACAACCTTCCATCATAGCCAAACAACTTTTTATTAAAATGTACTAAAAATGTATTTCTATTTGTTTCTTTCTTGAAGCAGCAGTACAAATATTTTTAAGGTATCCCATATAATTTAAAGATTCAAAAACACATGCGCCTTCATTTCAGCATTTAAATAAAATGTGTATACACGTACCTGAACGTTGTTTGCTTTCTGAGCACTGTGTTTTGGTCTTATTGGTGGCAGCTTTGTGCAGCCACCTTTCCTCTTTTCCAAATCTACTGACACCTCTCATCTTTTGATGTGAATTATAAAGGTCAATAAGCCTAACGACTGATTATAATTGGAGTGTGGACAAACACTAGCTAGCTACAAATCACTTACACGGTAGCGTGTGATTGACTGCGCCAGTACCCGCTCCTATTGTGTTAACAGCTTTATGAATATTAATGAACTTTCCGCCGCTCTCTCCACACCCAGTGAGAAAGCTTTCTTCCTATTGGCTGTGCCAGTTCTCTGTATGACACAGAGGTGTTTTGAAATTTCCTAGTGGTTTTAGAAGAAACCCTCTGATACACATAGAAATAGAAATAGAAACAGAATTTACTGCTGTGTATACGATCACACAGCACTATATTCTAAATACCTACTGCTGTGCAGAGTGTAACGGGCAGTAATTTGTCTGCTGTCCCTTTAAGTTGTGTTTTACGGAAATGCATGTGCATGAATGCCACACAGGAGAAGACTTTTTTTTGTAGTGTACATGACGGACCTTACTGGACCCAGCGATTCTTTTGTCCTTAATTTCATTTCTCTGTTAATGTGTTTATGAGCTTTGGATGTTTCTACAGTTCATGTATGCACTATCAACAGGATTCCAAGAGCGAGCCTCTGTCACGTAGTGAATAAACCGGCAAGATTATTGCATAACTGAGTTGAGTCTGACTCGCGTCTCCTCCACATGCTTCACAGGCTTCTCTCTACCAGTTCCAAAGCTCTCTGCTAATCTGGGTTGGAGCATAATTTAAATAGGACTAACTCCAAGCGTTACAAGAGGCACCTCGTGGTTGCATAATTAGAGTCCATGGTCCATTCTGCCGCCATCCACATTTCTACACATTTTCTAGCCCTTTATCAGTGGTTTGCTTCTGACCAAATGACTGCAGTTGCCAAGATATTTTGGGTGGCTGACCACTCTGCAGTGACAGTGACATGCTGGAAAACTCCAGCCACCCTGCTGGGCACGGCACACTTGCAACACTCACTATCTCAGTGCCTCCACTGTGCCGATGCTTTGAAAGTATATGTTCCATGCTAATAACCCTGAAAAATGTACAACTTATTTAATTAGTCTACTATTGCATATTGAAGACTACACAGTGCATGGGTATGCTCAGATGAAATGGGCCCGAGTTCCTCAGTGTGTTTTTGATTTATGAAGATTCATGAAGGGTAACTGACATCTCAGGAACTGTTTGAGATATCATGCTTGTCCCTGGTCTAATTCTCTCACAAGCAAATATATTAATAAAGCAGAACTAAAGCAAAGGCAGAATTTTTGGAACTGTTACTGAAAGACAACAGAGTAGCATAGAAGGATAGAAGAAGAACATTACAGAAAAAAATAATGCACATATCACAAGCCTAAGACCCTTTAAACACAAGAAATGCTGAGAGCTAAAACTAATATTTCCATATTTTGTTCATTTATTGCCTCATCGAGAAACAGTCCAAGACATACATTATCCTACAACACCATGCATTATTTTCCATGACAATGGATTTTCAGACACATGGCCATATTAACAAAGCAAAATGATGGCCAAACAGGACTAAAACAACAGCAAATTATGAATATTGATCAGCTTGCACATATGGGACTATAAAATGTTTCTGGCACTAGGCATTTGTTTATGACTCAGAGGCTTCTGATTTGTTTAAACAATCAGCAGAGTTTTGTGTCACATGACACTTGATGAAATACAAAGTCATTGCTTCAATTATGCATTTACACACCAGTAAAAATGATTCATATATATATATATATATATATATATATATATATATATATATATATATATATATAGAGAGAGAGAGAGAGAGAGAGAGAGAGAGAGAGAGAGAGAGAGAGAGAGAGAGAGAGAGAGAGAACACTGCAAACGTGAAAGAAGACCTCCACTTTTATTCAGTACAAGAACGTTTTTGGTTTTTTGTATTTTGTAAAATCCATTTTATTAAACTTAGTAGTGGACATCTCAGCATTCACAACTCCTCATAAATACTAAACGTTAAAGTACTTCATCTTTGTCATTGTTAAAGTATTTCCACACTTTTTGCCTCTACAGTTGAATGTCATGCTATTTAAAAAACAAAATAAACATTAGAAGATAGTTCTGCTTGAACGTACTGAGTAGAGCTGACAAAGTCAGCAATCACCAACATTATTTCGTGTAACGTTGCTGCTGGCCCGAGTGCCGCAGGGCGCGGGGCAGGACGCACAGACTCCCTTGTGTTTGTGAAACATTTATTAACATTAAACACGGACAACACAAGTGCCACTCACATACAAATATAGCAGTGAACACTATTAAACATTTAACATAATACGAAAACGGTGTCACATCCATAACTCGGATTACCGACAGGAGACATTAGCTTTTGCGCGGGACTGGTAGGACATACTGCAGTGGGGAGCCAAAGGCACTTTTATCCAAGCAGAAACGGTCTTTGCTATGATTGAACCGTACACAACACACAAACAGCGGCACAAACGTAAGTACACAAAGTGGCAATCTGCAGAATTCTAGCTGTTAGCTGGTTAGCTCTTTGTAAAATTTGAAAGTAGTTGTAACTGGATATTTGAACATTTTTAGGGAGGTTTTTCAAAGGCTTGAACGAGCTGTGTGTAGGTTATGTTAGCGATACAGCAATGCTAGCGGGCTAAACCATCTGGCTAACCTTAGCTAACCTAGCTAGCTAGTTGGGATAACACTTTTGTTAATTGACTGCCTAATCCAGTGGTCACCAACCTTTTCATCGATAAACATAATATCATATTCTCAATTATGAGCAAATTAGACATGTGAGATCGACTTGATAGATAGACTGGTTGGCGACCAGCGAGCTAAACCATCGATAAGGGTGCTGTAGCTAGCTAACATTATTTCTTCCATCAGTGCAGCTTGATTTTCATTACGGTTCTTTGTAAAATTGCTAAACCTTTATTTACTAGTTAGGTGTCCAAGTTCAACACACGCAAAGGCTGGGACACTTCTAAGAATGTGGAAGAGCGCAGGGAGCAGGTCAGCAGCTTCTTTTAGAAGGAACTCCTTTAGAATTGATTTATCCTGACTAAAAAAACAACTGCTCACCATGTCTGTGTAATTTCAGTCGTTGGTTGGGTTTATTATTTAGCCAAGAGTGAAATAATAATGAAATTTACAGTATACTTTTACATCACCATATTGCTTTTTATAAACATAGTGAACACTATACATGCAAATACAATAAGTATTCAGATTTCTTTTCAACAGTTTATAGTGCTTGGTGCTATGTTTATTTATGAGCGATATGGGGACCCTAGTTGGGATTTTCAATATATGAAGAATTCTTGGCAGACCTGGAATAAGGGACTGAAATAGCTGTTTTTGCTGCCACACAGCTGAAAGGATCTCCTCCTCCACTTGTGAAGCATGCACTGATAAGACAGGCTACTGCTCAGGCAGATGTTTCTGTTTCGAAGGCCACACACACATCTGAGCTGAAGCAGGAAGTTGAGAGGGGGACTTCTGGAGGAGGAGTGGACGACAAGCCACACCCGCCCTCTCTACTAACCTCGCCTCTCTACGGCAGGTTGAGACTTCGGAGCATGGCTCCAGCCACCCTGTGAATATTTCTGCTCTATTCATGATGCTGGGTGAGAAACTGTGTAGAGTTATGCCTCCTAACATGACTGATATTAAAAATAGGCGTTTATCACATTTTTGTAGATGGCCCATGTTTTAAACCGTCTGACTCTGAATTTCCCTGTGGTTATTCTTTCTGCTCTCTGCCTAACCTCATTTGGGAGGCTTACTCTCTCCCTTATAGGTCTGCTCAAGCAGTTGAGCTGATGGCGTTTACCAGGGTCTGCCATCTGCTCCGGGATCAGGTTGTCACCATCTACACTGATTCCCATTATGCGTTTGGGGTTGCTCATAACTTTGTTAAGATTTGGCACTCCAGGGGGTTCCGCACCTCGGACGGCAAGACCATTTCTAATCCAGGACTAGTGTCTGCAACTTTGTCTGCATGTAGACTACCAGCTCAGCTAGCTATCGTTAAAGGTCAAGGGTCATGACTCAACCTTTGAGTCTGACACGGCCACTGGCAATGCCTTAGCAGACGAGACCGCACGTTGGTCAGCTGTTAATGCTCCCTCATGCCCGTACACTATATCCTCGATGTGTGAAGCTATCGCCATGTTTTCTCATTGCTTAGTGCTGAATAATATCAACGTGCGTTTCTCACAAACTCAGGGTACACAACAGGACTGCTCTCACTGAGTTGATTAGGGCTGTAGTCCTGATTAAAATGGTCTAATCCGTGACCTGGAGGGGCATGTCACCGTTCCTAAATCTATTTTTGCCATTTCTTGTGCATCATTTTCATGGGATTTCACATCGCACAAAGGGGGTGACGGCTAACATTCAAAAACAGTTTTGTATACATATAACTGTAAAACTCCTCCTAGATTGCTGTTTAACTTGTGCCAGAAGCAACCAAGGTAAAACACAAGCCAAATATGATACTTTACTGGCTCCTGAATATCCCTTTCAATCAGTTGGAAGTACTTGCTAGTGATTGTAGACAGGTTTTCCAAGGGGACTGATGTGTTTCCTTGTTCTAAGGAAGACGCCCGCACTGTGGTTAAAATCCTAGCCAAGGAGATAATATTGAGGTATGGTGTGCTTCGGGTAATACATTCAGATCAGGGACCATGTTTCATTTCTAAGGTAACTCAGAAACTATGCACCTACCTAACTATTGACTGGAAGTTTCACATCTCATGATGGAAACAGGAAAGAAGTAGATAGATCTACTGCCAGCAGTGTTGTGTGAGATCAGAATGACACCCAATGCCGCCACCAAATTTTCTCCATTTGAGGTCATTTTTGATAGACTCCGTCTCTGCTTATCAGCCATAATGTAACTGCTTGACCGAGGGCTCCTCACCCAAGGTCATCCGCTCCCTCTTCTTGCATACTTTACCCCTCCCTTTCTCTTTCGCTCTCCCTATCTCTCTCTACGCACGCAAGCAGCTCATGGCTGGGTCATGCTGACTGCATCTAATCTTTACTAACCTGCTTCTTTCCTGTGTACATAGACCCTTAGAACATTCCTCATTTTTCCCCGTCATCCTGTAGATTTAGATAGTAGATATAGGACACATATATACTCTGTGCTTTCCTCAATAAAGTGGAACTCTTTTGATTCACTTTCATCCTAATCCAGATTACAGAATAATCCACACAGTCATAGCCATTTCACCTATTGATATCCAAAGAGCAGAAGTTAGAATTCAACACGCCTTTCATCCCACTGGAATTTATGCTAACTGCATTTAGATTTTAAAAATTGACCAAAGTGATTCCTCTTTCATTAAAATAGTCACATCCGTGTTCAGGGAATTCTTGCATCCCTACGGGACTCCCTGGAAGTTCAGGAAACACGTGTAAGAGCCCTGCTGTTCACACTGCCTTGTGCAACCCTAGTCATATATTTCTATCAACAAAAATACAAAACAAAACTCCCCAAAACTGCAAACCATCCTAAAACAATAAAACTGTTCTAGGTACAGTTGCAATTTAGCGATTCAAGATCGATCAGTTCCACTCCTTGGTTATGTGTTTTTTTGCACCTATAAGGCTTGTCTTGTACATATGTTTGTTGGTGGAGTTTTGTGTTTACATTGCTTGTTTTACACTTGTTTATATGCATTTTTCTGTCATTTAGGCATCTGATAAAGTGAAAAAAATGAATCTACAAAATCAGACTGAGTCGATCTTCTAACAGGTGGTAGCGTTGTAACACTGACAGTGGTAGAAAAGAAGTTTTTTAAACCAGAATGTATTTTTCACGTTACATTCCATATGACATAAAAAATAAATTTACTTCAGATCTCAAGGCAGAGCTGTCTACTGTATGGCAAATAGTGAATTGTTAATACAGAGATTTAATTAAGTATTGAACTCAGATCATTCATATTGGCTGAATGAACCTTTCACTTTTTTGTCATGTCTAGCTGCCTAACTATCAGGTGTGTGTGTATGTGTGTGTGTTTACAATGGTCTTCCAGGTGATGATGAAACGCATCAAAGACATGGGCAAGTACAGATGTTACCATGTTAATCATTGATGAGGAAGAGGAAGGGATCGAGGCAGTGAGTGCTGTGCTGCGATTGGATCTTTGTACTGAAACCAAACCGCATGGATTGTGATTCGCTCATGATAAAAATGTAGATTATTCTAGAGGTCTAGCCAGAATATGTGTTTGGCTGTTGTTAATACACAGTGTTTATTCTTTAAGCAGGGTATTTGGAGTTACCTGAGTTAGCTGAGGATGTGCGTTATACCCTGCACAGATCACTGGCCTGCTTCCACACACCGGAGTGAGGTGTGAAGGGCTTGGTAATTACCTGATGAGTTTAGGAAGGTGTGTTGGCCTAGATGAAGTACAGTCATATGCAGACCAGGGGTCCTGTGGGCTGGACCTGGAACCTGCTGGTGTGGCTTCGCCTGGGGTGCCCTTGCCTGGTGGAAGCAGTTGCATAGTTCCACATGTCCTTCAAATGTAGTGGGATTGCCTCCCTGTTGTGATGTGACCAGTTGTCTGATGTGATACACTTGTGATTGCTTTGAAATACCTGATAGATTCAAATTCATACATATCAACATTATAATGAATATTGTCGTAATTGGTGACATAAATTTTGATTAGTAATTGATTTGATTCCTTTTTTTTTCTAAAAGGGAATATTAAAAACAATAAGTGATGTGAACGTTGTAATTGGCTGCTTCTTCCAGAGGGAGGTGGCAAACTGTTATACTCAGAATGCAAAAGTCATTGAGAAACAACTAGAGAGGAAAGGAATAAGTAAGAAAAGACTGCAGGAACTGGTGAGACCCCACACACATATACACACACACACGAAAGAAAAGAGCTGGTGAGAACACCCACTTTCTGACAGTCATGCTCACAAAGATAACCAAATAAATATACCCACCGTCTCCCTCACACGGTGGAACACACCTGACTATCAGGCGAGGGTAAAAGCTCTCGTGTAGAACCGAGGGGGAAATTTGTCTGATTAGGTGAACAGCACAGGCTGTGTGTTCCACATGAGACTGCGTTCACACGGCATGTTCAGTGTGTTATATATAATGAAAAACACCTTTGTGGTGTGTTAAATATAATGAAGTGTGTAGATATTCAATGCGTGTTAGTGTGTGGCACAGTGTGTGTTTTAATGTGTACATGTTCTGTGTGTGTGTGTGTGTGTGTAACTGCTTTGCTCTTTTTCTTTTTTTCAGCCTGAACTAGAAGCTAAGAAGGCAAAGATGAAGGGAACCCTTATTGATAACCAGTTCAAATAGTGTGTGTGTGTGTGTGTGTGATGATGGGAGATTATGGGATTTCACATCCCCAGTGCCAGAGTCCTGGCCGAGAAACGAGGAGCTTCTGGAAGGTTCCGCCATCAGTATCTTGGCCCCATTAATCTGGAACCCTGGGAATCCCACCTGCTAGTCAGGCATAATCAGAGGGGAATTATATTCAAAGTGGAAAAAAATAGCCATTGATCTGGTTTTAGTAGTTTATGAATATTTCAGGATTATTCGGTTATTAAATTAAGCAAATATAGTCATAATAAGGGAATATTATTATTATATCAGAAATCCCTGTGCTTTGACCTCCCTGATCTTCAGTGGGAATAACAATCTTTACATTACCAACAGGACCACACTTGATAAAACCAAGGCTCTGATGATTGTGTGTGTGCTTGTGTGCGCGTGCACATGCACTGCCAGTATTGTATAGCATAGTAAGTCCACTCAAACACTGCATGAGGCATTTATGAGGTCAGTAAATGTGTTTATTATTCAAAACAGTGAGTTTTACTATATTTTGATTGTCTTAATACTGAAGTATATAGTTAAAACTAATGGAAATACAAAACAGCAGGTTATAATAAATACTCACCTTTTACTGGAGCAAAAGTCATGTCGGTGTCTGTGTTCTTTCCTACAACGACAGCAGACTTATAAGCAACCAAAAATCACACAGATAGAAACATAAAGAAAATAAAATCTTGCTATTTGATTTACACATGAGGTTACCTGAGAGTATCCTGAACATGACTGTGCTCAGGCAGGTTAAAGTCTTACCTTCTACGGTGACCCTAAAGGTGAATACAATCTCCTTATTCCTGATGTCCCATATGATGTAAACGCCACTGTCAGACTCTTTCAGCTGCAGACTGGAACTGAATGACACTCTGCTCATACTCAGAGACACACTGACCTGACTGCGTTTGGTGTCACTAGTCCTGTTAATAAACATCTCAACTGGCACTGAGATGGGAACAACCAGGATAAGATTATCCAGGGTTAAGCTGCCTGGAAACCTCAGGAGCAGCAAGGACACACACACACACTACCACCAAATGGACTTACCTTGCTTTTTATTCTCCAGTTGCAAATATTTAGTAAGGAAAATAAAGGAGGACACTTACCCTCTATCCGTAGACACACAGCACAGATCCCTACACCATCAGCATATCATTTAACATATCATTTTTCCATCAATGACTGATCAGGTGAAATAAGTCAACATGAAAATAACAAAACGCCCATGTCTGACTGGCAAGTCTGTGTTAACACTAGCTAGTTAGCAAACACTAGCCAGCTAGCAAAGTATTGACCAGAACATTTCCTGCTTGTATATTAATCCAACGAGTCAGAGGTTTTTCTAAATTTGTTTTTAAAGATTTGCTTCGCTTGGTATGTAGTGTATCTCAAGGAAATCAAAGCAATTTTGTTCATTTGTACTGGAATAAAAACCCTTTTACGCTGAACGACGTTAACTCGCTGTTAATGGAACTGTACTGTTAGCAGATAGCTAAGTTACACAGCATTAAATAGTAAATCTACTAGTCGTTGTGGCCTTCACAAATACTTGATGAAGTTGTCGATGCCTTGTCTGTCATCTTTGGACTGAAGAATCTACATGTCATCAGCAGACAGCTTTATAAATCACAGAGACAACACATTACTGTGGTGACCCGCTTCAGGTAAGCGGTGTAACGGAATTAAACGTGAATGACAGACGGAGAAGTTCGCACGGTAAACACACACGACTGCAGCCCTGAGAAGCGGCAGCTTTTGAGACTACATTTTCATTCATCTTAGGGCCAAGTCACTTTATTCCATTTTTTAAGTAAGTGAGAAGTCAACAAATGTACATCTGGATTCTCCCCAAATTAATATACAGTACTCGATGTCAGTGGGTGAATACAATACACAGCGCCTCCATTTTGGAGGTAACTCAAACTCCTTTTACAAGTATCCCAGTAGTGCACCGTGATGATAAAGACTTAATATTCATACATACACCGTACACGTCGCTATATATGTCTGAGAACAGAGTTCAAAGTAAGCTAAATATCTAGCATACAGTTTCAAATAAAACGATAAAGGATTCTGGTACTTAATTTTCAAATGACGGTTAGAAATTCCAGATACCACACAATATAAGCATATATAAACCTGACATATGATAGATAATTTACACAGTACTAGTTTCTACTTGAAACGTGTTACAAAGGCACCCTGTTGTTCTTATTCGTTTGCCGTTATTCCGATAGGCCTCTGCCTATAATTCCTGGTGTTTGCACTGACTGGGTCTATGAAAGCAGGGAGCAGGCGTATGTGTCTGTCAAGGCTGTTGTGCGTTTGGAAGCGGTCTCAATGTCCAATCTCTGCTCATCCCAGGAACTGCTACCATTACCAGCACATCAAAAATCCTTCCACTGTCTACATGTTGTAAACACCTTAAAGAGAATTTACATACTGAAACTTGTTCTATGAAATTTACGTGTTTATGGGTTTTATGGTGCCATATTCTCTCTCTACATGTGTCTATATATCCTGTCAGATAGTGAGTGAAGTGACTGGTCTACATTTTACATCAGTACATCTTTATTTATTTCCCCATTTTTTAAATATGGAACTAATTCTTCATAAAGGAGAGCATAAACACATCCTCACTTGTGAAGTGTTTACTTTTTATTTTTTAAACATGGAGCTTATCCTCTGTGAGAAAGAGCTCTGACATCTTCTCCAGAGAGTTCAGCTTCTGGTGTAGATCTAAAACAAGGAGAAAGAAATACCATCAGAAACAAAATGGTGTTTAACATTCGCGCTTTCTAAAAAGCAAACTGTTTTTCTCTGCTTCTGAAGAGCCTTACTTTTATGCACACCAGAACTCAAAGCTTGGTCTTGTTCCTCCATGGACTGTCATGCTACTAAATTCATTAAGAACATAAATATATAAAATAGACCACTACTTTACCTTCCTGACAGTTCTTGAGATCCTCCCCATTAGGTGATGTATCCAGTGTGTCTGCCTGGTCTTAGCTTCAGCCACACCAGATACAATGGTCCTTACTGTTGTTGGCTTTGCAGATCCGGGGCCGTCTATGGAGGGACAGTAGAGGAAATGGGCCACATCTTTCCTCTGTATAACCTTAACAAATGATAAAGCTCCTCCAAGGACCAGACCACCACTGATGAATGCTTGGGTCACATTCACATTTTTCCTGGCCTTAATTCTTCTGAGGAGCTCATCATACACAGCTTCAATGACTGAACTGTGGAACTCCTCAGGGAGGTCCATCCTATCCTCCACATGCACTCCAGTTGCACTGAACAAAAGTCCATGCAGACATTCAGCTGCAGAGGTAAAATGGCCACTCCATGGTTCTATCACCTGTGACCCAGCAATACCTGTACAGAATTCCTTTTGTACCTTCAGGAAAACTGTACGAAGACAGTGGTGTACTGCACAAAGTGAGACAGTAGGGACCCCAAAGCGTGTTGTGCTTGTTTGGGGTTCTAAGCCATATGAGGTTCTTTCATTGGTGGAAGCCGTTGATTATTTTACATCAATCTTCTGTAACTCAGCATTACAAACACCAGTGTAAACAGAATAGTTTCAAGTCAAAAGGCTGAAAAATCGACTGCCGAAAATGGGCGGGGCTACATAATGAAAATACAGTGTCAATACAGGAGGCTAAACTAACTCTAGCCACATGTTTGGGATAATGTTAGCTAGCTAGCTAATATTAGATATAAAATGCCTAAACCCTACCGTTAGTTAACAAGCCAGTTAGCATATATATATATATATATATATGTGTGTGTGTGTGTGTGTGTGTGTGTCCTATATCTACTATATAAATATACAGGATGACAGGGAAAAGTGAGGAATGTTCTAAGGCTCTACATAGAAAGGAAAGAAGCAGGTTAGTAAAGATTAGATGCAGTCAGCATGACCCAGCCATGAGCTGCTCATGTATGTAGAGAGAGATGGGGAGAGCAAAAGAGAAAGGGAGGGGTAAAGTATGCAAGAAGAGGGAGCAGATGACCTCGAGTTAGGAGCTCTCGGTCAAGCAGTTACATTATGGCAGAGACGTTGCGTTGGGGTCTACCAAAATTTACTTCAAATGGAGACAATTTGGTGGTGGCACTGGGCATCATTCTGATCTCACACAACACTGCTGGCAGTAGATCTATCCACTTCTTTCCTGTTTCCATCATGACCTTTGTTAACCTTTCTTTCAAGGTATGATTCATTCTCTCAACAATGCCAGATGACTGAGGATGATAAGAGATGTGAAACTTCCAGTCAATAGTTAGGTAGGTGCATAGTTTCTGAATTACCTTAGAAATATAACAGGGTCCCTGATCCGAATCTATTACCCGAGGCACACCGTACCTCGGTATTATCTCCATGGCCAGGATTTTAACCACAGTGCAGGTGTCTTCCTTAGAACAAGGAAACGCCTCAGTCCACGTGGAAAACCTGTCTACAATCACTAGCAAGTACTGGCAAAATAGATTTAGGAAGGGTGATACGCCCATCCGGGTCACGGATTAGACCATTTTTATCAGGACTACAGCCCTAATTAACCCAGTGAGAGCAGTCCTGTTGTGTACCCTGAGTTTGTAAGAAACACAGATCGATATCATTCGGCACCAAGCAATGAGAAAACATGGAGACAGCTTCACACATCAAGGACATAGCGTATATGCATGAAGGGGCATTAACATGAATCATCTACAAAAATGTGATAGCCACCTATTTTTAATATCAGTCACGCTAGGAGGCATAACTCTACACAGTTTCTCACCCAGTATCATGAATGGAGTAGAAATATTCACAGGGTGGCTGGAGCCGTGCGCCGAAGTCTCACCCTGCTGTAGAGAGGCGAGGTTAGTATAGAGGGCGGGTGCGGCTTGCCATCCGCTCCTCCCCCAGAAGTCCCCCTCTCAGCTTCCTGATTCAGTTCAGATGTGTGTGTGGCCTTTGACACAGAAACATCTGCCTGAGTGGCAGCTTCTCTTATCAGTGCATGCTTCACAAGTGGAGGAGGAGATCCTTTCAGCTGTGTGGCAGCAAAAATGACTATTTCAGACCCAGGAGTCTTATTGGGTTTTACACCATGCGGCTTGTCCCACACTGGCTTGGCCTTACTCCAGGTCTGCCAAGAATTCTTCATATATTGAAAATCCCAGCTAGGCTCCCCATATCACTCATAAATAAACATAGCACTAAGCACTATAAACTCCCTTTCAAACGAGCCTGTACATGGATAGTGTCTAAACCCAGCACATTCAGTCCAACCAGCCAGACTATCAATGTACAGCTCACAATGTGTACTCAAACCACACCGAAACATCCAATCCTTTGGGGTTTCCCCTTTTTTGGGTTTTACATAACCAACAACGGAACTCATGGGTCACCCAACAAAATCACAACCAGTATACAACTATACAAAGAGCTCTCAAATAGGTACAGAGGAGGGAGGGTTCACCAATAAACAGTAAATTGTTTCAATAAGTCTCAGGCAGGATAACAAATCTTTACACAGTGTACACAAAATTCAACTCGTGCCAATAGATGAGACTTCCTCCACCTTTTCAACAGGCAGGATAACAAATACAAAATTCAACATTCAGCTCGTACTAATGGACGAGACTTCTTCCACCTTATTTGAGATAAAAACGCACCTAAACTAAATTTAAACTAAATTTAAGCACAGAGATATTGAGCAGGAAGAAGACACATTAAATACTAGGCTGTCACTTACCTGCACAGTATCCCACTTCTGACCAACACTGTTAGAAACTGGTTCAAAGTGACCAGTCCTTCAGGTCTGATCTCTTCCAAGTTACCCTATGCCCTCCATCCTCTGTAGTCAGATCGATCTGGGGAAGTCAAGAGACACTGACACCAGGGTAGTGAATCAAGAGAGTTCCACTTTATTGAGGAAAGCACAGAGTATATATCTGTCCTATATCTACTATCTAAATCTACAGGATGACGGGGAAAAGTGAGGCATGTTCTAAGGGTCTACGTAAAAACGAAAAAGACAAGGTTAGTAAAGATTAGATGTTCTCTGCATGAACGAGCCACAAGCTGCTCGCATGCCAGCCATGAGCCACTCCTGTGCTTAGAGAGAGACAGGGAAAGAGAGATCAGTAAGGGAGGGGTAAAGGAGACAAGAAGAGGGAGTGTATGACCTCGGGTGGCCAGCTTGCAGTCAAGCAGTCATGTCATGGCTAATAGGCAGAGAGCTTGTGTTGTGTGCCTGAAGACAGAAAGGCTCCAGTATCTAACAATGATCTAAGTCACAATTATAGACAAACACAGTCTACCTTGATAGATAAACACACACAAATGCACAGTTGTACTGATCATGTCTGTTATTAAGCGCAGTGAGTAAACATCCACAGTGTTGGCCAGAAAAGGTCAGTGCACATTTAGATTTAAAAATGTACACCCAGGGGCCTGTTTCAGAAAGTGGGTTTAGTGAAAACTGTGAAAATTGCACAGAATATGGAGCAGTCCCCATTTATTGGATGTAAAAGTAAAAGATGTCAAAAACAGACGTCTGTCTTAGAAAAGCAATGTTAATCACCTCAAAAATGATGGATGTGCTAATAGCAGTTTTCCTGCATGCACTGCCTTTAGCAGAATGTGTGCCAACAGTTTGGAGTTACTCATCCATGCAGTCTGTACTTCACATGTGGACTCGCTATCGAAATGCATCATTTTTTTCTTTCTTTTTTCCATTTTCATTCGATAAAGCTGTGATTGCATATGAGGTAATGTAAGCCAACAAAATTTGTAATTTCCAGGACAACCTCAGCCAATGGAATGTTAGCTGAGCGAATATCTGACAACAGTTAACCAGGCTTGAATATCTCTACAGTTAACCCAGTCTTCCTTGCACTTGGTCAGCTTCTCTAACTGCACAGTATTGGCTTTCAAAGTGTTCTTCCAATATATCATATAACAAATTGCACATTAATGTTTATTTTTTGTGTGGTTTCTTCTTCAGTGTCCAGGCTGTCCTGTTTTAAGAAGTCTGCTTATTTCAGTGACATCGTTAAGGTTTTACACACTGGAGAATTTTTACAACATATTTTTATTCATATACGGTATGAGCAACATCTATTTAACTCATATCTGCACCAACTAGACCCCCACCACCACCAACACCACCACTGCTAAAAAAAAAAAAAAGAAAGAAAAACCTGCACTTCCTCTTACCCTTCTCTCTCTCTAGCATGCCCTGCTTACTGGACAAATGGGTCTTTCTAGTAAAATTGATCAGTCGGGCACAGGTGTCCCAACCGCAGCTTCAGTTTGAGCAGTGGTTCAGTGTTTACTGCTGGTTCACGGATGCGCTAACATAAATATGCGCCACAACCTGGAGTCCCACAGAGCCACGTTCAACAACACGGACAGACACGTGTGTGCACACTCACTGAGTCAAAACGTACTTTCACCTTTGGCCTGAAGATGAATGCCTGCGGTCAAGAACAAAATCTAAAACTCAAACAAAACGCTATGACTAACAATGATGGCATAATTTCATTTTAATAGCAAAATACTATTATTGTATAAAGGCATAAATGTGGCAATTTTCTATCTACGGATGAGCGACAGGTAAAATGACATCTGTGAGATTAATTTCAAATGAACTGAAGTTAACCTAAGGTAATGGAGTACCTTAATTCAAATCTTTGCCATCTAAGACTGCTGAAAGTGTAAAGAATAGTCTCTTCCACATAGCTCTAATTGGTGTTTCTGATCTTTCTTCCGAGTCGGGTCGGCCAACAACAGGCTGTGTAAACATTGTTTTTTTCTTTTGTTTTGTTTATAATTCCACTCATAATGTTACATCCTATTTTAACAGAAATTATTCAAGAGAAATAAAACCTAGTATATTTCATGTATTCAATTCTTGTATGCACTCTCAAAGGTTCTAAAGTTGCCTGAGATACCGAGTTTTTGTGTAACTGATCATTATTACGTAGTAAACTAAGTCACGCAACTATATGATATGTGCTAAGCATTTAAACCAAAACACTAAACAATCTTCATTCTTGTCGGTGGCTTTATCGATAACAAACCCAGCTGAAAGGTACGTGCACTAAAAAGTACTGCACTAAATGTGTTCAGATTGTATACATTTTAAATCCTTCATCACAAATATTTAATCCAATACATTTTGACGTGTAATTTGGATACCACCGATAGCGAATGTTCTATAAAGTAAACAGAGTCGTAATGCAGTTACTTTGAAATTCAAAATATTCCTGCCCCTACAAGAAAGAAAAATTAGTGTAGATTCTGTAAACCTTTCCATGTGCAGTTCCTTTATACTCCACCGTTAGGGAGCGAGCATTATTAGATTAAGCGCGTTAATGTCGTGCCAGTCTGATCATTTAGAAACAACCAAATGCGACGCAAAAGGAGGAGTTTTTGGCAACTGTCAAACCCCATCCTGGACAGCTATCGCCTTTTCATCTGCCTCTGCACGCACATTACTTTTGTTCAAAGGCTGCGTCTTTTAATTAATCTATTTCGCTGTGCAAAATAAGTCGGTTAGATAATTATTTGTTGTTGATGCGGAGAAGCTTTGCAACAATGCTGTGCTGGCTATCTGCACTTTGTTAGCTAGCTAGCTATAGCGGGCGGTAGAGTCTCTATTATTTGTTATTATTATTTATTGTCACTTTGTTAGCTAGCTAGCTATAGCGGGCGGTAGATTCACCATTATTTGTTATTATTATTTATTGTCACTTTGTTAGCTAGCTAGCTATAGCGGGCGGTAGATTCACCATTATTTGTTATTATTATTTATTGTCACTTTATTAGCTAGCTAGCTATAGCGGGCGGTAGATTCTGTTATTTGTTATCATTATTTATTTTTATTTTGTTAGCTAGTTAGCTATAGTGGACGGTAGATTCTCTATTATTTGTTATTATTATTTATTGTAATTGTGTTAGCTAGTTAGCTATAGTGGACGGTAGATTCTCTATTATTTGACTGAATGCCTTCCTGTGAAACCAAAATTGAATGACGTGAGTAGCAAACTAAGTGCATGTAAAGCTTTCATCTACCCCCAGAACTGCCCCCACCAGCACCCACTCCTCCCCTTCACCACAAGCACTACCACCTCCCACCCTCCACCACCATTAGCCACTCCCCCATCACTACCACCCGCTACCGCAACACTTCAGAGATGGCACTACTGTTTAGTTCTGGATTAGGCCAGGACTAGATTCTTATCTAGGAAAACCACGCTTATTCAGCCTGCAGAGAAGCCATTCATGAATCGCAGCAAAGGACGATTCTGAGTCTGACTCCCATGCTATTTAAAGAAAATTGAATTATTTAGTAAGTACATTTTAGTGTATGTCCTATTCATTAATGTAACGTTCAGATGGAACTTCATGCCTATATTCCTGGAAAGCCTATATGAATAAATGAAAACATTAGATCCTTTTAACTGACTGATTGGTTGACTGATTAATTAATTATCTCTTCATGCAGAGATGTCAAGGCGCAGTGCACGTTTACTAACAAGTGGGTACTGGAACCTGTTTTAATGGATCTACTCGACCCATCTCTTACAAAGAGACCCCCTTCAGGTGTGTGTGCATACACGTGTGTGTGTGTGTGTGTGTGTGTGTGTGTGTGTGTGTGTGTATGTGTGTGTGTGTGTGTTTGTGTTTGTGTGTAGGAGTGCACGTGTATTTGGTGTACATCAGCCTCTTTCTCACCCTCCCTATTTCTCTGCCTCTGCCTCTTCCTCTTTCTCTGTTTCTGTCTCTGTTTCTCTGCAGGGTCTTTAAGAGGAAGGCAGGCAACCGCAGGCTGGTCAAGTCCTCCCACACCTCAAGCCATGATGGCAGCCTCAGCCAATCACATGGCCCATACACCAGTGAGCTCATCACGGAGGCCGAATTTACAGGTCAATGCTGATTTCATATTCAACTGTTTATAACCAGTTTATGAGAAGCTATAATCAGTGTTTCTTCTTACACACACACACACACACACACACACACACACACACACACACACACACATTCATGGAAGTCTGTATGTATTATAGCCATGTATATACTAAATTAGTATTACTGTAATAAACTTTTTAAACAGATTGTCAATACATCAATTAATTTACTTAATACTCACCATATACCTAATACTCATCATATACCTCTTGTGCACCAGATACTTAAATTCCATCTCCAACTCCCCTAGTCAGATTGAATTTGCTTCATTGTACTTCATTGAACTGTTACTAAAGCAGTGTTAAAGCGGCACTAACGATATTCTAAAGCTATTTTAAAACTATACTATAGTTATACTAAAACAATGCTAAAGCAGTAGTAAATTAGTACTGCAGTAGCATCAGCTTGCCCCATGTTTTCATGAAACGTTTACCTTCTGCTGTATTTTGTGGTTATTGTGGAAAAAGCATCATTATCACTTGTTTTAATGATGTATTGTTTGTTTGTTTAGCTCGTGCCTTTGTATTGCTGTACTGGTGGCTGGGAACAGCATGGCACAGGCTGACCTCTGAAATCTCACTGCTTAATGTTTTTCTGCTCAGCAGGTAAGTTTGTGTGTGCATGTGAATGTGTATATGTGTGTACACGAGTGTGTATGCGCATGTTTGTGTTTGTATATACAACTCTGTACTCTGCATTGCTATGTTCTCTCTCTGTCTCTCCACAGACACACTGCAGGTGTGAGGAAGGCTATCCTCCTCCTCCTCTTCCTCCTCTTGCTACTTTTTGGTGAGTCTGCATTTCTGAGTCACTACATTTCAAATCATCTCATGTCCGAGCTCCTGTGTGGTGAAAAAAATTTACATGCAGCACACAAAAAGCACAAAAACAGAAACACACATGTACTGATGCAGTGTAAGATAACAGGTGTGCTGGAACAGTTAGTAAACGACGGCAGGTGTATTCGTAACAGATGATTTGATGACTACAGCGTTAGTGACGTGTGTAGCTGACAGGTGCTTTAGTGACAGGTGTGTTATTTTTTACAGGAGCATGGTACTGGTACCCTTTTGTCAGTACTCAAATGTTAGACACTGAAGAAAAGACCACAGCTGATCCCACGCAGCTCAACACACCTGTCCAAGCCCCTCTGGATGTGAGTACTCTCACTGGATGAAGAGTCACTGGAGGACTGACACCACACACGTTTATTGGATGCCTCCTATGTCCTAGAACAAATACTGTTTTATACTACTCACAGGTAATAAATCCACTATTTCAACATTCTTCTCTCTCTTGCTTTCTCTCTCGCTCTCTCTCTCTCTCTCTGGTGCTGCCTGCAGAATCATGTGCTCAGTGTGAAGTTGTCAGCTATCAGGGACGAGATGATGAAGTGGTCTGAGGACAGAGCGAGAAACATGGAGGCCATGCTGGTGAGAAAAAGAGAGAGAGAGACAGAGAGAGAGAGAGAGGAAAATAGTGAGAGAAAGAATATGAGAGTCAGAGAGGGAGAGAGTCATAATAATTCAGTGGAGCACAAAGGATTATTTTTCAAATGAATGGTGTGGACTGTCAGGTGCACAATATAATAAAAATCACTCTACAGTATCATCCAGCAGAATACAGAATACAAAACAAATGAGTAAAGCAAGATATCCTGAAATAAAAAATAATGTATCACTTAGATGACAATACCAGCCAGAGAATTACTTTAGTACTTGTAAATTACTGTAATGAATTGGCACTTGAACTAAAAATGTAAAAAAATGCAAATAAGGGTGTGACAGCACCAGATATAATTCTCTGATATGACTGTGTGTGTATTTGTGTTTTTGTGTGTGCAGACACTTCAAAGAAATATGCAGGCACTGCGAGTTAAAGTGAAGAAGTAAGAGGGCCTTTTCTCTTCCTTTATCTCAGCTCACTCATTAAACCACTTATTGCGCGAATGTTTAGGACTTTTTGCATTTTGTCCCCCCAGTATCAACTCTCAGCACCAGCGTCAGATTTTCCATCTGAGATCCAGCCTCCAGGCAGCTTTGGAACAGCTAAAGGCATCATCTCCTCCCCACCTTGTCACAGAGCCAGCAAACGTCTACTCAGGAAAGTCCTCATCAGAGGATGGCGACTACCCACAGAGCACACAGTCCAGTGAGTGTGTGTGTGTGTGTGTGTGTGTGAGAGAGAGAGAGAGAGAGAGAGAGAGACAGTTAGACAGAGAATCTAACTTCTCTCAGGTTCTGTTCAGGCTTCAGCTGAGGCAGTTTGGGTTCTGAAAAGCGCTCACTCCTCACCATATTAAACAGACCTTATCATCATCATTATCACCTGTTTGAATGATGTATTGTTTGTTTGTTTGTTTAGCTCGTGCCTTTGCAGTGCTCTACTTGTTGATGGGAACAGCATGGTACAGTCTGACCTCTGGAATCTCTCTGCTTGATGTTTTTCTGTTCAGCAGGTACATTTGTGTGTGGACATGCGTGTGTGTGCATGTGAACGTGTATATGTGCGTGTCTGTACGTGAGTGTATATGAGCATGTTTGTGTATGCAACTCTGCACTCTGCATAGCCATGTTCTCTCTCTGTCTCTCCACAGACGCAGTGCAGGTGTGAGGAAGGCTCTCCTTCTCCTCCTTTTCCTCCTCTTGCTGGGTTTTAGTGAGTCTGCATTCCTGAGTCACTACATCTCAAATCATCTCATGTCCGAGCTCCCGTGTAGAGAAAGAAATTTGCACTCAACACACAAAAGACACAATGACAGAAATGCACATGTACTGATGCAGTGTAAGCTGACAGGTCTGCTGGTAGCAGTTAGGAAATGACAGCAGGTGTACTGGTAACAGATCTTTTGATGACTGGCATGTTAGTGACGTGTGTAACTGACAGGGGCTTTAGTGACAGGTGTGTTATTTTTTACAGGAGCATGGGACTGGTATCTCTTACTCCCTGCACAACTGTTGCACACTGATTGATCCCACACACCTTCACACATCTGTCTGAGCCCCTCTGGATGTGAGTACTCTCATTGGCTGAAGAGTCACTGCAGGATCGAAACCACACACGTTTATTGGATGCCTCCTATGTCCTAGAACACATACTGATAATAAACCTACTGTTTCAAAATTCTTCTCTCTCTCTCTCTCTTTCCAGCCTGAGGTCTACCCTGTTAACTGCCGGGCGGTCCGTGGTTCCCAAAGTTTCCTGGTTATCGCTGTGTCCTACCCCGTCCAGATTACCCACGTTACCTTGGAACACATCCCTCGTAGCGTGTCACCCACTGGACACATAAACAGCACTCCAAAGGACTTCACCGTTCATGTGAGTCATAAAAACACACACATACCCACACACACACACAACACCAATGTTGCCTGAGGCTGCTGTAATGATTTTGTTATGCATGTGCATCTAATTTTATGCATTATGCTGTGTGGGTTTTTAAAATAGTGTATTTTAACCAATGTTAAATACATGTAGCCAATGAAAGCACAATAATAGTTTTAATTAATAGTTTTAATTAATAATGTCATCTCGTGATAGAGCTGCTCCTGTTTAAGGGGTTCCAAGGTCTAATGTGTTCACATTCTTATACACTCCTGCACTTCCCTTGGACTGACACATGAAAACAACGAAGGAAAACCTCTTGGAACATTTACTTATGACCAAGACGGAGAACCCATCCAGATCTACCAACTTCCTGTAAGAAAGTTGTACAGTCACTCACCAAAACACAGAAAGATGGAAATATTTACACATCACTTTTTATTCCAATAATGTTAGCACTGTTGTAATGCTAGTAGTGTTAATATTATTAATAATGTATTATTGGTGTTAGTGTATTTAATGTATTTATATATACTTTACATATTCACACACACACACACACACACAATTACTATAAGCAATATCTGCTGTACATATAACTGAGTAGGTATGTGTGCAGTATTTGTATAAGTACAATACTTATGTGTTTTATATTATGCTGTAAAATATGGATATTTTGATGATAAAATATTGACAAAGCATTTACTGCTGCTTTCTGTCCTCCAGAAAATATGTAAAGAACAATGCATTACAGTGTGTGTTTGTGTGCAAGCACATGTGTGTGTGCATGTGTGTGTTTGGACAAGGATTGTCTTTGGTGTGCATGTGTGTTTGTGAAGGGATTATGTGTGATGTATTATAGTGTGTAGTCCATGTTATAATGTTATATAATATTGTAGTATGTAGTGATATATTAGAATACGATGTGTTGTTTGCAGGAGTCTCCCAGTGAGGTGTACTGCCTGGTGGAACTACCGGTCCACAGTAACTGGGGTCACCCAGAGTACACCTGTCTCTATCGCTTCTGGGTCCACGGCCTACCCTGCTGCATCTGACAGGCAGAACACAGAACAAGAGAATGAATAAATAAATTAATAAATAAGCCCCCTTTTTTGGTTTTACCATCACATGACAAGTTCAGGTCATGACTGGGGGTCACTCTTTTGTACTCAAGTTGATAACATTCATTGATACGCTGGCCCTTTATAACATCTACAGTAATACATCCCCCCTCTAGTGGACAAATTAATGTACCACATCCCAAATGCATGTCAAAAGAACAAGTTCATCCTTGTTTCACTGATCTTAGGCCAGTTTGGCTGTTGCTCCACTTAAGAATAAAAGAATTATGGACAAAAATTTGTACAACACTCAAAAAAAAGAACATAAATGGTGCCGCACTAAGCTTGTAGTCTTCCAGCTTGCATGGAAGGAGAGCCTTCTCAAGTACAGAAAAGCACTTATGAACACTCCAACCGCTTATCTCTCGACCCTAATAGAAAATAACCAAAATAATCCTATATTTCTTTTTAGTACAATTGCACATCTACTTAGAAATAAAAGTCACACCAATACACAGATTACAACATCACAGAGTAGTAATGAGTTCATGAATGTCTTTAAGGAGAAAAGTAAGCACATTAGAGATAACATTAATAGTATTAAGATGACATCGTGCAGCTACTTAGAGATCAGAAGAACCAAGCCAAAATGACTCTAGAATCCTTTACACCGATCCAAGACCCAGAACCTACATCTCTGATCTCGTGCTCAAAATCCTCCACTTGCTTACTAGAGTCACTGCCCTCACACTTCCTTAAGGAAATCCTACCTGAAGTAACTGAACCTTTACTAAATTTAATAAACTCCTCCTTGAACATTGGCTATGTTCCTAAACCATTCAAATTATCAGTAATTAGACCACTTATCAAAAGAATGTGAGCTGTCAAACTACTGGCCAATCTTAAACCTTTCATTTATTTCTGCTCAGCAGGTAAGTTTGTGTGTGCATGTGAATGTGTATATGTGTGTACATGAGTGTGTATGCACATGTTTGTGTTTGTATATACAACTCTGTACTCTGCATTGCTATGTTCTCCCTCTGTCTCTCCACTCCAAGAGCCACTGCAGGACTGAAACCACACACATTGATTGGATGCCTCCTATGTCCTAGAACACATACTGTTAATACTGGTAATAAACCCACTGTTTCAAAATTCGCCTCTCTCTCTCTCTCCAACCCATGTCTTGTCATAAACAGTGATCGTTTTTTTCACACCCAATAGTTCGATGCTTTATCGTGTACATTCAGCCAAAACCATCATTTAGGGCCAGCAGACGTTTACCTGTCCAAAGCGATATCTGGCTAGATAGACGAGCTAATTGGAAGATTTCCACTCTCTTGAAGAAAAATCATGAGCAACAAGAAAACGGACACAGAAGACGAAAAAGAAGTCATATCTGGTTATATACACGCAGTGTCCCCGATAAAAATGTCAGCGCGAAACAGGTACTTCTATAATTCAGTTGTGCAGAGATGAGCACCGCCACGCAGTTTGTTTCTCACTGGACAAACATGAGGGTCGCGGCTGCCAGAAATTCTACACCAGTTATATCAATAAGAGAAACAAAAGTATTAAGTAAGCATCGATGATAAATTACTGTTTGAAATGTAACCTTGTGTGCAACGAATGGAGCAAAGTGTGTTTCCTAGTTTTATATAGTTTTGTGATCTCGGTTAATGGCGAACGTTTGCTGCTAGCTAGTTCTATAAGCGAGCTAGTTAACGCTATATTAGCTAGCAAAAGTGAATCTTTTATACCATCAAACCAATACGTTTAAGATACACAACACCACATAAGGAGCCATCTATATCGCTGTAAATGGCACCTTTCCAAAGAATGAAACATGGTAGCTAATTAATCTTTGCTAGTTTGTTAACACCAACATAACTATTAATCCTGAGCCAGAATTTCAGTAGCTAGTTAGCTAGCTAGGTAGATAGCTGGTTAACTTGCTAGTTACGAAGCCGCCATCTTAGGATGTCATACTTCGCTGTCAAACGCTTTTTCCAGTATGACGGAGCATCATGTCACAAGGCAAAAGTGATAAGTGGCTCGTTGAACAAAAAAATGAAATTTTGGGTCCATGGCCAGGAAACTCCCCAGATCTTAATCCCACTGAGAACCTGTGCTCTATCCTCAAAAAGAGGGTGAGCAAACAAAAACTGTGACCAACTCCAAGCACTGATTAGGCAAGAATGGGTTGCCACCAGTTAAGATTTTGCCCAGAAGCTGATATCCAGCATGCGGAGGTGAATTGCAGAAGTCCTAAAAAAGGGTCAACACTCTAAATGTTAAGTCTTTGCTTAAACCAATAAAAAGTTAAAAAATTAAAAAAAAAAAAAAATGAAATGTTTAGAATTGTACTTCACCGTACCATATAAACATCTGACAAAAGGATCTAAAAACTTGTGAAACCCAACATTTGTCAATCTCAAAATTTTTGGCCATGACTATTCACACACTCACACCTAGTGTACGTGTATATAATGCATAGTAACATACCTCAATCACACACGCTATGGTTTTTACCAATGAAGGATGTGCAAAATGTCTGCTATTGTCGAGACTGCAGAATTGACCAACCATAACAGGATCTGCAGTTCCCAGATATGAAGTAATGGATGTAACTTCATCCCCAAAGTAAAACATCCAGATGAATCTTTCTCCTGTTTTCTGCATTTGTAGGTGGGTGGATTTGATGGTGCCGATCACTTGCGTAGAGGCCTATGGCCTATGTCCCCATGACCAACATGTGGAGAGACATCCCCACGGTGCTCAACCCATGAAGCACACACTCTCTCACCAACACACACACACTCACTCACAGAGGTGATGATGGTGATTGTTTGGGGTTTTTTGTCACATAAAACAGTCTCACAAAGAGGACTGTATACAGGTGTATGCAGGCACAATAAAGGAAGACAACAGTCTTCCCCATTTCACTAAAAACAGTGGATACACTGTCACACTTAAAATACACTACAGTTACCAGTTTTAATAAAGGTTTAATGGAGGACAAACCTGGAGAGACCTGTAGCTCATCTTAGTGCAAGTTGTGTTGGCTACTCTCTTGGTTGGATTTGATTGGTCTGACTAATGATTTAAATGAACTGAAAAGCTACTAGAAATCTTTACATTTTTTATATATCAGCTGTCCTTAGTGACACATACTCAGAAGATGATTTGAAAAAAAAATTATCTGGCATATTAATACAAGCAAAAATACTGGCTTTAACTGTTTATCAACAGTTTTCACTCATCAAAACATTTTGTCATCTGACATTATGGAAATGTATGAAGAGGTTTCTTTGAGAGGTCATTTAATTTATTGAAAAAGTGTAAAGAAAATCACATTCACAAATCCAAAGAAATAACATGGACTGGGATTGGTGGGGGACTGTTAGGTGTGTTAGATCAGGGTCAGAGTGAATGACAGTGTTAGGTGGACAACTTGTATCTAGAAGTCGTGTGGCCTGGGGCACTCGTGTCAGGGAGAAGTGTGGCGTGGGGTGCTGATTTCAGGGAGTCGTGTGGCGTGGGGCACTCGTGTCAGGGAGAAGTGTGGCATGGGGTACTGATTTCAGTGAGTCGTGTGGTGTGGGGTACTGATATCAGGCAGTCGTGTGGTGTGGGGTACTGATAACGGAGTCGTGTGGCTTGGGGCACTAGTGTCAGAGATATGTGGCGTGGGGTACTGATATCAGTGAGTCATGTGGCGTGGGGTACTGATATCAGGCAGTCATGTGGCGTGGGGTACTGATATCAGGCAGTCGTGTGGCGTGAGGTACTGATATCAGGCAGTCGTGTGGCGTGGGGTACTGATATCAGGCAGTCGTGTGGCGTGGGGCACTTCAATGTAGGAAAGTGGCTGCTGCAGACATTTTAATGGCTGGATTGGCGCTCTGATGTCGAGCTGTATGTGTGCTGTTGTGACCACAGTGAAGACCCTGTTTCAGTCTCTCTGCTTTAGTGCATCCATGGAGACAGTCACCATCATCCGTCCTTGGCCCTTTTCCTACCACCAATGCCGGGAACCTCTATGTCCTCATGGCTATGGACAGATTCATGAAGGTTCAACACCTTTAACATTATTTGAATCTTTTGTTACAGGCATTGTTAATTGTTTACTTACTTCAGATCATTTGAAATGAAATGTATAGATTAGAGTTTTTGTCTAATGATCATTCTTAAATTGGGAAAAACTGACAATGTTTAATGACCCGTTATGTCATGGGACTGATTGCTGAGTGACTTTAAATGAACTGCAGTGAACTGAAAATGAAATGAAATGCATATTTACCATATATTAGTACTAAAAAGACGTTTCCAAAACATCATATAGTCCAGAGAGCATGTATCTGACCACAATGGTCAAGCCTTTAATGGTAGCCCATGGACTAATGGGAGTGATGTATAGCTCCATTATTTTGTTCCTTTCATTAGTAAAAATATATCTTCATATATTTTTACTGTTCATGTGCAAGTGCAGTAGATCAAATCCAGCTTGTGCAAGAGAAACATGGTGAGGTCCAAATGCACCAGCTAACTGACAAATTTATTATATGGAGGTTTGTTATTTTGTAGAGGTCCATTTAGTTTAAAGTATATTGATTGAAAAAAAAAAGTTTAATCTTTGGTGGCTATAACTTTCACCTGGTGCTGAATTTCACTCGGACATTTATTCGTCCAGTTTGAAAGACTTATTTTTTTCTTTGTGTTTTTCCCTTTATCTCAACACAGATTTGTATAGACATGTTTTACACTGTGGTGATCCTATCCTTTAATGGCAATGCATTTTATACTTTAGCTAATTCTGTACAATGAAATTTAGGAGTATAGGTCTTACTTTGAGGACACTAGGCTAATTTGAAATGTGTCTGTATGTCATTTTCAGCAGGAATAACCTGCTTCTCAGGGAACATCAGCAGAGATGAGATGGCCAGTGGCAGAGGGGAGATTGATGAGACCTTCCCAGCACTACCTTGGGAGGGACCAGAGAGTTCAGGCAAGAAAAAAAAAGATTATTTGGTCCAAAACAAACCATTCACCAACATGTTTACTGTTGCAGGTTTTTAATGAAAAAATATCAGATCAGTATTGATATTGGGTGACATTAAAACACAGGATGTTGACATTGGAATGGAACTTAAAAACTGGTATCATGCCATCGCTATTATTTAAAGCTGTGTGATAACAGGCTGAAATCGCGAAGAGCTGATAATGTCCTCGGGCATCAGATTCAGTGATGATGACACCTACTATTACAACGTCCTTCTAATGACCTACAAAGCACAACGGTCTTGCTCTACAGTACCTTAGCAAATTCATGAGAACAGGAGAGAATATACAGCAGTGCCATGAGTTCTATATGGCATCAGGTAAAATTGACTTTTTTGGGTATTAAAAGCAAAAAACAAAAAACAAACTCTATTCCTGATGCTACTTCATTATGTGTGTGTGTGTGTGTGTTGTGTGTGTGTGTGTGTGTGTGTGTGTGTGTGTGTGTGTGTGTGTGTGTGTGTGTGTGTGTGTGCGGGTGCGCGTGCGTGCAGGTGCGCGTTCGTGCGTGTTTGTGTATAATACAACATTTAAGCTACCTTGGTCTTTCCTTGTGTTTCCCTTCCTTCTACTTTCACTTCTGTTTGCTGGTTTTCTCATCACTCTTTTACAGCTTTGTTGCCTAGCCAAAGCTGTTATAGTGCTCTGATGAGCTAAGTCACAATTATAGACAAACACAGTCTAACAATAATTAAAAACACACAGATTCACAGTTGTACTCATCATGTCTGTTAGTAAGCATATTGAGTAAACATCCACATTGTTGGCCAAAAAAGGTCAGTGAACACTTAGAACACTTAAAAATGTACAACCAGGGGCCTGTATCAGAAAGCAGGTTTAGTGAAAATTCAGTTAGTTGGCTTAGAGTTGAAACAAACTTGAGGTTTTCTGTTTCACAAAGAGGGTTTGGCTGACTGGGCTCACTGCAGAACACCGGGTATTTGCTATTTATTTGATGAGCTATTTATTTTTATCTGATGGATGAGCAGCCAAGACAAAATGATGCTGTACCTGTAATCCTTAATCAAAACCTGCACAAAGGAAAATGTTTTTAAGATCCAGATTTAAATAAAATGGAGCAGTCACCATTTATAGGATTTAAAAGTAAAAGATGTCAAAAACAGATGTCTGTCTTAGAAAAGCAATGTTAATCACCTCAAAAACGATGGACGTGCTAATAGCAGTTTTCCTGCACGCATTGCCTTTAGCAGAATTATTTTTTCTTTCTTTTTCCATTTTCATTTGATGAAGCTGTGATTGCATATGAGGTCATTTAAACCTAAACGTTTGTAATTTGCAGGACAACCTCGGCCAATTGAATGTTTGCTGTCTAACACTGAAGCTTGAATATCTGACAACAGTTTACCAGGCTTGAATATCTCTACAGTTAACCGGACATTGAGAGCGCTTCCAAATGCACACGGCCTTGACAGACACACACGCCTGCTCCCTGCTTTCATAGACCCAGTCAGTGCAAACACAAGGAAATAAAGGTAGAGGCATATCAGAATAGCACCAAATGAATAAGAACAACAGGTGTCTTTGTAACACATTTCAAGTAGAAACTAGTACTATGTAAATTATCATATGTCAGGTTTGTGTTGGTGAAGAGCATGTGCCATAATCGGTTTGTCCGTCTGCTTATGCTGTGGTATCTAGAATGTCTCACAGTCATTAGAAAAATAAGTACCAGAATCCTTTATTGTTTTATTTGAAAGTATGTGATCTGAAATAAATAATCTAATTGTAGGTATTTAGCTCGAAACTAAAGTTGTATTATATAGAATGTCATTAGATTGAATGGGGATGTAAAATAGTAGCTAGTGGGACCTCTGTGTTCCGTCCCACTCAATGATGCACACCAGGTTGTGGATAAAAGGGGTTTCCTTTTATTTTCCACAATGTAACAAGTTCAGCAACCACATTTAATTTCACTGAGGGGTCAGCTAGCAAGCCCACAGGAGGTATGTCTCGCTCTGCCATGCACCTCCCAGTAAATGTTACAACTTCTTCCATAATAACAATATAATAAAATATATCAATTAAAAGAGCTGTTGTCATATAGTGTAGTCGTTTGATTATAAATAATGATCTCATAATAATCTTATCTACATATTCTTATACATTTACAGAGTAACATTCACTCATATACTCAAATTCCATATCATACATAGAAAACGTCCATCTCATCCATTGTAGTTTTTTTTTCCTGATCAATAATACAAAAAAAAAAAAAAGAACAGCACCCAGCGATGAACCTCAGTTATTTCAAGCTAACTATAAAACAGCTTAAGTCAGTGTTAACTTGCAGCTAGAACACAAAATGTTCAGATTAATGCATCTGAGTTAAAAATTAAACACAATGAAATCAAATTAAATTGACTCACCTGCAACAAGATCAGCAATCACATTTAATTTTACTAAGTGGTCAGCTAGCCGGCCTATACAAAACAGGCTATTGTTAGAAATTCTGCACATGTAATTCACTTAGCTTCACATCTCACACTGCTTATAATTATAAGATAACGTATCCACATTTGTAATAATGTGATGAAATCTGCCAACAATAGTGAGACTGAGCATATTAAATAATAAGACAAACTGATCACTTAGTCCACATATTTCTAAATGAGAAGAAAAGTTCTTACAAACAATATAAAGCACACAATTATATATGGGAAAACAGTTACATTTGTCATTAAGAGAAGCACTACTTTATAGGTAGAAAGCACTACGTATTACACAAACGTCATAACTGTCCTAATATTAATAGTTCAACAATCTTCCTCTGTCTATTATGCACACTGTACACATGTTAAATATCTGCCTTGCTGTTACAATGAAATGACTTCCGGCACCCTGAAAATTGTTTTACACACACGCAGCTGTAACGAGGTGGCCCGAGTACCGAGGGCAGGGAGCAGGATGCACAGACTCAATCGACATGGACGAATATTTATTACATACAACATAACGGCACTCACATATAACATGAACATGAATACGTTTAACAATAACGAGACTAATCTTGACATCCACAGGCTACACCAACAATGATCAACAATACTGTACACACTAACAAGGGTTTAAATACAGAAACAAGATGAGGTACAGGTGTGTGCAGGCATGGCCATAAACATATACTCCCAAGTCACGTGGCGGGCCAAACCCTGTGACTCGCGGGAGGCGAACGTTCTGTGACAGCAGCCACACTCATACACACACAAGCATAGTGCAACTCTGGGTTTACGCATCAGTGATTGAATGTGCAAGTGCATGTATATGCAAGTTTAAATTATTATGCACAAATGCAAGTAGTAGGCTATTTATGTGAAAATGTTTCATATGTATGTGCAAGTACAGTTCCCCTGATTTCTCTTTAAACGGGCCCTCATAGTTCAGCAGTAATGAGGCTAGTTAGATTTTGCTCAGAATTAAGTACACTTTGGAATTGTATATGTATCACAGTCTCCGGTGGTGAGCCATACATGGTTAATCAATCCAGGTTGAGGAACCTGTTAGAGTCGCTGCATTAATGACATATCTGTTTGCATTGTCAGTTGTTGCTATGGCAGCAATTAAATTAGGAAATTCAAAGAAAAACAACTCATCTACACCCTTGGAACTTTAGAACCCCATATGTCCCGTGTCATAATGTCACACATGAGGGGAATCCCATGAACACCTTTACAGCTCAGTCTGTGGAAAGACACTGAAGAGGACAGATCGAACAATGAGGCGTTTCTGGAGCTGGTGTGCTGGAGGCATCGAGAATGAATATATAGATACAAAGGAGGTGAAATCCAGGAGAGACCTAATAAAGAAAACCAAAAGAGGAAAGCAGAAGTGGAATCTGAAAAAATTGAAGATAGAGTGGAAAAAACATCCTACAGTTGGTATGGATATTTGATTATTTTTTCTGCTTTTTGGGCTTGCCTTTCTAAAAGGATTAATCTAAATCTCATGTATAAAAAAACACAGTAAACTAAATAATCTTTACAATAAGGGACAAAAACTGACGTATTGAAAATGCTTTTATCCTCTGATCAGCGATGACTAAAACTCTCATTTAAAATATGCAACAGCACTTGAAGTATTAGTGCATTATTAATCTATTACAAGGTTTTAGGCTCTTGTCAGGCTGTATGTAGTACATACAATATGTGTTCTATATATATCCAGAAGTAATGATACTTGCTCCGGCAGATTTGAAGATGGCCCATGAACGAACTGAAAGGACTGTTGCAGCATGTCTGAGTGAAGTGACTGATGGATATGACTTGTACAGATCAGCCAGGACCAAGCAGAGGCACTCTGTGGCACCTGCTTCACCAGCCCTGAAAAGGGTCAACAAAGACACCAAACCAGGTGTGGATACAAAGCAGTCAGTCATCTTCCCTCTAGGGCCAAGAAAACATGAGTGGCTTGTGAAGTGTGCTGCAGGACAGCAAGATCAAATCTGCCAACTTCTGCTCCAGGACATCAAGCTGGCAGAGAAGAGAAACTTCATTTCTGGCTTCACAGTACTTCACTGGGCTGCTAAACAAGGAAACAGTGAAATGGTGCGCAAGATCCTTCTTCTTTCACAGCAAAGTGGGCCAGGGGTTGACGTTAACATCAAGAGCTACGACGGCTACACCCCACTACACATGGCTGCTATTCACAGCCACGAATCAGTCCTGAGTGTTCTGGTGCGTGATTATGGTGCCAACTGCAACATACGTGACAACAGTGGCAAAAAGCCCTATCAGTACTTACACAAGGACGCCTCACCCAAGGTGAGAGAGATGCTCGGAGACCCTCACACTGCGGATTACAAGCCCTCAGGCCATGAGCAGCACTTTTCCAATCCATCCAAAGGGCTCAGCACTTTGAGTAAACTATTTCAGTCCAAGCACAGAAAAATACTCAGATGCGGATCAAGATTCCACTCAGCCTTGAAGCAGCTTGACCAGCCTTGAACAAGATGAGGACAGGATAGACTATACATTAATTTCCAGAATGTTTCCATACAATGAACTTCCCAAATTAAATAGCTTATCCTCAAATAAACATTTTCTCTTATTTGTCTTTCACTCCTGATTTTGAATGTGTGATCAAAACCTTAAGCTTTGAAATAAATCATTTGCACATACATGTTTGAAATATTGCATAGTCATATCTGCCTTGAACCATTATCTGTTTTCTTTGAATATTCTCTAATGTTTTGTCTTTAAGCAATGAAATGTTTTTGAGGTCTTTCATCAGCTGTGCAAGCAAAGTGCTTCTGAATTAGTAGTAGGAGAAGCCAGATAATATATGAAAAATTAGTAGTGTGCTTTATATTGTTTGTAAGAATTCTTCCTTTGTATTTATAAATGTGCAGACTAAGTGCTCAGGTGAAATTAGTGTGATAAAAATTTGTTGTTTTGTTTCCCTCTTTCTGTACTATATTCTATATAATGTACTATATTGAATTAATTTATGTTTTGTAAGGTAACTCTAGATAAATGCCTAACACAATCAAAGCCTAAGACTGAGACAAAGAAGCTATAAATTTGCATGAACACATCTGTTGAGCCTTTCCTTCTTATGCCACCCCTGAGATCAGTAGTTAAAAACTGATTTCAACAGAGTCATTTTAAACAGAAGTAACTACAAGTCTAGAACCTCTCATGAGAAGAATATTGTACTTAGAATAACATCTTATTTTATATGTTTGTCAGATACCCAGTTTGTTAGTCTGTCTAAACTCGATTCATTTGCTCTTCACTACTCAGTCAACTTAAGGTCATCTTCTTTTGGCATTGGTAGAATTTGGATTAGTACTGTTTGGCCGACAGTAATCACCTGATTATATCACCTGATATAATGACCTAAATAACTGTTGCAGCTAGGATTAGTAAGCACAACATTCAAACAGTGTCACCTGAAGTCCAGGTTTACCATGCTCTGTGTTGTGGCCTTGACAGTACGCATAAGTGAACAGTACCATTAGGTGCACTAAGCCTATTGGGTTAATTTGGCCTCCTGTTTCTAATATGACATTGGAGTGTGAGGTTGGCTGACTGACTCTCTCCGACGGGTCACATCAATACACACTTTCACTTTCATTGCACATGTGCCATCATTAGGTGCTGCACCGGCCCACATGAAACCCATCCAGGGGAGTAGAAACACATACAGTCTAAAGTTTATTTGATGTAGCAATTTTGTGTAAGTGCCATTGTCGACCTTAGTTCACATTTCTCTCTATAATAAATGACTGCAGTATGCAGTGTGATAGATGAGGGGCAGGGTAACAGGCAGCCCCGCACGCCCGACAGGGACTCATCACTGGGATCAAACTCAGCTCCCCTGTACACACCTCTAGTGGCCAGCCAAGTTTGGCTCAACACAAAGCACACACAGCACCCAAGCTTAGTATGAGGAAATGTTTGACTGTGAAGGACAACACCTCCTTAATCAGCCCGTAATGTAGCATCAGCAAAACTCTACATCTAAGGGAAGAGAATAAAAGAAAAGAAAAAGAAAAAAGGTGTTGTGTGTCATCTGTAACTATTGTGTCATGATGTTTTATTATTTGGTGGATTTTGTTATTAAGGAGCATCAGAGTGTTGCTGCAGTTGTGAATGGTGGTGGTTACTGAAGTGGTTACTATGGTAACTTTTGAAATTTTCTTTATACTGTTTTGGTAGCATGTTGTTGGTGTTGTTGGGGCACTGTGGGTAGTGGTAGCGCTGTGGAAGCTCAGTGGTTAAGGTATTTCACTTGTAATCAGAAGGTTACCAGTTCAAGCTGCCACTGTTAGGCCCCTGAGCAAAACTCTCAATTACTCAAAGTTGTACTCAGTCATGATTCCAAGTCACTCTGGATAAAAGCATCAGCTAAATGGTGGTGGTGGTGGTGGTGGTGTGTGCCTAGTTGTTTTTTGAGGGAAAAAAAAAGTTGTTTGTCTGTTGTTCCTCTGGCTATCTTATCCACCTCCTCTGTAGAGTGGTGGTTAAAATGGATGTCCTTGACAAGTGAGGACAGTAGTTTGGTCCCCATACTGGGCTGGTCAAGTATGCCTATCATCATCACCAAGCTCTACATTTGCAAGTTTCTTCCCAGTATTGTAGTGCAGTGCTCTGTAGCACTCCCACTCTTTCAGTTCACTCCCCTTCCCTGTAGTGATTACATCTTTTGGTTGGCTTCTTCTTCTTCTCCACTTCCCTTTCCTCCTCTGCACTTGGGTCCATCTAGAATGTCCCTCCTTCCTACAGTATACACCACGGACACAGTCTGAAGGGGTACATCACCCCCGATCAATCTGACAGTCCTGCTGTCCTGATACAGAGGTATTTTTGAGTTTTTCTCAAAGCAGTTAGTAATAAGTAAGAGATGTCGTTGCTTGTTTGCTGATGGGTTACAGAAGAAGCCTGATATTTCAAGGATGAACAACTCAATGTGAACAGCTAGCTAGGAAACCAGTTTCCAAATCATCTGATTTGGTTGACTTTGTACATATACATACGATTCTACCTTGATACTGTTTAAATAGTGGTTCATATTTTGGTAGCCTACAGTATCAGACTGGCTTATCTTATTAACTTGGTATATGTTGTATGATCACTTGTGTGTGTACCAAAAGTTCAGTCATGTGGAGATCAGAGCTCCACAGTGGCTTTGCTGTTGGTTCCGGTGGGGGCGGGGCTTGTGGCAGCAGGGCCATAGAGGAATAAAATTCAGCAGCTGCAGACAGGAAGTGCTGTAAATGGAGACGCTAACCATGACGACAGAGGAATTAATATGAATGGACTACATAACCTTTCAGATGAAAAGCAATTTTTCTTCAAATAATCTAGAGAAATCAACTTGAAATTATTGGACATAACTAGTATGAAGTTGAAATGAAAGGTGGGTACAGAACAGAAGAAGAGTTAGTGTTACCCACTAAAACTTAATTTATTCATTCATTCACCCACTACTAATAACCATTATGTCTCAGAGAAAAATTCCACAGTGAACAAGAAAAAAGAGATGTTTTGATTGGTGCTTTTAGGTATGTGGGAGCTGGTCCATTTATGGCTTTGTAGGTGAGTGTCAGTGTTTAAAATCTGATGTGAGCTGCTACAGGATCCAGTGGAGAGAACACAGCAGGAGGGTGACAGAGAACTTCAAGAGGTTGCAGATGAGCTGTGCAGCAGCATTCTGAATGAGCTGCAGGAGTCTGATGACACAGAGGGAAAGACCTACCAGGAGAGAGGCCTGGAGACCACAAGAGACTGAGAAAGGACAGGTGCATTACACCTGTACCAGAACACCAAGGCTTCTGTGTGAGAGTGGTGTTTACACCTGTACCAGAACACCGAGGTTTCTGTGTGAGAGTGGTGTTTACACCTGTACCAGAACACCAAATATTTCAGAGGATTTTTTTTTTAAGTTAACTGTGTGAATGAATAATGTTCTGCAGTTTAGGGGGTTATTTACTTATTTATGTTTACATAAAGAATTACTTTATAATCCCATAATGACAATGTGAATCAGAATCAATCTCATAATTTGAGTGTTGACAGTTTGCCTAATCTGGAAATTGTTCATTAATTCATATTTATTGAGTCATATTTTCTCATAACTATAAATGTGAACATATCTGATGTTTACTTTGCCTGCATACGGACTCAAGGAATAATTCAGAAAGGAGTCAAGTTCAAAGGCACTCTGTGACTCTTTCAGACACTCCCTCACTCACGCACGCCTCTCCACAAAAGCAGTAACACATCTCGAGTTGTGAAGCACCACTTCAGGTGCGCTGGGTGAATTTAATCAGTCATTTAAATCATTTTAATCATGTCATGTGGCCAGATAGTCAGACACCCTGTATTTCACACAGAAATGACCGACAGACAGGTCAACGAGCGGCTAGCTAGCTCAGGCGGTTCTGGCCGTTAACTTCACCCATTAAATCTAATTTTTACAGTAAAGTCCTGACATACCGAAACCGGGAATTAAAGCCAGAAAAAAAGAAGTTGACCGTAACTCTTAGCAAAAACTAATCGAAGGGAATTTTTTAAAAAGGGAGCTCGGCTTCACTTACTGCACGCTGTAAAGCAGTGAGAAGTGTGTCAAGGCAACAAGCAAATTGGAACAGACCGATGAGAGGACGCAAGTGTTCTGGAACATACTGGAACAAAATCAGGGTCAGTAGAATGGAGGTCGACATGTAGAGACGAACAGAGCCAGAACACGAAAGCAAAACACAATAACAAAGAGCAAATACACTGACAGAAACACAACTGGGATCAGGTTACATGGTAATAACCTGAGATAAAGAACACATGCTAGACGAACAGCAAACACGACAGGGCCTTAGTATAAATGGAGGCTTAGCACAATGAATACAGGCTGAGTGAACCAGAGACAAGATGAGAGAAACACAAATAATATATACACGAGATAACAAGGAACATAAACAAGAGTTAACAAAGAACAACTAGAAGCAGGAGAGAACAGGCGGAGCAGTCAAACAAGGGGAAGCAACAGAAAAATCAAAACAAATAAGTGCATGGAAAGAAAACCAAGAAGTAAAGCCAAAACAGAGCATGACAGGATTGATAAGGTGAACAAACTGACAGGGTGGGGCCAACTTTGACAATACAGAGTAATAATTGTGAGTCAGACATGCAGGAATATAGAGAATAATAAGGATTACTCAGATATGCAGAAATATACAGAGTAGCAATAATTACTCACACATGCAGGAAGATACATAGTAATAATAATTACTCAGACATACAGGTTCATATGTAGTAATAGTAAATACTCAGTCATGTAGGAAGAGTATATCAAAGTACAGCACTGAAAGCCCTGACCCTTATACCTAAAATGTTTGATGAAAGACATTTACAGCACAGTTGCCCAATGTTCCATCATCATCATCATCATCATCATCATCATCATCATCATCAACAGTATTTTTCCCCTCATTGAAGCACACTGGGATGTGACCCATCTTACATATGTAGTACAGACTTCATCCTGTATCTCACCATTACATATGTAGTACAGAACTCATCCTGTATCTCATCATTACATATGTAGGACAGACCTTATCCTGTATCTCCTCATCATTACACACAGACTATGAGGTCTGAGTTGCTGCTAGGTTGTTACCAAGTGGTTTTTACAGTCTTGATAGGTAGTTGCTATGGAGTCCAACATGGTTGCTAGGGTGTTACCAAGTGGTTGTTATGGCATTTTATTTGGCTTCTATAGATATCCAGATATTTGCTAGGGTGTTACCAAGTAGTTGCTATGGTGTTGCTATGTGGTTGCTATGGAGTTCGAAATTATTGCTATGGGATCCCAAGTGGTAGCTTAACTGTTACTAAGTGGTAGCCATGGTCTTGCTAGGTGGTTGCTATGAAGTCTCAAGTAGTTGATATGGAATTACCAAGTAGTTGCTAGGGTGTTACCAAGTGGTTGCTAGGGTTTTACCAAGTGGTTGCTATGGTCTTGCTAGGCAGTTTCTAGTGTCAGGTGGTTGCTAGAGTGTTGCTATGGCTGTGGAGTAGTTTAGCATGAGGGGGAATTTGGCTGTTGGGGTAATGTCCATTAGTCTAATGGTGTAATTGCTGTTGAGGGGTTATTAAGCTGTGGGGGAAGTTGTTGAGAGCAATTTGGCTGATGGGGGTAATTGTTAAGGGACTGTGGGGGTAATTTGTGGTGAAGGCTAATTGGCTGTGGGGTAGCTGAGGCTGAGGAGTTATTTAGCTGTTGGGCAGTTGTTTTTATGGTTTATTTAGGTGTGGAGGCAGTTGTGCTTGAGGGTTATATGGAGGTGGTGGTAGTTTGTGTTGGGGTAATTGGCTATGGGGTAGCTGAGTATAAGGGGTTATTTAGCTACTGGGTTAGTTATTTTTGAGAGGTAATTGCCTGTGGCATAGTTCATGTTGAGGGGTTATTTAGCCGAGGGGTAGTTGTGCTCGAGGGCTGTTTAGCTGTGAAAATAATAAGGGTTGTGTGGTAGTTGAGGGTGAGGGGTTGTGACTGGCTGTGTGGTAACTGAGGTTGAGGAGTTGATTAGCTGTCCCTATAGTACTGGCTGAGGGAGTGAGGGAGAGGGTCTGTGCTGGTTAAGTGAAAATTAAATCATGTTTAATTATGTTAAACGCTTTTTGAAATGAATTGAAATTTCATTACATTTAATGAATAAAGTGTGAGAAAGCTCAACACAAAGATAAATGTTGTAACTTGACAAAACAAAAATATTTTGAGGAATGAGAAATTAAAAATGAGGAACTTTATATTTAGATATAAAGAGCGAAATGCTCTGTCTATTATAACTGGTATCTTAGCCTAGCCAGCTAACTTAGCCAGCTCGTTAGCTAACGTACCTCAAGAAAGGTAGCTAAGATAGTTAGCCAGCTAGCTAAATTACTTTAACTGGCCAGCTGTATATTTTAACTTGCGTAACGGAAAAAATGAGCACAAATAGCAAATATTGTAGCTAGTTAGTTGTCACAAAATAGTGGCAGAAAACTCCTAGCTAACTGTATTAGCTAGCTGTGTAAGCTAGTTAGCCTGATAAATTTGTGTATGTTTGGTCCAGGGTTTGCTTTATTCAGCTACAGTCTTATTTGGTTAAGTTAGCTAGCTGGCTAACTAATGATGCCTAATGCCACCTAAAAATTACTGTGGATGTCAAGGGGGGTATAGGTGTCTGCTTGCATATTGTTTACCAAGAGCTTGGTAGGCGAGCTAATTAGTCACCTGACAACTGGCCATTTAGCAGCTAAATTTAGGCCTGTGAGTGGTAGCAAACGTCTGAGGCATTTTAGTGAGTTGTTTGGTCCTATAAATGTTGATGATTAATTTTATTTTGCAACGAGAAATGTTGTGTTCATTTCGTGTTAAACAATTTTGTGTTCCCGGTCAGAAATAACCATTCCACAAAGACTCACCATACAAAACTGTAATAATACATATTATCACTACTTGTTGTGTTAGATTTTTTAATTAACTTAAGTTCTAGTGAATATTACAAGTTTTGAACTTTTATATGTTTTTAGTGGCTTGTGTGCCTCATTGATTTGAGCTTATACACTTGAAAGCAAGTTCTAAAAAGCAATTTCTGGATTATTTTGAGTATAAGAAATAATCAGATGACACATGGTATACTATTTATTACAGAGTACTTTGGGTCAGAGTTATCAAGGACATTTGCTTTGAAACCTTTAAAAATTTTTATATATCACAAAAAGTGTAACACGTGTTGTGTTCCCGGTCAAAAGGGACCATGAATATTTTAATTGTGTACAAAGGAAATTATCCCAAAACTGCACTTGACAATTTCACAATATTCCAAGATCAATGTCTTCATACATTAACGAATAACTAACAAGAACAATAACATGTTAACCAGTCTATCAGATGTGTTTTTGCCTGATAACAGAAAAAAAACTGTCAACTGATAACAAAATCAGGCTTCTAAATGTGGTGGATTGTGTTGACTCAAACTTCAGTGGTGTTTTTTTGCTCATGAACATGTTGGACAATATGCGCAGGTTGTTGCATGTCTCTTGCAAAGATATGCATTGCATTTATGGCATGTTATGCTTGTTTTGACATTTCTTGGTGCACACAGACTGCACCTCTTCCTCTTATCCCCTCTTTCTTGTAGCAAGTGATCTTGCTTCTTGCTCCTGGATCTATGTTACCAATGCGGCTGAGGCTGGCATTCGGGGAAGGTGCTGGCGTTGTTGAATGTAAGGTGCCCACATAGTTTTCCCCAACTCCTCCAGAAATAGCCTCCTCTTGAAAAATTTCCCCTGCTTCCATCCTGGATTCACCTCCATCCACACCACAAATGCGTTGTAAGATGACACATCTAATATGTTGAAAAATAATATCATCGGCCAATGTGCTGTCTTCCTCTGAAAAGAGTATGTGCCAGTAACTTCTAAAGGTGCAAAAAGTGCATAAAATCCTGAGTACATACAACTAATATCTTATGTTTTGCATGATGCATCAGGACATCACATCTAACAATCCAATCTAAAACATGTTTGCATATTCAAATGGATACAACTGATTCTGTGCTGTTCCTAAATTTTGTTCTCCACAAAAATAAACTCAGTTCAAACAAAACTGATGATAGAGAAGTACATGAAAATCAAAATCAACATACCTTATCAAGGTTGTCGACTCTGCCTTTGTTCCTGTTGTAATCCAGGATGGTATTGGGTTTCTTGTCCTCCCTGGTGCGCACAGCTGCATCCCTGTGCAGAGTTGTCATCAGGAGTACATTTTTCCTTTTCTTCGGAGAGTAGGATACAAGGGTGTGAGTATTGGTGACGGCAGATCTGAAGGAAAAATAATCTCTGTCCTGTGTAACAAGTAAGGCGGGAGGCAGCTCTGGCTTGTTTCTTCTGATCGTCCCCACCATGGTGATTTTTTTTTTTTGGAGCAGCTCCTCACCAAGAGCGTAGGAGGTGAAGAAATTATCATGTTATGTTGTGTCTCTTGAGACCTGCAGTCATCTCCAGAACCACATGCTTCCCTTGGTTCTTTTCAGGAACACCATCTGCAGGTTTCCCAGTATAGACCTGCATTTTCCAGGCATAACTTGTCCTGGCATCACACATTGCCCATATCTTTATGCCATATTTAGATGGCTTGCTTGGCATATACAGCTTGACAGGGCAGCGTCCCCTAAAAGCGACAAGATGCTCATCTACTGTGACGTTTGGACTTGGGTTATAGATGAGTGTCAGACGCTCCACCCACTTTGGTGGGTGGGTGGGTGTGTGTGTGCGCACATGCATGCTTGTGTGTGTGCGTGTGTGTGTGTGTGTGTGTGTGTGTGTGTGCGCGCACATGTGTGCTTGTGTGTGTGCGTGTGTCCATCTGACAAATGAGGTTGTACCTGAGCCTATTCATAAGATTGACAAGTGGGCCTAATTATGTAGTGTATAGAGTGACCTTAGTATGACATGATGGAAATTAATGTTTCTGTACTCATGCTTGTTTACAGGTTGTCATTACACCTGCAATCAGTAGACGTTCAAGATTTAATAAATGAACCTATTTGTGTATATGGAAGCAGCAGACAGCTCACTTGTTCTTTCAATAACTGTTCAAAATGCACTCTTAATATAAAGCAGGGTCATATGACTTGAAAGATATCACAAAAAATGTTTACAAGCCAGTATCGTTTAGTTGAGACTTTGTTTGCAAGATAAAAGAAGCGTTTTCTGAGACATTTTATAAGTTTAAATATTTTGCTTTTGTGTCTGTATGTCCATAAGTCTATGTCAGATCCATTAAAAGTGAGTAAACATTTATTAAAAACTGCCATTTCTGCATAACTGGAGTGGTTCTGAAATTACTGATGTTGTCCATTATTTGGAAATATCAGTAAACTTGAATTAATTTGTAAATTGGCAAAATTAACAATACATATATGAACCTGAAGTGCTTTTTTCATATAGATAATCATTGTTGTGCAGAATACAAAGAGTTAGCTGTCCACCTATAAAACAGAAACAGACCAATGGATACTGACTTGACTTTCACTCCGTGCAAGACATGTTAGTCAGTCGGCTAACTTCAGTATGTATGTACAACTTGTCATATGTCATTGGATTTTGTTAAACACATGTAATGTACATATTTGCTGCTAATAAAAGGGTCAACACAATAAGAACATATTAATTAATTACAGTTAATTCATAACATAATTATAACATTTTGGCCCACATCCAAGTTCCACTCTAGGCAGCACTTTAGCATGAGTATTACTGACATTGACCTCTCTATTTTCACATGAACGTCTGTATTTGATAGAGACTATAATGAACTTCTATAAGTCACCAAATGCTGTAAATGTACAATGATGTCCACATTTGTGTTTCTGTAGGTTCAGATTATCTCACATCACCTCTAAGTAAGTTAAATAATTAAATTTGTGGCTTGGCCTTTGTTTCCTCTTAAATACTTCATAAAACTGGCATTGGTTTTTACCATCTAAATCATAACCTTCTGTATTCAGCGACTAGAGCAACTGCAGCCAGTCAGAATCTAAAGTGATTTAAATGAAGTAAATGACAAACATTTCTTTGAAATATTTCTACAATGACACCATAATGTGGGGAAATTATTTCTCTTATTCAGTGACATTAGAAAAAAGACAAATTACAGGTATAGAAACATTGAGTGTAACTGGTTATGAAAGGGTGCAATTTGGTGACATTATATTTAAAGCCAACTACAATATGTCTCAACAGCTAAAAATCCTCCCATCCTCAACTACTCCACAGCAAATTACATTTCATGTTTAAATAGCATTTAACAGTAATTAAGGATTTCAGCATTATTGCAGGATTACATTTAACATTTAATCATTGACATCGTGTGATGTAGAGTAGATTTTAAAATCAGTTTATTCTTTTTTTATATGACAAATGATGGATTATTAGTATAATAAATGTGGCTGCTAGGGTGTTGCTAGGGTAAATGTTGAGAGATTTTGCTGTGGGGGTAATTTTGGTTGAGGGTTCTTTGGCTGTGGGGTAGATGAGGATGAGGGGTTGTTTACTATTAACACCATAAATACTATGAAATGTTGTTAAATGCAGTTTGCATGTAAAATGGAATCCTGAAATATCGTTGAGCTGTTAAGCCATTCCCACGTAGTTGTTATGTGCATGCCAGGGTGTTACCAAGTGGTTGCTAAGGGGTCCCAAGTGGTTGCTAGGGAATTACCAAGTGGTTGCTTTTGGGGTGCCATATGGTTGTTATCATCTTGCTAGGTGGGTGCTAGAGTGTTGCTACAGCTGTGGGGTAGTTGGAGTAGTTTGAGGGGGTATTTAGCTGTTTGGTTAGTTGTGGTTGAGGGCTGTTAGTCTAAAGGGGTAATTGTTGTTTAGGGGTATTAAAGTGCGTGAGAAGTGGTTGAGGGCAATTTGGCTGATGGCGTAGCTGTTGTGAGGCCGATGGTGGGCTATTTGGCTTTTGGGGGTGTTTAGGTTTGAGGGATAATGGCACCAAAGGAAACAAAGAAGCAACTCTGAAAGTTCTCTGAGAAAAGAAGTGGCAGAGAAAGAACGGAAAGCTTTTACCATGAAAAAAGTCTGAAGGAAGCACATGACCGCACCCCTCTTATGATTTTAATAATTTTTGGATAATGGGAAAATGTTTTAAATGATAGCCTTTGTGTTGAACCATAGGGGAGAAATATTATGAATTTAATAAATTAGGTATCTAGAATGGTTCGGTCTAAGGGTCGAAGATTAAATATAAAGAGTGGCATTGGAATGCAAGAGAGATGCGTTGATTGAATGCCATAATTGGGAGCCTGTTAAATTGCCTTATTTTGGGTTAATCTGTGTTGGCGTGGATTACTGGATTTCTTTTTTTGTTGTTATTTTTTGGAATACATTTTTTTTTGCCTGCTTATGGCATCATGGCCCTGTCACTGGTCCTTTTGAGGAAAATAAATCTCCCTTATTGGCTTAATTACTATGGGAATCGCGCTCTGTTTGATTTCACCCCACTATCCTGTTACACACACACACACACACACACACACACACACACACACACACACACACACTACACTTCTCTCTCACACACACACATACTATACCTGGTTCTCACATACTGACACACACACACACACACACACACACACACACACACACCTGTCCGTCAGGAACTACACAAAAACACACAGACACACACACACATCCTTCAGCAACTACACAAACATACCACACACATATCACACCTGTCCTTCAGGAATTACACACACACACACACACACACACACACACACCTGTCCTTCAGCAACACAAATATCCCACACACACACACACACACATCACACCTCTCCTTAAGCAACTACACAATCATACCACTCACACACACCACACCTCTCCTTCAGCAAGACCATCAAACAAACCACACACACACACCACACCTGTCTTTCAGAGACTACACAAACATACCACACACACACACACCTGTCCTTCAGCAACACAAACATACCACACACACATCACACCTGTCTGTCAGCAACTACACAAACATACCACACACACACACACACACACACACACACACACCTGTCCTTTAGCTAGACCATCGAACCAAACACACACACACACACACACACACACACACACACACACACACACACACACACACACACACACACACACATAGACCACACCTGCCCTTCAGCAACTACACAAACATACCACACTCCTTTTCTCCTAAAACTAAAACACACCTGTGGTGAACCCCTCTTATTAGTTTGTCCTGTAGAATGGTGATATTGTTTACTTGGGTATGATTGTTGTAATATTGGGGGGAACATCACTCCCTCAGACACTGGGAGGAGCACATCTACCCCACTTATGAAAGAATCTGAGTGTGTAATGTGTGATTCACTGTAGGACTGAGGGCACAGGTCCACTGCTGAATACAGGAGGAGGCTCCATGGACCAGTCACTCTTCACAGACACACAGCTGGGTGTTGGAGACTCTGCTCTCTTTACCCTGATGAAGATGAGGAAAGTGTTGAGTAATTACATCCTTCACTACATCTCATTTATCCTGAATATTCCCTCTTCCTGTTTCCTCAGATTAGGTGCTGATGGAAAGCTCCTCACTTTGGGTCAGAGGTTCCTCCTCCACTGCTGGAGTTATGAGGCTCCATCATGGAGTTGTTCCTCTTCACACACACACAGCTGGACACTGGAGATGCTGCTCTCTGCTCCCTGTCAACAGTTCATACACACAGAGTGAATCACACTGAATCAATGCCTGATAAAACTCACATCAACATATTAAAAATAAAACACATGATGTGAAACATGAACCATACGTAAACACTGATATTAACAGGGTGGGTGGAGAACTGAAACAGTGATGATGACAGAATACTGAACAGACTGTTATGGCTTCATTAAAATATTCCACTGAATAACTGTTATGGCTTCATTAAAATATTCCACTGAATACACAAAAACAGTTATACACACAAAAGTTATTCTTAATGAATTTAGAATTAACATTATACCCATAAAGCTGTGCACCATCATTTGTTTTATGTCACAATATTTCAAACATTTTAAATCATAAATCTCCATGATGCCCAATCAGACATTCCAAAGGTCCTCAAAGTGCCACAGAGGAAGATGGAGGCGTTTTCTGAGAGGTTCTACTGTACTGTTTTCACACAGTGGGAAACTGGAATCTGAATGCTTTCAAATGTATTTATTAGGGCTGTCAGCCTTAACACTCATGATCAATTTAAAAACATTAACGTTTTGGTTTTTTACACAAATGAACCATATTTCCAAGTTTGACCCCAGCGTCTTCCCATAAATCCCGCATGGATTTTTACCAGGCTGAATTACTGACAAGAGTGACCACGGATAATACGATGACTGAGGAGACAACATCCGTTGTGCTGAATGGCAGCTTCCTTGTTATTCAATTAATCTGAGATGTTAAAGAACAAATGGAATCCTTAAACCAGTGTATCATGCATTCATTTATTCCAACACTACACATGTATTTGTTTTATCCCCCAAAATACAAGTAAATACTAGTATTGTAATACTGTATTAAAATGTTAAACTTCATGATTAATAATGATAATCTATTTTTATTGATTAACTTGATTAATTTTTTAATTAATTGGCACCACTAGTATTAATGAATTAATATTATATATATTTGTCCTTAATCAGTCTACATCAGCTGTTCACTACATTTACAGTACACTATAGGTGGTGGTATCTTTGTCCTAATACATAAAGGAAGTACATCTGCCAGCTGATATGAAACAGTATTACCAGAGGAGAAATATGCTAAAACATGAAAGTGAAACTAAACCTATACAGAGAGCACATGGAGTAGCATGCCTGCTTGTTAGTAACTGTAAACATCAACTAACATTTTTTTTTTATCACAAAACACCAATATGAAAAGAAGATGCCTGACTTACATTTTATCAATAACACAGAGTCTCTGAGTTTAGCACAGAGTTTTACTGTGTGGGAAACACTCAGCACTGCTTCCTGCAAGAAATGACGTCTGAACTCATGCAACCATACAACCGATATATTTAGCCAATTACACAGAGTTTAACTGGATATTTGACCAATATCTTTAGCTAATGACACAACATTAATCTGGATAATCGATTGATATATTTAGCCAACGACACAAAGTTTAACTGGATAAATGTATTATAAGGAAAAAATGTAATTCAATAATATTCACTCATAATTCTTCCAACACTTCTGGGCCTTTAGAACAGAAGCAATCTGTCAATGATCTCCACAGTGACCACTTTTCCTGATAATTCTATTCTGTGAAACAACAAAATCTAAACTACTTTGCCTGGATATTATTGTGGTGGGTTATGCCAGGTTATCAATACATAAGATCAATAAATATTTCAGACCAATCACCACACAACAAACAAAGAAACAAAAGATGTTTCTGTGTTTAGTTGTGTTCTGTAAGGCATTTCAAATTCTAGGTATTTCAGTTTCATGTGTAAGACATGAAATTTAGAAAGATAATCTATTAACAACCAGTATGTTTACTGAGATAAATAACCACATGGGTTGTGTGGGTTCACATGTACTCTATAGGTTTGTGTGGGTTCACATGTACTCTGTAGGGTTGTGTGGGTTCACATGTACTCTGCAGCATTGTGTGGGTTCACATGAACTCTGTAGGGTTGTCTGGGTTCCCATGTACTCTGTAGGGTTGTCTGGGTTCCCATGTACTCTGTAGGGTTGTGTGGGTGCACATGTACTCTGTAGTCTATGAAGTGCAGACCTATTTAGTGAATTGTCTGCGTGGAACAGGTTTTATCTACAGCAGAAGGAAGTGTTGTGAATGTAGATAATTATGATTATGGATAATGAAGATCAATAAAGTAAAGTAAAGGAACAATTTATATATTTATTATTATTTATATTTATATTATAAAATATTAGTTGTTATGCTGTTTTGTGGCTTCTTCTCTTCCCAAATTACCTCCTCAGTCTTGGAAAAGATTCATTCACATAGTACACTTTTTGCTGGTATGCACAGGTATTTTTACCATTATATAAATGTGTGGATATACAGCACATCACTCCTGTCAGTAAACCAGAGGATCTCTCTCTACACACACTTTCTATATATTAATGTCACTGTATCTATCCTACCTACTGCTCACTGGATGTCTCTCATTAGCCTATCAGTCAATATGTCCCATCAATAACCTTCTATCTAGACAAGACTGAATCTCTCCATCTCTCAAATTCTCTATTCTCACAAAATCCTCAAAGTTGGGGTGTGTTTTCTTGACTTATAAGCATTCATAGAGTTTGTGACTGAGACAGATGTGTGATCAGGTTTGTTTCAGACACTGTCAGTCAAAGACAGGAGCGGCAGGTTCTGTATCACACCTGTAGAAACACAAGCTTCGTTTAGCCGTGGTCACGTGACATGGCCGTTTTGAGCCACACTTCAGATCAGTGTTTCAAAACGCTGCGCTTCAGAAACTCCAAACAAGCTTAGAAACGCCAGTGTCGACCGTGCCATCCCAAACTATAGTTAATAATAGAGATAATTAACTATACAGGGAATCTGAACTGTCCACTGAGGATTTGGACAACACTACAAAACGTCTGAAACTGAACAGAAAACTACCTGTAAAAAACAAACGTTACAGTAGCAACTTTGAGTTTAGGCCAGAAGACTTTCAACTGGGACCATTTGGAAATATCACTGACTAACTAAGAGCTTGAAATCGAGTTTTACAATAACTGACAATATATATCTGGCCCCTTTAAATTATTTTAAATATATCTACGCAATCGTACTGGGCGTTAGCCATTTTAGTTGCATAACTTCCCCAGGACTTTAATCTTTACATTTAATCCGCCTTTGGCTTGACCTACGAATTAACCTAAACAGAACTATGTACTTACAAAACACGCTGTTTAAACTGCACCGACATCGCATTTTTACAAATAGAATTAACTTACCGTGAAATTTTAAACGCTCGTATATTCAATACGCTCAACCTTCAACAACGGCGACTGCTCAGAAAATACTTTCGTTTTCTTGAGAAAGGTGAAAAGTACAGGAACACCTGTGGGTAAGAGGAGGGCGGAGCACATGTCAATCATTTTCGACTGAAGACAATTACACAACCGAGTTCTTATAACAGTCATTCTTATTAAGTTAATCAGCAGGCAAAGTTAGCTGTCCATCATTTTGCTGCAGCCAATCATACAGTAGTCTATACAGCCAATGGTTTCACAGTCCCTCCTACACGGATTTGTTTTGCGGCTGCGCTGAGAGTAAATCTCCACTATGTCGGCACGTTGAAACACTTCGGAACTTAACAAACCACTTTGTTTGTAGATCCAAGACAACAGTAAGAATAAATAACAACTGCATCACTGGCAGTGCTCTTCCATTAGAAGAAGGAACCAAACATGTTCCTCATCATATGAAAACTGGATTAATGAAGTGAGCCATCTACGATTGTGTTAAGAATATGGAAAGCCAAAGTGGTCAAACTTCACCTGAAACAACGCATTTTGTTTGTAAAACGGCGAAAAAAGCGGCATTTTGGACGTTTTATGATCGCAAAGTACAGCGTTGTTTTTCTCTATTTTTATGGTTTACGGTTTTTGCAGCATATTTACAGCGTAGAGAAAAATAACACTGTTTGTATGTCAGTTTAAAACGCCATAAAAAGCACTGCTTTAAGTGTTCTAAAACGATCTTAATCAGCTGATTCACCAGTGCTCAAGTTTGTTTATTTTTGGGATTCACATATGTGTTTATTCACTCTATAATTTATTAATTCATACAGTTATTAGCTAACTAGCTAGCTAGAAGTTTATTAGAATGACTAGTTGTGACCATGGTTAGGTACTTCGGACATTGCACTTTAAATGGGCAAGTACTTTAAAACAATTTTTTTTTTGCTTTGTGTATTTAGTACAAATACACAGTACTGTACTGCAGTTTATCTGAATGCTGCTAAATAGACCGGCTGTGCTTGTTTCTGTAGACATCATGGATTTTTAGCTCGCTATTTAGGTGTAATGCTTAAGTACTCACATATGTACTTAATCTCATATTATACTTGTGTAATATTGTATAAGTTTATACAGTTTAGTAGAATTGTACTAATATAGCAAAGCCCCTAAAAGTAAGATTTTACTTAATTCTGGGTTTGATTTTATGAACATTTGGTAAAAATTTCATAGAGCAACATTTCTTCTTGGGCTATGCCCCGGTTCGCTTCATAGTATAGACTCACACTAGATCGTAACTGTATTCACGACAGGGTGCATGTGGGTACTTAAAAAGTCTTAATTTATCTGAAATGACATTTTACAAATTTAATGAACTGATAAGTCTTCAATTGTCTTAAATTTTATGCTTCACTGTCATTCAAATATGTAAAATAAATTCCAATGACTAACACGGCTATTTCTTAGTTGCCCAGTCACCCAATGTAAATCTGAAAACTCTCTAGTGAAGACAACAAGTGACATTTGATATACTGGTTAAGAAATTTGATATAACTGGTTAAGAGATTTGTAGTCTAAATTTGTTTCAATAATTAATCATATGTCAGGGAGTAAAACATTCTCACTTCCTCACTGCACCTGGAGAAGACAGCTAGGAAACAGGAATCATTAGTCAAGCTTTAATATTATCAGAGGAGGAAATCACTCTCTCAACTGACGTAGCTAAGACATTTTTTTTTACCATGACTTAATATTTCTACCTTGTTAGAAATGTGGATATACTGTCCTTGCCAACATTTTCTCCCAGCTGACATGATGCTTATAGATTAGAGTTTAGTCTTTCAGCACTCTAGCTAGATAGTTTGATAGATTACTTAACTGATTATGTCCATCTAGATGAGGAGAAATCTGAGTAGATTTTTAATTTTAATCAAATAACATTTTTTGGTCTTGTTCAATCTGGTTGGCATATACACCATCAAATGGAATTATGAAGCTATCTAGCTAGATAACTAACATTACCAAACTCAAGTCCAAGTGAATAGCAAGCTGTCTTGGATCTCTACAGGAAATTCTAGACAGACTGATTCAATTTAACATTGTCCATCTCAAAATGTTCCACTCAATTTATAATTGTGTAACTTTCTACATATTTTGTGAATATAGTTTGAAATCCCCTCAGAAATCAGCTTGTTAGCTCCAGCTTTATCTAGCTAGCTACATCTGAACATTACAGGGAAGTAACAGCTCTGCTCTCACTAGCAAAATACTGGAAGAAAGAAAGATAGATCATTTGTTTTAGCTTCTGTCTTCTGTCTTCATTGCTTACAACATCCTGCTATCATTTATGTAGAAAGTGCCTACTTTAACTAGTTTATTTTTTTCCTGTCAGTTTCTTGACCACTTGGTTTATTTGGTTTTCTTATGTCTCTTCAAAATGATAAAGCTCCTCAACATTAGTCTGAAAGTATGTTTCTCAATTACCATGTTAAAGTTATTCAAAATAACTTTATTTTTGTATATCCTTACTGCAAATTTGGTTTTAAATGACACTGGAAGTAGCATTAAAAGTTTTGAAATGTCTTAAATCTGACTTGGGGGTGCCTGCAGACTGTGTCTCTGTGTGTGTGTGTGTGTGTGTGTGTGTGTGTTTGTAAGGGTTGGTGTCAGGCTGATGCCCCCTCCGGCCACCAGAGGGAGGGCTTGAGTCAGGTACACCACTAATCAGGTTTAACACCCAACAGCTGGGCTAGACCTTATATAAGCCCAGTGACCCAGTCATTCAGTGCTGGGTCTTTGCCAAAGTTTTGAGCCAAGCTTCTAGCTGGTAGCTTTGTCCTTAATCAGTGTACATCAGTAGTTCACTACATTTACAGTACACTATAGGTGGTGGTATCTTTGCCGTTAATCAATGTACATCAGTAGTTCACTACATTTACAGTACACTATAGGTGGTGGTACTGTTGTCCTTAATCAGTATACCTCAGTTGTTCACTACATTTACAGTACACTATAGGTGGTGGTATCTTTGCCCTTAATCAGTGGACATCAGTAGTTCACTACATTTACAGTACACTATAGGTGTGGTATCTTTGTCCTTAATCAGTGTACATCAGTTCACTACATTTACAGTATACTATAGGTGTGGTATCTTTGCCCTTAATCAGTGTACATCAGCTGTTCACTACATTTACAGTACACTGTAGGTGTGGTATCTTTGTCCTTAATCAGTGTACATCAGATCATTACATTTACAGTACACTATAGGTGTGGTATCTTTGTCCTTAATCAGTGTACATCAGCTGTTCACTATATTTTGTAACATTGAGTTGTAAGGAGGCAGACACGTGCGAAGAAGAGCAAGATTTATTAGGGGCAAATCCAAAATCATAGTCGTTAGGGTAGTCCAGGGTCATATTACCAACATGATCAATCAAAAGCAAACAGGGGAAACTCAGAGCTAAGAAACATCAAGGCTAGGACACGTGGAGTACAAACTTACAGGGATACAGAGATGGGCTCTTAAAAACATTCAGACATTAAACCAATCAAACACAATGAACCTAACACACGCATTCAAATAAACACAATCATTAAAATAAACAATATATAACCAAGACCAAGGGAACAAGACAGGGTTTAAATACATGAACTAAACGAGGGACAGGTGTGGAAAATCAAACGAGGGGCAGAGAAAACGAAACTACAGAATGGAACTAAAATACACAAGACGGAAAACACGGAACAGGGAAGCTGGGAGGGACTAATCATGACACATTTACAGTACACTACAGGTGGTGGAGGGAAAGTGAGGCTTTGTGAAATATTGAGATGTTCGAAGCAGTTGTGTCGAAAATAGTTTCAATGTTTCAAAAGTGTAGTAAAGACTACTGTAGGGAACTGGGATGACTGGCACAGGTTGGCTTTATACTGTGTTCAACCTGGTGTGTTGGCCAGACCACTTAAAGCCATACTGAGATCAAAGGTGTAATAACAGGCATGAACTTTGATGTTACAGAACTGTGAAGTAGAGAATAGGTTACCTAATATTATATGTTGTGAGATCAAATATGTGTCATCAACCTTTGGTCTAAGACACAAATACAGATATTACTTTAAATATCAATGTTGTTTGTAAATCACAACATGCACAATACACAAAAAAGGCTTTTACAGTCGATTTAAATATCTATACTACGATCAATATAACTGGTACTTGGGCCCCATCTAGCGGCAAATCTCTGGAACTGACTCAATGACTTGATAAAGAAATGCAGTGGCCATGACTAACATTGAAATCACTGATTCAACCTCCCAAACTCAAGGACTAATAGACAAAGGAAGTACAGCTGATATGAAACACAGCATTACCAGAGGAGAAATACACTAAAACATGAAAGTGAAACTAAACCTATATGGAAAGGCACAGGGAGTAATGTGCCTGCTTGTTAATAACTGTCAACTAACATTGTTTTTTCATCACAAAATATCAATATAAAAAGAAGATGCCTGACTTACATTTTATCAGTAACACAGAGTCTCTGGGTTTAACACAAACAGAGTTTTACTGTGTGGGAAACACTCAGCACCACAATAACTTTAGCCAATTATACAAAGTTTAACTGGATAATTCACTAATATCTTTAGCCAATGATGCAGAGTTTAACTGGATAATCGACCAACATCTTCAGCCAATGACACAAAGTTTAACTGGATAATCAACCAATATCTTTAACCAATGACATAACGTTTAACTGGATAAGTATATTATAAGGAACAACAAAAGTAAATAATATTCACGCAAAATTCTTCCAGCACTTATGGGCCTTTTGAACAGAAACATTCTGACATGATCTCCACAGTGACCACTTTTGCTAACATCTTAATAATTCTATTCTGTGAAACAACAATGTCTAAACTACTTTGCCTAGATATTATTCTGGTGGGTTATACCAGGTTATTGATACATATGATCAATAAATATTTAAAAGAAATTACCATACAACAACCTGTTTCTGTTGTGTTCTGTAAGGCATTTCAAATTCTTGGCATTTCAGTTTCATGTATAAGACATGACATTTAGAAAGATAATCTATTAACAAAATGCCACTATGTTTACTGGGATAAATAACCACATGGGATCTGTGGGTTTACATGAACTCTGTAGAATTCTGTGGCTTTGCATGAACTCTGTTGGGTTCTTTGGGTTCAGATGTGCTCTGTAATCTATGAAGTGCAGAACGATTTAATGAATTGTCTGTATGGAACAGGTTTCATAGTAAAATAAAGGAACAATGTCTCAAAATTATATATTTATTATTATATTTATATTATAAAATATTAGTTGTTATGCTGTTTTGGGGCTTCTTCTCTTCCCAAATTACCTCCTCAGTCTTGGAAAAGATTCATTCACATAGAACACATGTTGCTGGCATGCACAGGTGTTTTTACCATTATATAAATGTGTGGATATACAGCACATCACTCCTGTCAGTAAACCAGAGAATCTCTCTCTACACACACTTTCTATATATTAATGTCACTATATCTATCCTAACTACTGCTCACTGGATATCTCTCACTAGCCTATCAGTCAATATGTCCTATCAATAACCTTCTATCTAGACAACACTGAATCTCTCAGTCTCTCAAATTCTCTATTCTCACAAAACTCTCAAAGTTGGGGTGTGTTTTGTTGACTTGTAAGCATTCATAGAGTTTGTGACTGAGACAGATGTGTGATCAGGTTTGTTTCAGACACTGTCAGTCAAAGACAGGAGCGGCAGGTTCTGTATCACACCTGTAGAAACACAAGCTTTGTTTAGCCAAGGTCACGTGACATGGCCGTTTTGAGCCACACTTCGGATCAGTGTTTCAAAACGCTACGCTTCAGAAACTCGAAATAAGCGTAGAAACGCCAGTGTCGACCGTCCCATCCCAAACTATAGTTACTAATGCAGCCAATGAACTATACAGGGAATCTGACCTGTCCACTGAGGATTTGGACACAATAGCTGAAACTGAACAGAAAACTAACTGTAAAAAACTGACTTTACAGCAGCAACTTTGACTAGTTTCAGATGGGACCATTAGGAAATATCACTGACTAACTAAGACTTGTAATCGAGTTTTACAATAACTGACAATATATATCTGGCCCCTTTAAATTATTTTAAATATAGCTATGCAATCGTATTGGGCGTTAGCCATTTTAGTTGCGTAACTTCACCAGGACTTTAATCTTTACATTTAATCCACCTTTGGGTTGACCTACGAATTAACCTAAACACAGAACTATGTACTTACCAAACTTGTTGCTTTAAACTGCACCGACATCGCATTTTTACAAATAGAATGAATTTACCGTGAAATATTTTTAAACGCTCAACCTTCCACAACGGCGACTGTTCAGAAAATACTTTCGTTTTCTTGAGAAAGGTGAACTACATGAACACCTGTGGGTAAGAGGAGGGCGGAGCACATGTCAATCATTTTCGACTGAAGACAATGACACAATATTTTTATTAAGCCAATCAGCAGCCAAATTTAGCCATCCGTTATTTTGCTGCAGCCAATCACTGTATACAGTCTATACAGCCAATGGCTTCACAGTCCCTCCTACACGGACTTGTTTTACGGTTGCGCTGAGAGTAAATCTCCACTATGTCGGCACGTTGAAACACGTCGGAACTTAACAAACCACTTTGTAGATCTAACTTACAGATGACTGTAATTTAGATAATCAGCCTCACAATAAGCATGTAAGTGTGTGGACGTCCATAGCATGTTGTGCATATGACAAATAAAGAATCTTCTTAATGGCTGAATGCTGGACGTGTGTGTGTAAAAAATATTTGTTTACCTGTATTTGGTAAACCTGTATCAGAAAACTACATGAGGTACAGAAGACAGCCTAACAGTAAAAGAATAGCAGTAAATGTGTTTTAGCATTGCAGGTTACATGACAGTTGATCATTTACATTTTATATTAAATGAATTCCATGGAGAAGAGATAAAGATACAAGGCAACAGTAAGAATAAATAACAACTGCATCACTGGCAGTGCTCTTCCATTAGAAGAAGGAACCAAACATGTTCCTCATCATATGAAAACTGGATTAAAATATTAAGTGAACTATCTACGAGTGTTATGAATATGGAAAGCCAAAGTGGTCAAAGGTCACCTCAAACGAAACGCGTTTTGTTTGTAAAACGGCGAAGAAAAGCGGCATTTTGGACATATTATGTCGCAAAGTACGGCGATATTTTTCTCTATTTTTATGGTTTACGGTTTTTGTGGCAAATTTTACAACATAAAGAAAAATAACAGCGTTTGTATGTCAGTTTAAAACATCGTAAAAAGCACTGCTTTAAGTGTTCTAAAACGATTATACTCAGCTGATTAACCAGTGCTCAAGTTTGTTTATTTCTGGGATTCACATATGTGTTAATTCACCCAATAATTTATTAATTCATCCACTTATCAGCTAACTAACTAGCTAGAGGTTTAGTAGAATTATTAGTTGTGACCATGGTTAGGCACTTCAGACACTGTACTTTAAATGGGCAAGTACTTTAAAACATTTTTTTTGCTTTGTGTATTTAGTACAAATACACAGTACTGTACTGCAATTTATCTGAATGCTGCTAAACAGACCAGATGTGCTTGTTTCTGTAGACATCATGGATTTTTAGCTCGCTGTTTATATGTAATGCTTAAGTACTCACATATGTACTTAATCTCATATTATGATTGTGGAATACTGTAGAGGTTTATGCAGTTTAGTAGAATTGTACTAATATAGCAAAGCCCCTAAAAGTAAGATTTTACTTAATTCTGGGTTTGATTTTATGAACATTTGGTAAAAATTTCATAGAGCAACATTTCTTCTTGGGCTATGCCCCGGTTCGCTTCATAGTATAGACTCACACCAGATCGTAACTGTATTCACGACAGGGTGCATGTGGGTACTTAAAAAGTCTTAATTTATCTGAAATGACATTTTACAAATTTAATGAACTGATAAGTCTTCAATTGTCTTAAATTTTATGCTTCACTGTCATTCAAATATGTAAAATAAATTCCAATGACTAACATGGCTATTTCTTAGTTGCCCAGTCACCCAATGTAAATCTGAAAACTCTCTAGTGAAGACAACAAGTGACATTTGATATATTGGTTAAGAAATTTGATATAACTGATTAAGAGATTTGTAGTCTAAGTTTATTTCAATAATTAATCATATGTCAGGGAGTAAAACATTCTCACTTCCTCACTGCACCTGGAGAAGACAGCTAGGAAACAGGGATCATTAGTCAAGCTTTAATATTATCAGAGGAGGAAATCACTCTCTCAACTGAGGTAACTAAGACATTTTTAAAACTTTTTTTTTTTTACCATGACTTAATATTTCTACCTTGTTAGAAATGTGGATATACTGTCCTTGCCAACATTTTCTCCCAGCTGTCATGATGCTTATAGATTAGAGTTTAGTCCTTCAGCACTCTAGCTAGATCATTTTATGAATTACCTAACACTGATTATGTCCATCTGGATGAGGAGAAATGTGAGTAGATTTTTAATTTTAATCAAATAACATTTTTTGGTCTTGTTCAATCTGGTTGACATATACACCATCAAATGGAATTATGAAGCTATCTAGCTAGATAACTAACATTACCAAACTCAAGTCCAAGTGACTAGTAAGCTGTCTTGGATCTCTACAGGAAATTCTAGACAGACTGATACAATTTAACACTGTCCATCTCAAAATGTTTCACTCTATTTATAATTGTGTAACTTTCTACATATTTTGTGAATATGGTTTGAAATCCCCTCAGACATCAGCTTGTTAGCTCTAGCTTTATCTAGCTAGCTACATCTGAACATTACAGGGAAGTAACAGCTCTGCTCTCACTAGGAAAATACTGGAAGAAAGAAAGATAGATCATTTGTTTTAGCTTCTGTCTTCTGTCTTCATTGCTTACAATATCCTGCTATCATTTATGTAGAAAGTGCCTACTTTAACTAGTTTTTTTTTTCCTTGTCAGTTTCTTGACCACCTGGTTTATTTGGTGTTCTGATCTCTTCAAAATGATAAAGCTCCTCAACATTAGTCTGAAAGTATCAGTTTCTCAATTACCATGTTAAAGTTATTCAAAATAACTTTATTTTTGTATATCCTCACTGCAAATTTGGTTTTAAATGACACTGGAAGTAACATTAAAAGTTTTGAAATGTCTTAAATCTGACTTGGGGGTGCCTGCAGACCGTGTCTCTGTGTGTGTGTGTGTGTGTGTGTGTGTTTGTAAGGGTTGGTGTCAGGCCGATGCCCCCTCCGGCCACCAGAGGGAGGCCTTGAGTCAGGCACAGCACTAATCAGGTTTAACACCCAACAGCTGGACTAGACCTTATATAAGCCCAGTGACGCAGTCCTTCAGCGTTTGGTCTTTGCCAAAGTTTTGAGCCAAGCTTCTAGCTGGTAGCTTCAGGTTTTGAGGTCTATGAGCTCTCGTGCTACACCTCACTTCTTGTCTGCAAGGGTGTTCATGTTTTTAGATGTCCCCTCCCCTCTCAAGTTTTCCCCCTTGTGCTACACCTTACTTCTGTGCTGTGAGTGTGTCTGTGTTTTTACACATCCCCTGCCCTCTCCAGTTTTCTCTCTTGAGTGTGTCTCTCTCCCGAGCGTGGTTTCTCACCCAGTAGGCTGTTGGTGTCATCACCTACCTGACCTGGGTTCGAGCCCACCTTACAGAAAGACCCAGCCAAGGACCCAGCTCAACAGTTTGTTCTGGAACAGGTAAAGGTGGCTCTGACTAATCAGGGGGTGACTGTTGGTCAACATGAGCAGGCTCTGCAACAGATCCTCTCTCAGTTACAGGCCCTGACAGACCTCCTTACACAAACACCAGTGCCTTTGGCTCCTCCTAGTCAGGAGGCAGCTGGGGCTGAAGCAGCAGCAGAGCCAGCCCAAATCCTGCCCACCTCACATTCAGAGCCATTGCCCCCTGCCCCTGAGCGCTATGCCGGTGAGGCAGGAGGTTGTAGGGGGTTTCTCCTTCAATGCTCACTGGCTTTCGAGCAGCAGCCATCTTGGTTCCCCACAGAGCGAGCAAAGGTGGCGTACATCATCTCCCTTCTGACTGGGTGGGCTCTGGCATGGGCCACCCTGGTCTGGGAGCACCAAACTGACGTCTGTTCCACTGCAGCAGAATTCGCTGCTGCCCTTAAGCGGACCTTCGGCCATCCAGTCACTGGAGGGAGACGATTTCCCGTCTTCTTAACATGCGACAGGGGAGAAGAGCGGCGGCTGATTATGTGAGTGAGTTCCACACTGTGGCGGCTGAGAGTGGATGGAACCCCACAGCGCTGATGGCTGCTGTTCACCAGGGCCTCAGAGAGGACCTTAAACATGAACTGGTCCACCGTGATGCTCCCGCCTCTCTCCATGACCTCATCCATCTGCTCTTGCATATTGACAATTGCGTGTGGCAGAGGCGCAGAACACGGGGACCAGAGATCAGTCGAGGCTCTCGTGGAGCTCTGTGCACCTTTAGCCCTGTTCATGTGCATGACCAGCAGGGGGAGTCCGAATCCCAGCTAATGCAGCTCGGACACACCCGCCTTTCCCGAAATGAACGCGACGCTCGGATGCGGGAAGGGAGGTGTCTGTACTGCGGAAGCTTGGGTCATCTCCTCCCAACTTGTCCTGAGCTCCAGGGAAAAGACAACATCCGGCAGGGGAGGGAGGACCTCTGACGGACTCGACCAGTCCTCCCCGAGCTCAGGGGTTGTTCCTCAGTACCACAATGGCTTGGGGAACATCTGAAACACATTTTCTGCAAACATGAAAGTCTTTAATGGAATCTGGAACTGGATCTGGAATGGAACACACACACACACAACAAACAAACACAGGATGTAACACTTGAAAAAAGATCCTTTTTTTCTCGTTGGTTAGTGTTTTTCAGTAATAGTTACATGAATGCTTTATAGTCCAAGATAGAAGAGATTATGCTCTCCTCTCAGTCAAGAAATGCAAAGTAAACATTCACTGAGTCTCATAAAGCTGGATAGCCTTCATATTACTGGGCTTTCCAGAAAAAAGATTGATTAAGACTTTGGTTCCACAGCCAATATAATTTACTCCAGTTTTTCCTTTTATGAGCCTATACACAGACTATATATTTTTTCTATATATATTAGTCTTGTCTTAAACTGATTGATTTTCCACAACCAGTAGTTTGCTGAGTGACTTTAAATAAACTGCAGTGAACATAAAATGAAATGCATATTTACCATATATTAGTACTAAAAAGACGTTTCCAAAACATCATGTAGTCCAGAAAGCACAGTTTGTATTTTATTTGGTTGTTGCATTCATTTAGTCCTCTGAATATATACACTAGGTGTAAGGTTGTAGTGTGTCTCTGTTTAATCTTGGGCATGTTTGCTCTGTAGAAAGAATTGTGGGAGATAGGAAAACTCATGAGAAATGTCTGTGTACTAAATGTATCTGACCAAAATGGTCAAGCCTGTAATGGTAGTACTAGCCCATGGACTAATGGGAGTGATGTATAGCTCCATTATTTTGTTCCTTTAATTAGTATAAATATACTTTGTATATTTTTACTGTTCATGTGCAAGTGCAGGAGATCAAATCCAGCTTGTGCAAGAGACACATGGTGAGGTCCAAATGCACCAGCTAACTGACTGATTTATTATATTGTGGTGTAAATTATGTAGAAGACTATTTAATTTAAAGGATAGTAATTGAAAAAAAAAGTTATCTATGGTGGCTGTAACTTTCAACTGGTGCTGAATTTCACTCTTCAGTCATTTATTTGTGCAGTTTGAAAGACTAATTTTTTTCTTTGTCTTTCTCCCTTTATCTGAACACAGATTCATATAGACATGTTTTACAGTGTGGTGATCCTACCCTTTAATGGCAATGCATTTTATATTGTAGATAATTCTCTACAATGAAATTTAGGAGTATAGGTCTTACTTTGAGGACACTAGGCTAATTTGAAATTTGTCTGTATGTCATTTTCGGCAGGAATAACCTGCTTCTCAGGGAACATCAGCAGAGATGAGATGGCCAGTGGCAGAGAGGAGATTGATGAGACCTTCCCTGCACTACCTCGGGATGGACCAGAGAGTCCTCCAAGAAAAAAAAGATTATTTAGTCCAAAACAAACCGTTCACCAATATGTTTACTGTTGCAGGTTTTTAATTTAAAAAAATATCAGATTGAGTAAACATCCACAGTGTTGGCCAGAAAAGGTCAGTGCACATTTAGATTTAAAAATGTACACCCAAGGGCCTGTTTCAGAAAGTGGGTTTGGTGAAAACTCAGTCGGTTTAGAGTTGAAAGAAACTTGAAGTTTTCTGTTTCACAAAGAGGGTTTGGCTGACTGGGCTCACTGCACAACAACAGGTATGATGAGCAGCCAAGACAAAATGATGTTGTACCTGTAACCCTTAATCAAAACCTGCACAAAGGAAATTGTTTTTAAGATCCAGATTTAAATAATCGCACATAATATGGAGCAGTCACCATTTATAGGATGTAAAAGTAAAAGATGTCAGAAACAGACATCTGTCTTAGAAAAGCAATGTTAATCACCTCAAAAATGATGGACGTGCTAATAGCAGTTTTCCTGCACCCACTGCCTTTAGCAGAATGCGTGCCAACAGTTTGGAGTTACTCATCCATGCAGTCTGTACTTTACATGTGGACTTGCTATCCAAATGCATCATTTTTTTCTTTCTTTTTTCCATTTTCATTTGATAAAGCTGTGATTGCATATGTGGTAATATAAGCCTACAAAATTAGTAATTTCCAGGACAACCTCAACCAATGGAATGTTTGCTGAGCGAATATCTGACAACAGTTAACCAGGCTTGAATATCTCTACAGTTAACCAGGTCTTCCTTGCACTTGGTCAGCTTCTCTAACTGCACAGTATTGGCTTTCAAAGTGTTCTTCCAGTATATCATATAACAAATTGCACATTAATGTTTATTTTTTGTGTGGTTCCTTCTTCAGTGTCCAGGCTGTCCTGTTTTAAGAAGTCTGCTTATTTCAGCGACATCGTTAAGGTTTTACACACTGGAGAATTTTTACAACATATTTTTATTCATATACGGTATGAGCAACATCTATTTAACTCATATCTGCACCAAATACAGCCCCCACCACCACCAACAGCACCACTGCTAAAAAAAAAAAAAAAAGAAAAACTTGCACGTCCTCTTACCCTTCTCTCTCTCTAGCATGCCCTGCTTACTGGACAAATGGGTCTTTCTAGTAAAATTGATCAGTCGGGGACAGGTGTCCCAACCGCAGCTTCAGTTTGAGCAGTGGCTCAGTGTTTACTGCTGGTTCACGGATGCGCTAACATAAATATGCGCCACAACCTGGACTCCCACAGAGCCATGTTCAACAACACCGACAGACACGTGTGTGCACACTCACTGAGTCAAAACGTACTTTCACCTTTGGCCTGAAGATGAATCCCTGCGGTCAAGAACAAAATCTAAAGCTCAAACAAAACGCTATGACTAACAATGATGGCGTAATTTCATTTTAATAGCAAAATACTATTATTGTATAAATGCATAAATGTGGCAATTTTCTATCTACGGATGAGCGACAGGTAAAATGACATCTGTGAGATTAATTTCAAATGAACTTAAGTTAACCTAAGGTAATGGAGTACCTTAATTCAAATCTTTGCCATCCAAGACTGCTGAAAGTGCAAAGAATAGTCTCTTCCACATAGCTCTAACTGGTGTTTCTGATCTTTCTTCCGAGTCGGGTCGGCCAACAACAGGCTGTGTAAACATTGTTTTTTTCTTTTGTTTTGTTTATAATTCCACTCATAATGTTACATCCTATTTTAACAGAAATTATTCAAGAGAAATAAAACCTAGTATATTTCATGTATTCAATTCTTGTATGCACTCTCAAAGGTTCTAAAGTTGCCTGAGATACCGAGTTTTTGTGTAACTGATCATTATTACGTAGTAAACTAAGTCACGCAACAATATAATATGTGTTAAGCATTTAAACCAAAACACTAAACAATCTTCATTCTTGTCGGTGGCTTTATCGATAACAAACCCAGCTGAAAGGTACGTGCACTAAAAAGTACTGCACTAAATGTGTTCAGATTGTATACATTTTAAATCCTTCATCACAAATATTTAATCCAATACGTTTTGAGGTGTAATTTGGATACCACCGATACCGAATGTTCTATAAAGTAAACAGAGTCGTAATGCAGTTACTTTGAAATTCAAAATATTCCTGCCCCTACAAGAAAGAAAAATTAGTGTAGATTCTGTAAACCTTTGCATGTGCAGTTCCTTTATACTCCACCGTTAGGGAGCGAGCATTATTAGATTAAGCGCGTTAATGTCGTGCCAGTCTGATCATTTAGAAACAACCAAATGCGACGCAAAAGGAGGAGTTTTTGGCAACTGTCAAACCCCATCCTGGACAGCTATCGCCTTTTCATCTGCCTCTGCACGCACATTACTTTTGTTCAAAGGCTGCGTCTTTTAATTAATCTATTTCGCTGTGCAAAATAAGTCGGTTAGATAATTATTTGTTGTTGATGCGGAAAAGCTTTGGAACAATGCTGTGCTGGCTATCTGCACTTTGTTAGCTAGCTAGCTATAGCGGGCGGTAGATTCACCATTATTTGTTATTATTATTTATTGTCACTTTGTTAGCTAGCTAGCTATAGCGGGCGGTAGATTCACCATTATTTGTTATTATTTATTGTCACTTTGTTAGCTAGCTAGCTATAGCGGGCGGTAGATTCTCTGTTATTTGTTATCATTATTTATTTTTATTTTGTTAGCTTGATAGCGATAGCAGGTGGTAGATTCTCGATTATTTGTTATTATTATTTATTGTAATTGTGTTAGCTAGTTAGCTATAGTGGGCGGTAGATTCTCTATTATTCGACTGAATGCCTTCCTGTGAAGCCAAAATTGAATGACGTGAGTAGCAAACTAAGTGCATGTAAAGCTTTCATCTACCCCCAGAACTGCCCCCACCAGCACCCGCTCCTCCCCTTCACCACAAGCACTACCACCTCCCACCCTCCACCACCATTAGCCACTCCCCCATCACTACCACCCGCTACCTCAACACTTCAGAGATGGCACTACTGTTTAGTTCTGGATTAGGCCAGGGCTAGATTCTTATCTAGGAAAACCACGCTTATTCAGCCTGCAGAGAAGCCATTCATGAATCGCAGCAAAGGACGATTCTGAGTCTGACTCCCATGCTATTTAAATAAAACTGAATTATTTAGTAAGTACATTTTAGTGTATGTCCTATTCATTAATGTAACGTTCAGATGGAACTTCATGCCTATATTCCTGGAAAGCCTATATGAATAAATGAAAACATTAGATCCTTTTAACTGACTGATTGATTGACTGATTAATTAATTGTTTCTTCATGCAGAGATGTCAAGGCGCAGTGCACGTTTACTAACAAGTGGGTACTACCCCCACGATGATGATGCTGCAGGAACCTGTTTTAATGGATCTACTCGACCCATCTCTTACAAAGAGACCCCCTTCAGGTGTGTGTGCATACACGTGTGTGTGTGTGTGTGTGTGTGTGTGTGTGTGTGTGTGTGTATGTGTGTGTGTGTGTGTTTGTGTTTGTGTGTAGGAGTGCACGTGTATTTGGTGTACATCAGCCTCTTTCTCACCCTCCCTATTTCTCTGCCTCTGCCTCTTCCTCTTTCTCTGTTTCTGTCTCTGTTTCTCTGCAGGGTCTTTAAGAGGAAGGCAGGCAACCGCAGGCTGGTCAAGTCCTCCCACACCTCAAGCCATGATGGCAGCCTCAGCCAATCACATGGCCCATACACCAGTGAGCTCATCACAGAGGCCGAATTTACAGGTCAGTGCTGATGTCATATTCAACTGTTTATAACCAGTTTATGAGAAGCTATAATCAGTGTTTCTTCTTACACACACACACACACACACACACACACACACACACACACACACACACACACACACACAAACACACACACACACACACACACATTCATGGAAGTCTGTATGTATTACAGCCATGTATGTACTAAATTAGTATTACTGTAATAAGCTTTTTAAACAGATTGTCAATACATCAATTAATTTACTTAATACTCACCATATACCTAATACTCATCATATACCTCTTGTGCACCAGATACTTAAATTCCATCTCCAACTCCCCTAGTCAGATTGAATTTGCTTCATTGTACTTCATTGAACTGTTACTAAAGCAGTGTTAAAGCGGCACTAACACTATACTAAATCTATTCTAAAACTATGCTATAGTTATACTAAAACAATGCTAAAGCAGTAGTAAATTAGTACTGCAGTAGCATCAGCTTGTCCCATGTTTTCATGAAACGTTTACCTTCTGCTGTATTTTGTGGTTATTGTGGAAAAAGCATCATTATCACTTGTTTTAATGATGTATTGTTTGTTTGTTTGTTTAGCTCGTGCCTTTGCATTGCTGTACTGGTGGCTGGGAACAGCATGGTACAGTCTGACCTCTGGAATCTCTCTGCTTAATGTTTTTCTGCTCAGCAGGTAAGTTTGTGTGTGCATGTGAATGTGTATATGTGTGTACACGAGTGTGTGTTTGCATGTTTGTGTTTGTATAGACAACTCTACTCTGCATTGCTATGTTCTCCCTCTGTCTCTCCACAGACACACTGCAGGTGTGAGGAAGGCTATCCTCCTCCTCCTCCTCCTCCTCCTCTTGCTGCTTTTTGATGAGTCTGCATTTCTGAGTCACTACATCTCAAATCATCTCATGTCCGAGCTCCTGTGTGGGGAAAAAAATATACATGCAACACACAAAAAGCACAATGACAGAAACACACATGTACCGATGCAGTGTAAGCTGACAGGTGTGCTGGAACAGTTAGTAAACGACGGCAGGTGTATTCGTAACAGATGATTTGATGACTACAGCGTTAGTGACGTGTGTAGCTGACAGGGGCTTTAGTGACAGGTGTGTTATTTTTTACAGGAGCATGGTGCTGCTACCCCTTTGTCAGTACTCAAATGTTAGACACTGAATTAAAGACCACAGTTGATCCCACGCAGCTCAACACACCTGTCCAAGCCCCTCTGGATGTGAGTATTCTCATTGGTTGAAGAGTCACTGCAGGACTGACACCACACATGTTTATTGGATCCCTCCTATGTCCTAGAACAAATACTGTTTTATACTACTCACAGGTAATAAACCCACTATTTCAACATTCTTCTCTCTCTTGCTTTCTCTCTCTCTCTCTCTCTCTGGTGCTGCCTGCAGAATCATTTGCTCAGTGTGAAGTTGTCAGCTATCAGGGACGAGATGATGAAGTGGTCTGAGGACAGCGAGAAACATGGAGGCCATGCTGGTGAGAAAATGAGAGAGAGAGAGACAGAGAGAGAGGAAAAGAGTGAGAGAAAGAATATGAGAGTCAGAGAGGGAGAGAGTCATAATAATTCAGTGGAACACAAAGGATTATTTTTCAAATGAATGGTGTGGACTGTCAGGTGTACAATATAATAAAATCACTCTACAGTATCATCCAGCAGAATACAGAATACAAAACAAATGAGTAAAGCAAGATATCCTGAAATAAAAAATTATGTATCACTTAGATGACAATACCAGCCAGAGAATTACTTTCAGTACTTGTAAATTACTGTAATGAATTGGCACTTGAACTAAAAATGTAAAAAATGCAAATAAGGGTGTGACAGCACCAATATCAGCTATAATTCTCTGAAATGACTGTGTGTGTATTTGTGTTTTTGTGTGTGCAGACACTTCAAAGAAATATGCAGGCACTGCGAGTTAAAGTGAAGAAGTAAGAGGGCCTTTTCTCTTCCTTTATCTCAGCTCACTCATTAAACCACTTATTGCGCGAATGTTTAGGACTTTTTGCATTTTGTCCCTGCAGTATCAACTCTCAGCACCAGCGTCAGATTTTCCATCTGAGATCCAGCCTCCAGGCAGCTTTGGAACAGCTAAAGGCATCATCTCCTCCCCACCTTGTCACAGAGCCAGCAAACTTCTCCTCAGGAAAATCCTCATCAGAGGATGGCGACTACCCACAGAGCACACAGTCCAGTGAGTGTGTGTGTGTGTGTGTGTGTGTGTGAGAGAGAGAGAGAGAGAGAGAGAGAGAGAGAGAGAGAGAGAGAGAGAGAGAGAGAGAGACAGTTAGACAGAGAATCTATCTTCTCTCAGGTTCTGTTCAGGCTTCAGCTGAGGCAGAGTTTGGGTTCTGAAAAGCGCTCACTCCTCACCATATTAAACAGACCTTATCATCATCATTATCACCTGTTTGAATGATGTATTGTTTGTTTGTTTGTTTAGCTCGTGCCTTTGCAGTGCTCTACTTGTTGATGGGAACAGCATGGTACAGTCTGACCTCTGGAATCTCTCTGCTTGATGTTTTTCTGTTCAGCAGGTACATTTGTGTGTGGACATGCGTGTGTGTGCATGTGAACGTGTATATGTGCGTGTCTGTACGTGAGTGTATATGAGCATGTTTGTGTATGCAACTCTGCACTCTGCATAGCCATGTTCTCTCTCTGTCTCTCCACAGACGCAGTGCAGGTGTGAGGAAGGCTCTCCTTCTCCTCCTTTTCCTCCTCTTGCTGGGTTTTAGTGAGTCTGCATTCCTGAGTCACTACATCTCAAATCATCTCATGTCCGAGCTCCCGTGTGGAGAAAGAAATTTGCACTCAACACACAAAAGACACAATGACAGAAACGCACATGTACTGATGCAGTGTAAGCTGACAGGTCTGCTGGTAGCAGTTAGGAAATGACAGCAGGTGTACTGGTAACAGATCTTTTGATGACTGGCATGTTAGTGACGTGTGTAGCTGACAGGGGCTTTAGTGACAGGTGTGTTATTTTTTACAGGAGCATGGGACTGGTATCTCTTACTCACTGCACAACTGTTGCACACTGATTGATCCCAGCCACCTTCACACACCTGTCTGAGCCCCTCTGGATGTGAGTACTCTCATTGGCTGAAGAGTCACTGCAGGATCGAAACCACAAACGTTTATTGGATGCCTCCTATATCCTAGAACACATACTGTTAATACTGGTAATAAACCTACTGTTTCAAAATTCTTCTCTCTCTCTCTCTCTCTCTCTCTCTATCTCTCCAGCCTGAGGTCTACCCTGTTAAGTGCCGGGCATTCCGTGGTTCCCAAAGTTTCCTGGTTATCGCTCTGTCCTACCCCGTCCAGATTACCCAAGTTACCTTGGAACACATCCCTCGTAACGTGTCACCCACTGGACACATAAACAGCACTCCAAAGGACTTCACCCTTCATGTGAGTCATGAAAAACACACACATACCCGCATACACACAACACCAATGTTGCCTGAGGCTGCTGTAATGATTTTGTTATGCATGTGCATCTACTTTTATGCATTATGCTGTGTGGGTTTTTAAATAAGTGTATTTTAACCAATGTTAAATACATGTAGCCAATGAAAGCACAATAATAGTTTTAATTAATACTTTTAATTAATAATGTCATCTCGTGATAGAGCTGCTCCTGTTTAAGGGGTTCCAGGGTGTAATGTGTTCACATTCTTATACACTCCTGCACTTCCCTTGGACTGACACATGAAAACGAGGAAGGAAAACCTCTTGGAACATTTACTTATGACCAAGATGGAGAACCCATCCAGATCTACCAACTTCCTGTAAGAAAGTTGTACAGTCACTCACCAAAACACCGAAAGTTGGAAATATTTACACATCACTTTTTATTCCAATAATGTTAGCACTGTTGTAATGCTAGTAGTGTTAATATTATTAATAATGTATTATTGGTGTTAGTGTAGTTAATGTATTTATATATACTTTACATATTCACACACACACACACACACGACTATAAGTAATATCTCCTGTACATATAACTGAGTAGGTATGTGTGCAGTATTTGTATAAGTACAATACTTATGTGTTTTATATTATGCTGTAAAATATGGATATTTTGATGATAAAATATTGACAAAGCATTTACTGCTGCTCTTTCTGTCCTCCAGAAAATATGTAAAGAACAATGCATTACAGTGTGTGTTTGTGTGCAAGCACATGTGTGTGTGCGCATGTGTGTGTTTGGACAAGGATTGTCTTTGGTGTGCATGTGTGTTTGTGAAGGGATTATGTGTGATGTATTATAGTGTGTAGTCCATGTTATAATGTTATATAATATTGTAGTATGTAGTGATATATTAGAATACGATGTGTTGTTTGCAGGAGTCTCCCAGTGAGGTGTACTGCCTGGTGGAACTACCGGTCCACAGTAACTGGGTTCACCCAGAGTACACCTGTCTCTATCGCTTCTGGGTCCACGGCCTACCCTGCAGCATCTGACAGGCAGAACACAGAACAAGAGAATGAATAAATAAATTAATAAATAAGCCCCCTTTTATTGGGTTTACCATCACATGACAAGTTCAGGTCATGACTGGGGGGGGTCACTCTTTTGTACTCAAGTTGATAACATTCATTGACACGCTGGCCCTTTAAAACATCTACAGTAATACATCCCCCCTCTAGTGGACAAATTAATGTACCACATCCCAAATGCATGTCAAAAGAACAAGTTCATCCTTGTTTCACTGATCTTAGGCCAGTTTTGCTGTTGCTCCACTTAAGAATAAAAGAATTATGGACAAAAATTTGTACAACACTCAAAAAATAGAACATAAATGGTGCCACACTAAGCTTGTAGTCTTCCAGCTTGCATGGAAGGAGAGCCTCTCAAGTACAGAAAAGCACTTATGAACACTCCAACAGCTTATCTCTCGACCCTAATAGAAAATAACCAAAATAATCCTATATTTCTTTTTAGTACAATTGCACATCTACTTAGAAATAAAAGTCACACCAATACTAGGATTACAACATCACATAGTAGTGATGAGTTCATGAATGTCTTTAATGAGAAAAGTAAGCACATTAGAGATAACATTAATAGTATTAACATGACATCGTGCAGCTACTTAGAGATCAGAACAACCAAGCCAAAACGACTCTAGAATCCTTTACACTGATCCAAGACCCAGAACCTACATCTCTGATCTCGTGCTCAAAATCCTCCACTTGCTTACTAGAGTCACTGCCCTCACACTTCCTTAAGGAAATCCTACCTGAAGTAACTGAACCTTTACTAAATTTAATAAACTCCTCCTTGAACATTGGCTATGTTCCTAAACCATTCAAATTATCAGTAATTAGACCACTTATCAAAAGAATGTGAGCTGTCAAACTACTGGCAAATCTTAAACCTTTCATTTATTTCCAAGATCCTAGAAAAAGCTGTAGCTCAGCAGCTAAGGTCATATCTGAATCTGAATCAGATAAATTAAGCCTTTCAGTCAGGGTTTAGGCCTAATCATAGTACTAATATAGCACTAATTAAAGTAGTTAATAACCTGTTGTTGGCTTCTGACCAGGGTTATGTCTCTTTTCTTATATTATTTGACACTATAGATCACATCATTTTACTACGTAGACTCAAAAATGTTGTTGGGATTAGGGGAATAGCCCTTTCCTTATTTAAATATTATCTTGCCAGTCGCTACCATTTTGTTAACATAAATGGAGACTTCTCAGCATATAACAATGTTAGTTATGGTTTCCCACAATGATGTAGAACCTTTGTTTTTTTCTTTATATATGCTACCTCTTGGTGACATTATACGTAAACACTGTTCTAGTTTTCACTGCTGCGCAGATGATACTCAGCTATATGTCTCAGCCAAACCACAGGACCTATTTCATCTTAGCATTATTGACATATGCATAAAAGATATCAGACGCTGGATGTTGAGGTACTTTCTCTTACTTTATCCTGACAAAACAGAGGTGCATTTATTAGGCCCAGAGACAGCTAGGTCCTCGCTCTCTAATTACTCAGTGAACCTCAATGATCTCCCAATCACATCTTCTCTGTTAAAGATCTTAAAGTTATTATGGATCCCAGTCTCTCTTTCGAAGCTCATGTAAATAATATTTCTAGGACCACCTTTCTCCACCTCAGGAACATGTCAAAGATTAGGAACATGCTCTCCTCACATGATGCACAAAACTAGTCCATGCATGTACCACTTCCGAATTGGACTACTGTAATGGTTTACTATCTGGCTGTACCATTAAGTGCCTAAACAAGCTTCAGCTAGTTCAAAATGCAGCGGCCAGAGTTCTTATTAGAACTAGAAAATTTGATCACATCACTCCTATCTTAGCTACTTTATATTGGCTCCCAATAAAATTTCATGTTGATTATAAAATACTTCTAATGAACTACAAAGCACTAAATGGTTATGCCACACAGTACCTAGAGAACTCCTAGTGCATTACGATCCACCACATCTGCTTAGATCAAAAGGTGCAGGCTCTTTACTAATACCAAGAATAAGAAAATCTACCACAGGCAGCAGAGCCTTTTCCAATAAAGCTCCCACACTTGAATAACCCTTCTGTAAAGTTTCAAGACTCAGTCAGGCATTTTATTAACTACTTCCCATCTTAGGTAATGGTGTAGATCTGGTGGTCCATAGGCACTGAGAGGGCAAATATACTTACAAATTATTTAATATTTCTGTTTTATTTATGTGTTTAGCCTAGATAAGGAGAATGCTGTATGGTTTAATTTCAGAGAATGTGTATTAATATACATTTAGTGGGATATCAATTGATAAACTTCAAATAATATCAAAATGATCACTATTATTACTATGCACTTTTTGTACTATGTAAAATCTTTTTTATGTATGTGTTATTTGCATTAAGAGAATGTTGCATAGAATAATACAAGTTTATAGAGGTATAATTTAATGTTTATTTGAAAAGTATTTAAAGATTTAATATATTTTCTAACTTTCCCCAGTGAGATCACCATGAGGGGGGCTGGCAGTACAAAGAAGAATGTTTTCCCTGATGTGAAGAACATCCCAGCTCCACCCAACAGACCTACGGAGGCAATGGCAAACCCGAATATTCTCCTTTTCGTTTTATTGACTCACAGAGGGGAGAAAGCAGCCACCATTTCCCAGAGATTTTCCCCCAGAGGAAGGAATATAAACCACAAGTCTCTCAAAACCTGAGAAAGTCTGGCACGGGCACAAGATTAGCGGCACTGCCGAAAGCCACCGATGGAAAAAATGGTGAAAAGTCAACAGGCAGACTCCTTGATGAAGGTCAGTGATGCAGCCAGGCTCAATTCCCTTCTCTGGTTGTAGAGCCAGGCACCAAGAGCAGTGGTGTGAGTGTGAAGGCTGATCACACTCCACCAGCTCTATCCATCTCAGGGCTACCCACCCTTTGAAAAAACAAAGAGTCAGGAAAAGTGCCAGGCTGGCCAGGCTGCCTCTAATCCCCCTGGAGCCAAAGACACATCTGTTGTGAAGGTTTATTTCTCTCTGTTGTTAATAGGGAGAAGGAACTGTGGGCTTGACCAGGTGGGACAACAGACAGGTGAGCATAGGATCAATGGGTTAAAAAAATGACTTCTTTTGACATTTACTTCACCCTAGAATACTAGAGTATTGAGTTAATTGAGTTATTTGGTTCTGTGTATCATATAGCATTTCATCAGATAAACTAGAAAATGTATTAAACGATGGCACCTCTAAGGATATTTGAGAATGGAGTCTGTAGCGAAAACTGCAGCAAGAGAAACAAGAATGTACGAAAGAGATTACATATAAAATTCCTAAATTAACCTTATATTTCATAAGTAGTGAAAAAACAGTCAGTCATTTTAGGCAATAGTCCTGTTCAGATTTGTTTTATTTGTCTTGTATCTCAGCTCCTGCACCTGTGCATGTGAAATAAACCAGGGTCAGTGCCTTGCATCCTCTGGAAGCAACAGAAACCTTCAGTGCGATGGTTGCACACTTGATCTCCAAAGCTGATTTTAAAGACTGCATAGACCTACAGATCGTTATGTAAATGACCACAATACAATAAGAAAATAAGCAAGTAATAGATAACTGTCTCTAAGCCCCATTATCCACATTAGTACTTTAATACTGATTTCAGAACAAACAAACAAATAAATAAATAAATGAATAAATAGTACAGTAGAAATTGCCCGATCTTGCAGTTGTGAAAGTCGAAGGCTGTCACTCTTTGGTGGTAGTGGAACTGATTTGGCATTATGGGAAAATTCATAGATACGTTCTCTGTATGAGTAAGCATTTAAACCCCATTAAAAGTAGGACTTCAATATAAATATATTTTTAAAAACTGCCACAGCAGAGTTTTTTCAAATTTGATCTGATAGCCAAGTGCCACCACTCAGTTTTTTTGAGTGTGATTTTCAGCACTGGAGATCTCCTTGGCCTGCATATGTGCAATATTGCACTAGTGGTAAGTCCTGTTTTAGCTGGCAGTCAAGCTGTATGATAAACCTGAGAAACACTATATAGGAATATCATTTTGAGCAGTGCTTATTAAGCTACTTTAATATATTATTAATAGTGTTGATGCTGAGGTTTTCTGTTTCACAAAGAGGGTTTGGCTGACTGGGCTCACTGCACAACACCGGGTATTTGCTATGTATTTGATGGGCTATTTATTTTTATCTGATGGATGAGCAGCCAAGACAAAATGATGCTGTACCTGTAATCCTTAATCAAAACCTGCACAAAGGAAAATGTTTTTAAGATCCAGATTTAAATAATCGCACATAATATGGAGCAGTCGCCATTTATAGGATGTAAAAGTAAAAGATGTCAAAAACAGATGTCTGTCTTACAAAAGCAATGGTAATCACCTCAAAAACGATGGACGTGCTAATAGCAGTTTTCCTGTACGCACTGCCTTTAGCAGAATGCATGCCAGCAGTTTAAACTTACTCATCCATGCAGTCTGTACTTCACATGTGGACTTGCTATCCAAATGCATCATTTTTTTTCTTTTTCAATTTTCATTTGATAAAGCTGTGATTGCATATGAGGTCATGTAAACCTAAATGTTTGTAATTTGCAGGACAACCTTGGCCAATTGAATGTTTGCTGTCTAACACTGAAGCTTGAATATATGACAACAATTTACCAGGCTTGAATATCTCTACAGTTAACCGGACATTGAGAGCGCTTCCAAACGCAGACGGCCTTGACAGACACACATGCCTGCTCCCTGCTTTCATAGACCCAGTCAGTGCAAACACAAGGAAATAAAGGCATAGGCATATCGGAATAGCAGCAAATAAATAAGAACAACAGGTGTCTTTGTAACACATTTCAAGTAGAAACTAGTACTATGTAAATTATCATATGTCAGGTTTGTGTTGGTCAAGAGCATGTGCCATAATCGGTTTGTCCATCTGCTTATGCTGTGGTATCTAGAATGTCTCACAGTCATTAGAAAAAGTGCCAGAATCCTTTATCGTTTTATTTGAACGTATGTGATCTGAAATAAATCATCTAATTGTAGGTATTTAGCTCGAAACTAGAGTTGTATTATATAGAATGTCATTAGGTTGAATGGGAATGTAAAATAGTAGCTAGTGGGACCTCTGTGTTCCGTCCCACTCAATGAAGCACACCAGGTTGTGGATAAAAGGGGTTTCCTTTTATTTTCCACACTATAACAAGTTCAGCAACCACATTTAATTTCACTGAGGGCTCAGCTAGCAAGCCCACAGGAGGTATGTCTTGCTCTGCCATGCACCTCCCAGTAAATGTTACAACTTCTTTCATAATAACAATATAATAAAATATATAAATTAAAGGAAGCTGTTGTCATATAGTGTAGTCATTTAATTATAAATAATAATCTCATAATAATCTTATCTGCATATTCTTATACATTTACAGAGTAACATTCACTCATATACTCAAATTCCATATCATACATAGAAAACGTCCATCTCATCCATTGTAGTTTTTTTTCCTGATCAATAATAGAAAAAAAAAAAAAATGAACAGCACCCAGCGATGAAGCTCAATTATTTCAAGCTAACTATAAAACAGCTTAAGTCAGCATTTGCTTGCAGCTAGAACACAAAATGTTCAGATTAATGCATCTGAGTTAAAAATTAAACACAATGAAATCAAATTAAATTGACTCACCTGCAACAAGCTCAGCAATCACATTTAATTTTACTGAGTGGTCAGCTAGCTGGCCTATACAAAACAGGCTATTGTTAGAAATTCTGCTCATGTAATTCACTTAGCTTCACATCTCACACTGCTTATAATTATAAGATAACGTATCCACATTCGTAATAATGTGATGAAATCTGCCAACAATAGTGAGACTGAGCATATTAAATAATAAGACAAACTGATCACTTAGTCCACATATTTCTAAATGAGAAGAAAAGTTCTTACAAACAATATAAAGCACACAATTATATATGGGAAAACAGTTACATTTGTCATTAAGAGAAGCATTACTTTATAGATAGAAAGCATTACGTATTACACAAATGTCATAACTGTCCTAATATTAATAGTTCAACAGTCTTCCTCTGTCTATTATGCACACTGTACACATGTTAAATATCTGCCTTGCTGTTACAATGAAATGACTTCCGGCACCCTGAAAATTGTTTTACACACACGCAGCTGTAACGAGGTGGCCTGAGTACCGAGGAGGGGGGGGGGGCAGGATGCACAGACTCAATCGACATGGACGAACATTTATTACATACAACATAACGGCACTCACATATAACATGAACATGAATACGTTTAACAATAACGAGACTAATCTTGACATCCACAGGCTACACCAACAATGATCAACAATACTGTACACACTAACAAGGGTTTAAATACAGAAACAAGATGAGGTACAGGTGTGTGCAGGCATGGCCATAAACATATACTCCCAAGTCACGTGGCGGGCCAAACCCTGTGACTCGTAGGCGGCAAACGTTCTGTGACAGCAGCCACACTCATACACACACAAGCATAGTGCAACTTTGTGTTTACGCATCAATGATTGAATGTGCAAGTGCATGTATATGCAAGTTTAAATTATTATGCACAAATGTAAGTAGTAGGCTATTTATGTGAAAATGTTTCATATGTATGTGCAAGTACAGTTTCCCTGATTTCTCTTTAAACAGGCCCTCATAGTTCAGCAGTAATGAGGCTAGTTAGATTTTGCTCAGAATTAAGTACACTTTGGAATGTTATATGTATCACAGTCTCCGGTGGTGAGCCATACATGGTTAATCAATCCAGGTTGAGGAACCTGTTAGAGTCGCTGCATTAATGACATATCTGTTTGCATTGTCAGTTGTTGCTATGGCAGCAATTAAATTAGGAAATTCAAAGAAAAACAACTCATCTCCACTCTTGGAACTTTAGAACCCCATATGTCCCGTGTCATAATGTCACACATGAGGGGAGTCCCATGTACACCTTTACAGATCAGTCTGTGGAAAGACACTGAAGAGGACAGATGGAACAATGAGGCGTTTCTGGAGCTGGTGTGCTGGAGGTATCGAGAATGAATATATTGATACAAAGGAGGTGGAATCCAGGAGAGACCTAATAAAGAAAACCAAAAGAGGAAAGCAGAAGTGGAATCTGAAAAAATTGAAGATAGAGTGGAAAAAACGTCCTACAGTTGGTATGGATATTTGATTATTTTTTCTGCTTTTTGGCCTTGCCTTTCTAAAAGGATTAATCTAAATCTCATGTATAAAAAAACACAGTAAACTAAATAATCTTTACAATAAGGGACAAAAACTGACTTATTGAAAATGCTTTTATCCTCTGATCAGCGATGACTAAAACTCTCATTTAAAATATGCAACACCACTTGAAGTATTAGTGCATTATTAATCTATTACAAGGTTTTAGGCTCTTGTCAGGCTGTATGTAGTACATACAATATGTGTTCTATATATATCCAGAAGTAATGATACTTGCTCCGGCAGATTTGAAGATGGCCCATGAACGAACTGAAAGGACTGTGGCAGCATGTCTGAGTGAAGTGACTGATGGATATGACTTGTACAGATCAGCCAGGACCAAGCAGAGGCACTCGGTGGCACCTGCTTCACCAGCCCTGAAAAGGGTCAACAAAGACACCAAACCAGGTGTGGATGCAAAGCAGTTAGCCATCATCCCTCTAGGGCCAAGAGAACATGAGTGGCTTGTGAAGTGTGCTGCAGGACAGCAGGATCAAATCTGCCAGCTTCTGCTCCAGGACATCAAGCTGGCAGAGAAGAGAAATTTCATTTCTGGCTTCACAGTACTTCACTGGGCTGCTAAACAAGGAAACAGTGAAATGGTGCGCAAGATCCTTCTTCTTTCACAACAAGGTGGGCCAGGGGTTGACGTTAACACCAAGAGCTACGACGGCTACACCCCACTACACATGGCTGCTATTCACAGCCACGAATCAGTCCTGAGTGTTCTGGTGCGTGATTATGGTGCCAACTGCAACATACGTGACAACAGTGGCAAAAAGCCCTATCACTACTTACACAAGGACGCCTCACCCAAGGTGAGAGAGATGCTTGGCGACCCTCACGCTGCGGATTACAAGCCCTCAGGCCATGAGCAGCACTTTTCAGATCCGCCCAAAGGGCTCAGCACTTGGTGTAAACTATTTCAGTCCAAGCACAGAAAAATACTTAGATGCGGATCAAGATTCCACTCAGCCTTGAAGCAGCTTCACCAGCCTTGACCAAGATGTGGACAGGATAGGCTACATTAATTTCCCGAATGTTTCCCTACAGTGAACTTCCCAAATTAAATAGCATATCCTCAAATAAACATTTTCTCTAACTTGTCTTTCACTCCTGATTTCTGTGATCAAAACCTTAAGCTTTGAAATAAATCATTTGCACATAGATGTTTGAAATATTGCATAGTCATATCTGCCTTGAACCATTGTCTGTTTTCCTTGAATATTCTCTAATGTTTTGTCTTTGAGTAATGAAATGTTTTTGAGGTCTTTCATCAGCTGTGTAAGCAACGTGCTTCTGAATTAGTAGTAGGAGAAGCCAGTTTATATATGAAAAATTAGTAGTGTGCTTTATATTATATTTATATACTCTTTCTTTGTATTTATAAATGTGTAGACTAAGTGCTCAGGTGAAATTAGTATGACAAAAATGTTCCAACCTATTATGGCTTAAAAGACAATTATCATCTATCCCCAAATATCAGTATTTAACTTTGCTCTTGTGTTCCAGTTGTTTTGTTTCCCTCTTTCTGTACTTTTAATGTACTATATTGAATTAATTTATGTTTTGTAAGGTAACTCGAGGTAAATGCCTGACACAATCAAAGCCTAAGACTGAGACAAAGAAGCTATAAATTTGCATGAACACATCTGTTGAGCCTTTCCTGCTTATTCCACCCCTGAGATCAGTAGTTAAAAACTGATTTCAGCAGAGTCATTTCAAACAGAAGTAACTACAAGTCTAGAACCCCTCACGAGAAGAATATTGTACTTAGAATAACATCTTATTTTATGTTTGTCAGGTACCCAGTTTGTTAGTCTGTCTAAACTTGATTCATTTGCTCTTCACTATTCAGTCAAATTAAGGTCATCTTCTTTTGGCATTGGTAGAATTTAGATTAGTGCTGTTTGGCCGACAGTAATCACCTGATTTGGTTTTCCAACAAACTGGTATGTATGGCAGGAATGGCAGTATCCAACATCACTCCTAATCGATGGCCAAAAGAAATGTTGTAGAATGTGGTGAGTGTTTTTTTTATGTGCGCTTAATTGAAAACGTGGCAAAAGAAGAGCCTTTCTAAAGAATATACATAAAGCCCAAGAGAGAAAAAAAAAAAATTTACATCAAAGTTGGAGGTGGATTCACGCTTCACACCCACTACGGTTGCCAGGAAGACCCATCGCGCTGTAAATACATAAAGCACATTCATCAAAATGACAACACTTGTGATACATTTCACAAACATGCCGCAAATACACAAAGCAAATTCATCAAAATGACAACACAACCCGGTGCAAATTCAGGAAAACTTACGCAACTTCAGAAGTGCTGCAAATCCAGTCACAACACAATGGAAGTTTGCCACAACAACAGAATGGCTGTTTGCAGAGGACACGGGGAGGAGATGGACTTCTGAGATCAGCGCCAAGTCTTTTGGAAGTGAAAAGTAAGTTTTTCGGTTACCATGGTTTTATTATGATATACGTGATACAGAATGAAAGACCGACCTATTCGTGCATATTTATTTATGTTAGGCTGTAGGCAGCCTTAAAAATGATGATTAAAATCCAAAATACCTACAATTAGATTGTTATTTATTTCAAATCACATTTTGTATGCATGTAGCTATAAACATCACACTTCAGATAAGATAAGAACAAGATAGTTGACCAGCATGAGCAATAACCAAACTGGTCAACCAGTATAATCAGATTTGACCAGTATGACCCTGCTGATTATACTGGTTGAATAGCTTGGTCAATTTGTTTATACTGCTGGACCCACTGTCCAGTTGGAAATTGTAGCTAAACCATCAAACTTGAACCAAAACATAGCCTTTGCTGGTCTACCAGATGGTTAATCAGATGGTTTAACTGCATAAGGTACATCTATTGCCTGGATGTCCAGCTTTTCAACTATCTTGACCATCATTGACCAGATTAGTTCATCTGACAGCAGCAAATTAGCTGGATTTTTGTAGCTAGGGCTGTAGCATGCCTGTTACTGAGGTCCAGTTTACCATAGAGATATAGAGATCTATTTTAACAGTGCAAACATATATAATAGGAAAGTAATAACATAATTTCGGTATTTAAAGAAAACATTAGAATTCATGAAAGAGAATGTCCCCGCACAGACTTCCTCGACATGGACGAACATTTATTCCAACAACATAAAGGACAAATGTGGCACTCACGTGAAAACAAACAATGAACATGAGCACACTAAACGCTAATGACTTTTAACATTTAACACGATAATTAAACAAACAGTCAAGACTCGATACATAGTTACAAACACGCTACACTAACAATGACCAACACACTGCACACCTTGACATGATTTTAAATACACAGACAAGACGAGGTACAGTTGTGTGCAGGCGTGGCCACAAACATCCTCCCAAGTCACGTGGCGGGCCAAACCCCATGACTCGCAGGAGGCAAGCGTTCCGTGACACCTCAAAATAGTTTTATTGACTTTTAAAAACAAATTATTTAATTGAGAAATAATCAAGTGATTAAAGTAAATAAAAGTTATGAGTCTTAAATGAATACGTCCCAGTCTTTAATGTCTGCTCTGCTCCGCTGCCAGGCATGTACTGATACTCAAACACACGCATGGGTCTCGGTTGTGTGTGTGTGTCTCTCTCTCTCTCTCTCTCTCTCTCTCTCTCTCTCTCTCTCTCTCTCTCTCTCTCTCTCTCTCTCTCTCTCTCTCTCTCTCTCTCTCTCTCTCTCTCTCTCTCTCTCTCTCTCTCTCTCACACACACACTCACACACACACACCTCTCCCCGACACCTCTTCACATCTTATCTGCCATATGTATTCAAACAGGGGAATAAGCAAACTTTTCAGAAAACATCACAAAGTTTCCATTTATTTATTTATTTTTTCTCTGATCTCTAACCAATGTGGTTACTCTATAAGTTTTATCACACAAGGTTTTTGTCCGTTATCACACGTTGTACTCTTACCACTTTCAGTGCATTCCACAACTGAGAGAGGTGTTGGAGGGAGGGACGTAATTTACAACTTTTATCCAAAAAATCTCTTTCCCCACCAACGTTTTCTTAAAGCCGTATATTCAGTACTTCACTCCTTTAGGTCACAGCCGTAATTGTAAGCGATACATCTGAAAGCTTTGCCAAGTAGTTCGAACGAACATGTCCATGGATCAACCATTATCCTTTTTTTATCAGCAGGTAAGCAATTCAGTAATGCCTAACTAATTCATGCTAAACCTTATATTAGTATAAGTTACTAAAAAGGCTGATGTGTATTTAGCTACTTATTTAGCTAATGGTTGAAATACTTTATTGTGCGTTGTATGATTTAACTCAGTGGATCTTAGCGTTGTAATTAATTTCAGGTCTAGATAAAACAGACATTTTAACAAACAATCAATACGCATTATCTACAAGCTATCATAACTATTCTTCTGCGAGCTATCTAGGAAAGGATATTGTCAATGTCTTTAGTCTAATGATTATTGGTCAATATGTAATATGACCATTGTGCTATAGAGTACATGAAACATTTTGATCGACGGCTATTCTTATTCTCAGGGGTAGCTAAATAGAAAAACTTTAACTTCGAAGTCGGTTAATCTATTTACTTAAATTAACCAATACATGTATTTTCATAGCTCCACTTCAATACATTTGACCTCTCCTCCACATACAAACACACAGACACACACAATTCAGCACAACAACCATGGCACAAAAGTAACCACTAGTATCCCTTCCAATTGTTATTGGTAATATACATTCATAGAAACAGTCCTCAGTGTTGATCTGTCTGCAAAGTTAATGTTGTCTTTCAACTCGAGTTTAAATGACCGTGATAGTTATAGGGAAAATGTATGAATTAATATGTTGTATAAGACAAACTCTGAAATAAACTGCTATATTGAATAAAATATATATTAAAATAATAATATAATATTATTATTAATAATAATAATCTCTATTATTAATAATAGCAATTATTAAGAATACTATTAAGAATAATATCTTATTATTATATTATCAGTGGTATTATTATTAATAAGAATTATATATATATATATATATATATATATATATATATATATATATATATATATATCTGTTGTGTGAATATTTGGTCTGATTATCTGATTATGTATCATTCCACAAAATATCGCTACCCATGAATTCATCATCATTATCTTATAGACTCTAAGTTTTTATTTGTGATAATCACATCTTTTAGCGCATGCACATGGAAAATATGTACAAATCAAATTGCAAATTAAGACATTTCCCAGCTTTAGCTTATTATTTCCCTTATGTATATTTTCACTATGAATTCACCATAATATTCATCCTTATTATTCATTATTAAATTTCTTTAATTTCAAATTTATACTGCATTCCAGTCTTCTATGACTGGATGATTCTTTTCTTGAAGGGCAACAATGATGGCTCATGAGGCATTTCAGGATCTATGGGAGCTTGTAGAGAACTAGCAAATCTTTTAGATCCAATTATCCAAAAGGGATCTGTCATATCGCCTGATTCCTCATCTCACTACAACACCCAGCAGGCAGATCGTCACCCAACCCAGCACTCCACCAATCCTGAACTTCACATCAGATCATCATCACCTGAATATTGACTTCATCTGTGTACTTGGTTATTTAAGCCTGTCTCTCACATTTGGATTTTGCGAAGTATTGCCACTAGTTCTGACTGTGCATACCGAGTGTTATTTCCTTGATTGCTTTCCCGTGTTTTTGCTCTCCGGACTACTGATTTTTGCCTGCCCCTTTTGTATTGTTCGCCTGATTAGTTTTTTGCTCGCTGGTTATTGGACTGATTACCCACATGATTTGGATTACCCCTATATTGGCGTTCTTGGTTTCGACCCTGGCTTGTTCACCCATTACGAAGTTGGAACATCATAAAGCTATCTATCTACATCCGCGAGCATCTGGCCTTCTTTGTCATGTTACATGGTCTGACAAATCCCATTCTGGTCTGGGATGTGCAGTTGTTTTCCAATTTTTCTCATTACATTTTCTTTTTTTTTCTCATTAAAATTTTACTTTTTCAAAACATTTTCCAGACTTTTAATTTTTTTTTTTTTTTACATTTTCTATCATTTAAATTTTTTCTCCAGCTTTTCTATTTTCTGTGATATTCGGTTATCCAAATTCAGCTGGGAAAATGGGTAATAAAGGTTGACACCTTTGGTGTCAGGTTGGTGCAGTTTCTCAGCTGAATTTGGAGCACAATAGTGGTACCAGGAGTGGTATATTACAACTTAGTCAGACTTGTTCCACAAAACCAGCTATCTGAGGGATGTTTTATGTGGGGCTGGATGGTATGGGAATCTGATATATTTATTATTTAGTTGGGTTATGGCTGCTAACCAAGCCTGTAAAATATTGGCTGTCCCATCAACTAGTGGTTGGAGCCTTTTGCAGAAAACTGAGAAAGAATACAGAATGTGACAGAAATAGAAATTTTATTAAAATGCTGGAAGCACAGGCAAAAACCTTTATTTTTAGAAACTGCAGGATCTACCAGAACTAACTACATCATATGTAAAACAGCTAACTCAACATCCTGCAAAACAACTTTCCTTCAAACTTGAGTAGTGTGCAGAATATGTTTGTGCACATTCTAGAGTATCTTTCTCTGGAACAGTTGGCAGTGGCACTGAGTTGGACATAAATATCAATTCAGCCTTTATTTTTAATGGAAACTTCTCTCAGACCTTACTCGTGTGGGTTAGATATTTTGTTTCAGTGCACAGTAACAAAACAGTAACAACAACCTAACACTTTACTCTGTAACAATGAAATCATAATTATGCAAATATATGCATAAAATTATTGAGTATATGTGTATAGTAGAGAGTGTGTATGCTGTATATGTATATGAGCTTTGCTCATCAAAGCTGGGAAATGCCTTATGTGTAGAGCTTGGTTCAAAATTCGTCACCATTGTCCTGAATATTACAAACACAGACTTGAATAATATTTAAACCCTACAAATCCTTCTGTGGCCTGCTTCATGTTTTATCAAGTAAAAGGATTCAATTTTATTTCATTGTAACCAGAAAAATTTACAAATGTAAATATTATTCAAGGTAATAATTTAAAACAAAGCTCCTGTGGGCTGTTTTTGCATGTTCACCTTTCAGAATTTAGCTGACACTTTTATCCAAAGTGACTTACAACTATGACCGCATACAACTTGAGCAATTGAGGCTCATGGACCTAACAGTAGCAACTTGGCAGTGGTGGAGCTTCAACCAGCAACCTTCCAATTACAAATCAAGTATCTTAACCACTGAGACACCACTGCCCACATGATTTACTGATATTCTATGCTAGTATCATGAGGGATGGACCTTTGAGAGTACCTGGAAGTAGCGTACATGAGCACTGTGCCAGTATGTGAAGGAGTGCAGGGCTGGTGAAGGGTGTTACAGTATGACACATTAGAAGACAACACTGCACTAGTATGACATAGTAGTAGACAGCACTGCTCTAATATGACACAGAAAACAACACTGCACTGGTATTACTAGAAGTCAACACTGCACTAGTATGATTAGAAGTCAGGACTGCACTAGTATGACACAATAGAAGACTTCCAGTGCTCACTTTCAGCAGCAACCACTGCCTGCAAGATGTGAGGGCTTTTTATTAGTGTTTCCAAACCTGCCTCCTGTAGCTTGTATTCTTTTCAAACAATGATAGGATGCTGCTTACTGGAGTTTACTTTAGATGTTACAGTGTCAATAATGGTAATATAGATTAAACATTGACTACAGCAAGAATCAGCTGCCTTAGGATCTCTCAAGACAAAGGTTCCTTTACACTCCACATCAAGCAGCTATGTAACTAACTGAGAGTGATTCAAGAATTATTTGCAATACCAACCTGATGAAGCAATGCTAAACATTACATTCACATACAGATTACATTTATGTTTGGCAGACACTCTTAGCCAGAGTTGCATACATATATTACTTAAATAAGATAAAATAAGATGAAAATAAATACATAAATACATAAATACATACAAAATACATAAATGAAAAAATACACAACCAACCGACAGGCTACTTACTTGAATCCCTGGTCAATACCCAAACTGTAGAAAGAAGAACACACACATCAGTGCCACATATAGAATAGTACCGACACGGTCGCAGTTTGCTTAGTGAACACTTACAATGAACGCGGTACACCGCTGCACGTCTGCAATACATACAATACAGCAATACATACAATACATACAATACCGCAATACGGTCGATCTCGAGTTGTAAAGCACCACTTCGGATGCGCATGCAAGCTAACTGGGTGCATTTAGTCAGCCATTTTAATGTCATCTAGTCAGACACTCTGTATTTTACACATAAATGGCCGAGACATAAATGACACATAAAAGCTCGGTCGGTCAGTTGTGCCTGCTAATTTCGCCCATTAAATCTCACTTACATTGACGTACGTAGATTGGGAATAAAAGCCAGGTAAAGAACCAGAGCGTAAAACCTACAGAAAACGAATCAAAGGACTAAACTTCAAACAACAGGAGAAACCGGCTGTGCTGATCTCCACTGTAATCCAGAGACAGTCAGCTGGTGTTCGGCACCTTTTCCAGTCGCGCTAGTTTACTAGCTAGTTGGCTAACGTACGACAGCTTTCTTTCAGAGTAATCTAACAAAGCGGATGTGTTCAGATTCCACTCATACTGAATAAAATGTACTAAAGGTCATAAAGACGGTGAACTATGTGAGATGGGGTTAGTGATGAAAGGCACGTGACATAGCATAAAGTATAGAATGTGGGCGAGTGATTGCATTGCATTGTTTGAAGGGTGAGGGGTATTAGATAATGCATAGGCTTGTTGCATATGGTACTGCAGCTTTACAAAGAAACTTCACAATGGAGGAGAATGCACAGAGATCAAAGAAGGGAGGGGGAGGTAAAAAGCGTATGTGTGTGTAAGGGTGTTGTAAAACAGAGGTGATCAAAAGGCTGCCGTCTCAGCATGAAGTTAAACAAATGGGGTGGGAAACACAAAGAATGCTTGTGAAGTGTTTGGGGTGCAGTCTTCCCTATATATGTATGTTTGTTCATCAGCAAAGGCAGAGCTACTTTCTGATTTAGGTGCAGCCGGCGTGGTGTGGTGGCTCTCCGGAGATCTCTGTAATAAAGGCGCAATTAATTGTGTACTCGAGTGTGTTCGAGGATTGCGTTTCTTCTCCCCACATACACGAACACCTGGAGTAGGGTTGAAACTCCACACTGCATTAATCAGTCAACTATCAACGTCACCACAAGTAACGGAAAATAAAACTCAACGCGACAAAAATACCAATATTAATATTTCTCTTACCATCAGAGGCTTCAGTTGCAAATCAATCAATTGAATAAACATGGAAATTAGAAAATATACGCGCAATCATAAATAGTCAATACAGCAAATGCAAACATGAACCAGAGTTTGGCTAAATCCAGCTTAGTGTGTGGATGTTCACAAGCGTTTGAGTTATAACTCGTTGGTGCACAAGTGCAGAACAAAGCGTCTGAGACACACGGAGTGTGATGATCTTTGTTAAGACTCTGGTCCTGCTCATCCATCCACACAACAGCAGTGTGGAGAGTTCAGTCCTCTTTGCTGAGAAGCACCCAGTTCAACGGTACAGCCTGAAGCTCCTCCACGGCATACGGCCAACTCTCCTCACAGAACCGAAACACACAGACAATGCCTACCGCAGAGATAATATACTTTCACACTAACAAACACAGACTGAAATAAAAAAATTGGAAAAAGTGTTACAGTTTGGGCCTATATACAATGTATATTAAGTCTCCAACAACTGAAACTTCAGGAGAAAATTGCCACGCTCTCGCTCTCTCTCAAACGTGCCAGTATGGTCCCTCCTCCTAATCACTGATTGGTCAGCAATAATGTCGCTCAATCCTAGCAGCCATCTGATTGCTCGCCTTGGTAAGAGACTGGCCGTGCCAGCAAGAAAACCGGCGCGAAACTCGAAGAGTTCTGGGAAGTAGTGTTTTTAATACTCAGTACAACAATAATAAACAAATACACAGTAAACAATATGGGGTTCCTTCCCTTTTTTAGGGTCCTGACACATGGATTTGTGTCTGTGCCTGAGTCAGGCTACAATGATCACGTGACCAGAGTAGCCTTGAAATAGTGAGAAAAACAGCGTTATGAAGTCTGAACACTGAATTTTTGCCAACAAATAAGGTAGAGTACTTTAAAAGAACACTGCAACAAGAATAAAGAAAAAGTTATACATTGATGGCATTATATCAGCTCTGTTAAATGATAAGCTGTTCACAATTTAGAACTTAAATTTAAAATATATAAAATAGCTTTGCTCTTAACTGTGACTTAGTAAGTTCATCTTTTGGTCTCCTTCACTTTGTCACACAGGTCCTATTTAAGTGATTTCTTGATTGAGAACAGGTGTGGCAGTAATCAGGCCTGGGTGTGGCTAGAGAAATTGAGCTCAGCTTTCCAAAGATGTGATAAACCAGTTAATTTATGTTTTAACAGGGGCACAATTACTTTTTCTGGTAGGTTTGGATTTTTTTTTCTCCTTAATAATAAAAACCTTCATTTAAAAATGCATTTTGTGTTTAAATATTAGACAAAAATAACAAGTAAATTTGTTTAATGATCTGAAACATTTGTCACAAATGACATGAAGCAGGCCAAATGACACGAGGCCTTTTTGCATAATACAACGCTTTGAAATGAATGCAGCATTACAGCATTGGGAAAACCAACAACTGAGCATAATCACCAAGACCACATGGGAGACTCTTGAAATTATAACCTGAACAATACGGGGGGGACGGACTCTTAATTAAAACATGTTGACAAATGGCAACTAAAATATTTAAACTATTCAAAGATGCTCCAGACAAAATTTCCAGTTTTTCCATGAGCTAACACAAAAGTATTTAATGTGCATTAAATCACATCACAGGATCTCACAGTAATATTTACATAAACATCTTTACATTACATTTACAGTACTGGGCAGATGCTCTTATAGTGACAGATATTCATCAGTATGACAGCATGTGTGCTCTCTGAGGATCAAATCTTACTGTACCTGTTCTACCAGGTGAGCTTCAGGAGAGCTAATATGATATAACTCTGATCATGCATGACCGAACATACACTGATCTTTGACCCCTGAATGGGACAGAGAAAGGCAGTGTGGATACGTTTGTGTGTGTGTATAACACAGGCAAATCATTTATCATCTCTCAGACTTCATGGTTATTATTGGGAGATCACCTCTGTTGTTCACCTGAGTGGTTTAGTCCATTCATATTAACTCCTCTGTTGTCATGGTTACTGTTCCATTCACTGTACTTCCTTTCTAGAGTTCCTGAATTTTTTTCCTCAGCTGCACAATCACCAGCACTGCTGCCACAAGCCCCGCCCCCGTCAGAGCCAGGAGCACCGTCAACACCGTCACGGTGGAGCTCTGATCTGGACGTGGCTGGACTTCTGCAACAGACAGACATAAAAATGGTCAGAAATTATGAACAACTCTTTAAACAGTACAGAGTTATAATCATATGTGTATGTACCAGAGTGGTCACTGTGATGGGATCGAGAGGGATTGTGGGACAGGGGCAGTTCAGCTCCAGTTCCTGACAAAAAGATCACAACAGCATCACTGCACAAGATCTTAACAAGTGGATACGCATAATGTTTCAGCAGTTACCATAGTAACCGCTTCTACAGATTTGTGTGTGCTCTCTGGTGAGATCAGCACCTCCCACCTCCATATCAGTATCCAATCAAATTCAATCAGGAAGTAACTATTATAGCGATGGAGAACTGTTTAGAAACAAACTAAAACAAATCTGGATCTTGTAGAGAGATATTGTTGTAAATGTAGAATAGAAACATACTCAGAGTTCAAAGTGAATGAACCAGTAGAGAGAATGAGCTACACAAAGGAGGAGGGGGGGGGGTACACAACAACAACAACAACAACAACAACCACCACAACCACAACCACCACCCTGATCACCACCTGTGCTCCGTCATAACTATGATCACTGCTGGAGCTCCAGTCTGTCATATTAACACACATCATAATTACTACAGTAAACAGTGATATTCAGGGCGAAAAAACATAAGCCACACTAGAAATAAAAATTATTTTTTCATTTTAGTTGGTTACATTTATTTAGTGCCTTTCTCAAACTCAAGGACGCTTTGCAGGCAGAAATCAGCTTTAACACTCAAATCACTCACAGACAGATGAGAAGCAGCAGCAAATTTACACACAGCGTTCTCTCTATCAGAAACTACAGACTCCTGGGGGACTGAACCAGGTGTAGGAGAAGGGGAGGAGGTTCAGACCAAGACAGAGCACCAACCATCACTGAACACACACACACACACACACACACACACACACACACACACAGAGAGCACCAACCATCACTGAACATACACACACACACACACACACAGAGCACCAACCATCACTGAACATACACACACACACACACACACAGAGCACCAACCATCACTGAACACACACACACACACAGAGCACCAACCATCACTGAACACACACACACACACAGAGCACCAACCATCACTGAACACACACACACACACAGAGCACCAACCATCACTGAACACACACACACACACAGAGCACCAACCATCACTGAACACACACACACACAGAGCACCAACCATCACTGAACACACACACACACAGAGCACCAACCATCACTGAACACACACACACACAGAGCACCAACCATCACTGAACACACACACACACACAGAGCACCAACCATCACTGAACACACACACACAGAGCACCAACCATCACTGAACACACACACACAGAGCACCAACCATCACTGAACACACACACACAGAGCACCAACCATCACTGAACACACACACACAGAGCACCAACCATCACTGAACACACACACACACAGAGCACCAACCATCACTGAACACACACACACACAGAGCACCAACCATCACTGAACACACACACACACACACACACACACACACACACACACAGAGCACCAACCATCACTGAACATACACACACACACACACACACACAGAGCACCAACCATCACTGAACACACACACACACACACACACACACAGAGCACCAACCATCACTGAACACACACACACACAGAGCACCAACCATCACTGAACACACACACACACACACACACACACACACACACACACACAGAGCACCAACCATCACTGAACACACACACACACACACACACACACACACACACACACACAGAGCACCAACCATCACTGAACACACACACACACACACACACACACGCACACACACACACACACAGAGCACCAACCATCACTGAACACACACACACACAGAGCACCAACCATCACTGAACACACACACGCGCACGCGCGCGCGCGCGCGCACGCACGCACACACACACACACACACACACACACACAGCACCAACCATCACTGAACACACACACACACACACACACACACACAGCACCAACCATCACTGAACATATACACACACACACACACACATCTATCTTTATCTATATTCATGCACAACTCACATTGATACAGGACAGTTTTAGAGTATCCAGTCATCCTAACCTCAATGTTTTTGGGAGGACCCCAGAGGAAACCTATGCAGATTCAGGGAGAACACGAAAACTCCACCCAGAGAGGGACTTGACCCCCACACAGGAAGAACACGGAAACTCCATCCAGAGAGGGACTCCGAGGCTGAGAGGCAAACATGCCAACCACCAAGCCCTGCTGCCCAAAACAACTGTCCTAACTGAATACAAACAAAATTAAGTACAATAACCCTCCCTACTCCCAAAAACAAACAGAAGAACTAGGCAAATAAAAAAGGTGTCAGTATACACTATACACAGAATAATATTTATAACAGTGAACATGTCCAGAAAAAGGGGAAGTGATCATTCAGAATGATTTAACAAGCAGAGGCCCAAAACCACAACAATCGGCAAACAACGCTCACTGAACAAACACAAGCAGCCACAGCAACAGTGAATATGAATCACAGCCTGTTGCTTCTTCCCAGGCTTCCCTTTATGTGCGCGGTAGAATGAGGCAGCCAATCAAGGCGCAACACAGCAGCCCAGGACAAAAGACTTGGAGGAGGAGCATCATGAAGGGGAGGAGCCACAGGATGTAACATAAATGTAAACAAACACAAATAACCCTGCCCATAACACAAACAAGGTTGTAACACCTTCAAATACAAACAGAACTACAAATCCGATATAAACATTTAAACATTACATATAATCTCCATCTGTTTTCCCCCACATATCTGATGTTTGTGAAATTTTCTATGTTCTACTTTATTAATCCCAGATAAATCAAGTTCTATCTGTTTACAAAAATAATGGTTTAGTAACAATAACTATGTAATCCATCAAGGACACTTACCCTCTATCTGTAGACTCACATCACAGATGTCTTTACCATTACAAGCGCAGGTGTACCAGGTCCTCTTAGTGTAATCAGCATCAGTGATGGTGAGGGAGAGATCTCCCTTCAGGTACTGATCATGGGACATGTGAAATCCCTCCTCTGACTGGCAGGATGTCTGGTTACACTGAGCCAGAATGTCATGTGGTTTATAGGACACAGTCCATGTGACCAGACCAGAACACGTCTGAGTGCAGGGGAGAGTAGCAGCCTCATGAAGATTCACCTTTACTGAAGGAAAAGAGCCTGAGAGACACATTAAGAAAAGAGTTTAAAACATTACAGTGGTGCTTGAAAGTTTGTGAACCCTTTAGAAGTTTCTATATTTCTGCATACATATGAACTAAAACTTCATCAGATTGTCAAAAAAAGTCCTGAAAGTAGATAGAGAAACAAATCAAACAAATTAAACAAAATATTAGACTGTCATGTATTTATTGAGGAAAATGACCCAATGTTTCATATCAACTTGTAAAAAATATTTATTGTTCTTCAGGATGTTATTTATTTTATGTCATATCTATGCATGATACAGCATATGTATCTATATATAATATATAATTATACATATATAATACATCCCACACAAAAATAATCCCCTACACAACTAAACCACAGTGCCACAGTAGCTTTTAATGAAAAAAATATCAGATTGGTATTGATATCAGGCGACATTCAAATGCAAGACATCAGTATCGGATCAGTAGAGAAAAACTAGTATCATGCTCTCTCTATAAATACAGTAAAACTAAAAATAATCAACCATTCACTCAGGCTACTTAAATATTCTTGGTTACTCAAAGATGCATTTCTGTGTAAGAGCAGAACTGACTGATACTGCTCATTAGTACAGCTGCAGGGACATCTGTGCCTTCTATGTCTGTGTCTACATGACCATTCTGGTGATCTTTTAATTAAAGGGTTCTGAAAGGCAAGTCTATTAGCAAAATGACAGGGAATCTGTCCAATGAAATGTGTGAATTTAATATTTTTGACTCTGGGGGCGGGCCTATAGCATCCTGGCCCTTCTCAGTGTTCTGAAGAAGGGTCTATGACATTATTAACAAAACATGGACATGTCCATGTACATGCTACTGTAACGCTCATGTTGTAAGAGTGGAATGCCAAGACAGGTGCTCTCAACTAAACTGGCCTTTATTTAAAGTAATAAAAATGAAGAATAATGTCAGACTCAGCAAACATTAACAACACAACCACCGTATACATTAAGCTTCAGGTGTGTTCACATACGATACAAGATGCACACTGGGTTAAACACTGACAACTTCAACAACACGACACAAGACTTATATACACGCATGACCATTACACACAAGGATCAGGTGAACGACACGAGAGGGCATGGCACCACACACACACACACACACACACACGAGAGGGGAGGGGCCGTACCGTGACAGAGCCCCCCCTCAAGGGCGCCACTGCCTGCGCGCCAGCCCATCGGGCTACGGCCTCAAGACCAACGCCAAAAGGTGCCGGTGGAGGACCGGACAACCCACCATGGGCCAGCGCAAGGAAGGACAGGGGCCAAGACGATGACAGACACAGGGACGCACACACTAACGGGATTTAAGCACACATGTTAACAAGGAACATAACTACAAACAGGTGTAACATGGACAATCAATACATCAGGGGCGTGACAATGGACAGACACACACACAAGGGGAGGAGTCTAGGAGAGGGGGCCGTGCCGGGACAGCTACCTTAGCCAGCTGACTATGAATGGGGTCTATGAGTGAGACACACACTCTAGTTATACAGTAGGTACGACGAGCTGAGCATCCACAGTGAGTTACACAGTACAGTTCTCATGAATAGCAGCAATGCAGTAAACATGTTTACTATTCATTTAAATGTGATTAAAATGGACGACATCATTGTTTACACTGTCTAACAAAATGAATTATTAAAAAAAACATCAGAATTTAATTTCATATATTCATTTCACATATAAAGAAGGTTAAATAATAAATAAAGGTCAAGCAGGTACATTAGTCCAGTTCACACACCAGAATCAAGAATAAAATTCTGATGACCAAATAGAAACCGTTCTGTCCACTTACCAGCTATGACTGTCAGCAGCTGTAACAGCAGAACATAGTGACACCTGCTGCAGGACAGCATGACTGAGGAGACAAAAGAGAACCCAGTCAGTACTGTAGAGAGGAGACAGGAGGACCCAGTCAGTACTGTAGAGAGGAGACAGGAGGACCCAGTCAGTACTGTACTGGTAAAAGCAGCTGAGTAAATCTCAGGGTGATCACTATTAGGAAAAAAGTCAATAATTTACATAACCTGATTACACCACCTGCTATAAAATAAACAGGAGTAAACTGCTAAACAACATTAGGAACAGGACTAAAGCACCATCTATCCCACAGTAGAAACGGGACTAAACCCCACTATACCTCAGCAGCACAGTAATCCTCCTTTACCAGAGGGGGTTAGTCCAGGGTCCAGAACATCACAGTCCTGCCTGCCTGTACGTTGTGTCACTGTTCAGCTCCCTTATTCCCAGCAGTCATGCTGTGTTTGATATTTCTGGCAACACTAAACTACTAATCAAACGTGACTCATTTTCCAGTCATGTATGTAAAGCAACTTTACCACAAGACCTCTAGAGGGTATGACAGACTCACACAGGAGCAGAAACCTCAGCATAAATTACATGTCTGTGTAACGCTGCTGGCCCGAATGCGCAGGGCAGGACATTTATTAACATTAAACACATACAACAAAGGTGGCACTCACACAACACTAACGATAAACATAACTACACTTAACATTAAACTAAGAACACATTAATACATGACTACACAAACTAACGTTACGGCTCAGAGAGCGACATTAACACAAACGTAGTGAGAAGGAGCTACAGGCCGCGCACACTGACAGTTTAAACAGACATTCAACATTAAACCCTGTGCACGTGTGTGTAATCCCGGGGGGCGTGGTTACAAACACGGCTGTGAATCCCCTGCACGCAGCAGGCTGTACCACGTGACTCGTGGGGGGCGTGACAGTGGGACTGGATTTACATATTGGATCTGGATCTGTTACCGTCTCACTACTACTGTGATACGTTGCTTTCGCGGGTCGCAACCTCTTAACACACATGAGGTTCTGTGGTTATCGGCCTGCAGTTTCCCATCTGATCCAGCTCATGAAAGACTTGATGAGCCAGAAAACCTGAAACTGTCCGCCAGTGGATGCATTTACCAGCCTTAAATGTACATGACAAACATGGTAGTAAACCTGAAATAGATCAATGTAAGTCAGCGCGGTGCCTCCAGAAATGTGTCTACTACTATGCTGATAGTAATAAATCATTTTAAACCCCCTCGTGATTAAGGACCCGAATGATTCACAGGTTAGTAAATACCCAAAATGACACTAATTTTTTTAAAAGCATATTTCCCTGCACAAAGGAAAGCAATCGCGAAATAACAGAAGCAAATCACAAACAACGAAAATCCATTTAACATAAGTATGAGCGATTAATGCAGTCACCTATTAACGTACCCACGTGGCGGAAAAAACAAAATTCAACGCGAAAAAAATACCAATATTAATATTTCTCTTACCCTCAGAGACTTCAGTTGCAAAACAATTAATTGAATAAACACGGAAATTAGCAAATAAACGCTCAATAAAAATTGGTCAATACAGCACGTGGATGTTCACAAGCGTTGGTGCCCACTTGGAGAAAGAAGCGTCTGAGACACACGGGGCTGATTGTTCCGATACTCACAAGTCCATGACTCATATGGAGAGGAGCCGAAGCGCCACAACAAGCGCCTACTCGCGTCTCCTCTCAGCTTCGTTACAGGTCACGGTACACTCATAACACTTACAGTAAATATGACTAAACATTAAACGAGGACATATACACATTAACGGGAACTACACAAACCAACGTTACTGCTACAGAGCCAGGAGTTAACACACATAGCGACAATGACCAACACAGGGACACACGGACAGGGGTTTAAATAGACACATTAATACTTAACAATAAATCCTGAGGAAAATCTACAGTAAAATCTGAGCAACATTTATCACTTCCTTGGTTCTGAAATACTGAGTTTTAAATCAATACATTTTTAAAGCAACATTACATATTTATCCAGTTGGTCCTCTAACATAAATCCACAGATCTTTTTTTTTTCTTTCAGTGTGTTGTTTTTACTTGCTAAAACTTGTCAAGAAATAATTATTTCACATGTATAATTTCCAGACACCCCCAAATTATCAAACACTTAAAACACCTCACACATCATAGCAAAGTATTCATTTTGTGTCTGTTGTTAGTGTAATGAATTGTATTCAAACTGAGACTTGTAACATTTCCTTATTCAAAATATCAAATCAGACTGTAATTGACAGCTTCAAGATAAACAGACCATAGATGTATGTAAAAGATTATATTCTGGTAACAATGCATCAGGTATCAAAATACAGTAATAAATCTAGACAAAAAGTTCCATAAATCATGATTTCTTCTTGTATTTCAAAATAAACAGCATTACATCTTATATCTCTGAGATAAACACATGGCAGGTCTTTACCCATAAGGCACTGCAAGGGAAGTGTATGGATTTACAGAGGCACAGAGAATAAACACCTCATTAATATTTCTGAGCAAAACTTTAAAACATCTTTGGCTCAAAGTAGTACAAACAGAGGAATGAAAAATTAATTTTGTAAAGACAAACATTAAGCAACTCCTGGCAGCAAATTGCATTTTGTACTGACAACATTTGTTTATCAACCCCTTCCATGCTTTCATTAATTTTAATCACACTCATGTATGCAATCCTTCTATAATTTTTCATCCCTCCATCATTGCTCAGAAATCCACTGATATTTTATCTCCCTGGCTACAGCCACCAGGCTTGGCAGAGAAACTCAACAGTGGACCTCAAGCACCAAACTGCATATTATACCAACAGCATTCATCTGTTTAGTCCTCCTCTCTTCTCCTTTCATTAATCCCTTCATCAAATGTTCATCTTATTACTCATACAATAAACATAGTTAAGTACATATCTGCACTTCATAAAGAAAATTATACTGATAGAAATACAACTCAGTTTGTATACACTCTTTACTTTCTAGTTACTTAATGACTGTTGATTCATCTTCCTTCAATGTTTCTCAGATCTAACTTTAGTGATCTTGTCATGAGCCAGATTACAGACACTGGTAACTAGCAGCTGCATTTAATAATAGCCAGCTGGTAAAACAGTAGACACCACAGGGTCTGTCAACCTTGCTCAAAACCAAATGACATGAAGGAGGTCTGTTTCCATACACTGGTCTTTGTCCCCTGAATGGGACAGAGAAAGGCAGTGTGGATACGTTTGTGTGTGTGTATAACACAGGCAAATCATTTATCATCTCTCAGACTTCCTCATGGTTATTATTGGGAGATCACCTCTGCTCTTCAACTGAGTGGTTTAGTCCATTCATATTAACTCCTCTGTTGTCATGGTTACTGTTCCATTCACTGTACTTCCTTTCTAGAGTTCCTGAATTTTTTTCCTCAGCTGCACAATCACCAGCACTGCTGCCACAAGCCCCGCCCCCGTCAGAGCCAGGAGCACCGTCAACACCGTCACTGTGGAGCTCTGATCTGGACATGGCTGGACGTCTGCAACAGACAGACATAAAAATGGTCAGAAATTATGAACAACTCTTTAAACAGTACAGAGTTATAATCATATGTGTATATACCAGAGTGGTCACTGTGATGGGATCGAGAGGGATTGTGGGACAGGGGCAGTTCAGCTCCAGTTCCTGACAAAAAGATCACAACAGCATCACTGCACAAGATCTTAACAAGTGGATACGCATAATGTTTCAGCAGTTACCATAGTAACCACTTCTACAGATTTGTGTGTGCTCTCTGGTGAGATCAGCACCTCCCACCTCCATATCAGTATCCAATCAAATTCAATCAGGAAGTAACTATTATAGCGATGGAGAACTGTTTAGAAACAAACTAAAACAAATCTGGATCTTGTAGAGAGATATTGTTGTAAATGTAGAATAAAAAACATACCCAGAGTTCAAAGTGAATGAACCAGTAGAGAGAATGAGCTACACAAAGGGGGGGTACACAACAACAACAACAACAACAACCACCACCACCACCACCCTGATCACCACCTGTGCTCCGTCATAACTATGATCACTGCTGAAGCTCCAGTCTGTCATATTAACACACATCATAATTACTACAGTAAACAGTGATATTCAGGGCGAAAAAACATAAGCCACACTAGAAATAAAAATTATTATTTTATTTTAGTTGGTTACATTTATTTAGTGCCTTTCTCAAACTCAAGGATGCTTTGCAGGCAGAAATCAGCTTTAACACTCAAATCACTCACAGACAGATGAGAAGCAGCAGCAAATTTACACACAGCGTTCTCTCTATCAGAAACTACAGACTCCTGGGGGACTGAACCAGGTGTAGGAGAAGGGGAGGAGGTTCAGACCAAGACAGAGCACCAACCATCACTGAACACACACACACACACACACATACACATACACATACACACACACACACACACAGAGCACCAACCATCACTGAACACACACACACACACACACACACACAGAGCACCAACCATCACTGAACACACACACACACACACACACACACACACAGACACAGACACACACCAACCATCACTGGACACACACACACACACACACACACATCTTTATCTACATTCATGCACAACTCACATTGATACAATTTTAGAGTATCCAGTCATCCTCACCTCCATGTTTTTGGGAGGACCCCAGAGGAAACCTACACAGATTCAGGGAGAACAGGGAAACTCCACCCAGAGAGGGACTCAGAGGCTGAGGGGCAAACATGCCAACCATCAAGCCCTGCTGCCCAAAACAACCAACTGTCCCAACTGAACACAAACAAAATTAAGTACAATAACCCTCCCTACTCCCAAAAACAAACAAACAGAAGTAAAGAACTGAGCAAATAAAAAAGGTGTCAAACTTTCCAACTACGATTCACACAGGACTACTACAATACACAGAATAATATTTACAACAGTGAACACGACCAGAAAAAGGGGAGTAATAAGTCAGAATGATTTAACAAGCAGAGGCCCAAAACCACAACAATCGGCAAACGACACTGACTGAACAAACACAAGCAGCCACAGCAAAAGTGGATATGAATCGCAGCATGTTGCTTCTTCCCGGGCTTCCCCTTATGCGTGCGGTAGAATGAGGCAGCAGCCCAGGACAATTCCAGCACAGGACAGAAGACTTGATCAGGTGGAGGAGGAACATCATGAAGGGGACGAGCCACAGGATGTAACAAACGTAAACAAAAACAAATAACCCTACCCATAATGCAAACAGGGTTGTAACACCTTCAAATACCAACACTTCAATTTTTCTGACTCATCACTCAATAACTCATGATTGTTTTGGTACGATTAAGCAGGTATCGCACCAAGTGCCGTAAAACATCAGTGGCTGGATCCAAGAGTGTCCATGTGAGAATCCACCACAAAGAGTCCAGTGAAAATCAACCGGGTCCACATGCTTTATTGGGGATATGCTTAGATAAACAGGACCTAAACTAAGACCAAGACCTCAAACTATGACACTCAGTCCACGCTGTTTACATGATCCTAGCATTCATAGTCAAACTAATACTGAACCACTGATGTGCATGTAAACATAGTTACTGATACTATGCACAACCCCCTCCCCAACATAGTAATTCTAGGCAACATTAAAATCACAGTAACCACACTTACCTTCCACAGTAACTGTGTATGTCTGTATAATCTCTTCATGCTTAGTGTCTCTGATGCTGTAAACTCCACTATCAGATGGTGCGGTTCCTCTCAGCTCCACAGCAGAGATGAGCGACACTCTCCGAGTGTATTCAGGTTTACACTTCAGTGAACGTCCAGCCACTGTGCAGATCTGTCCACTAGAGGGAGCAGCTGCACCTGTGCTGTTATAAATCACCTCAACTGACTCTGATATGAGCAAATCCAGCACCAGAGGTTCACCAGGCTTAATCTGAACTGAAGAATTACAGGCTGTGGAAAAAACAATTAGAAACTTCAATGTAATATACAACTGATTTGACCATGCAACCTCAGAACTGCAAATCCGATATAAACATTTAAACATTACACACAAGCTCCTTCTGTTTTTCCCCACATATCTGATATTTGAAGTTTACAATTCTATGTTCTACTTTATTTACCTCAGATAAATAAAGTTCTCTCTGTCTACATAAATAATGGTTTAGTAACAATAACTAGGTAATCCATTGAGGACACTTACCCTCTATCTGTAGACTCACATCACAGAGCTCTTGACCTTTACAGGCGCAGGTGTACAAGGACCTCTTAGTGTAATCAGCATCAGTGATGGTGAGGGAGAGATCTCCCTTCAGGTACTGATCATGGGACATGTGAAATCCCTCCTCTGACTGGCAAGATGTCTGGTTACACTGAGCCAGTATGTCATGTGGTTTATGATATAAAGTCCATGTGACCAGACCAGAACACATCTGAGTGCAGGGGAGAGTAGCAGCCTCATGAAGATTCACCTTTACTGAAGGAAAAGAGCCTGGAAGACATTAAGAAAAGAGTTTAAAACATTACAGTGGTGCTTGAAAGTTTGTGAACCCTTTAGAAGTTTCTATATTTCTGCAAATATTTGAACTAAAACTTCAACAGATTGTCAAACAGGTTCTAAAAGATAAAAAGAAACTAATCAAACAAATTAAACCAAATATTAGACTGTTATTTATTTAGAGGAAAATGACCCAATATTACATATCAAGGCAATAAATATCAACTTGTAAACAATATTTATTATTTAGAATGTTATTTATTTTATCTGTCATATCTATCCATGATACAGCATATGTATCTATATATAATTATACATATATAATACATCCCACACTAAATAATTCCCTACACAGCTGAACCACAGTAGCTTTTAATGAAAAAATATCAGATTGGTATTGATATCAGGCGACATTCAAAAGCAAGACATCGGTATCAGATCAGTGGAGAAAAACTGGTATCGTGCTCTCTCTATAAATACAGTAAAACAAAAAATAATCAACCCATTCACTTATCTACTTAAATATTCTTGGTTACTCAAAGATGCATTTCTAAGTAAGAGCAGAACTGACTGATACTGCTCATTAGTACGACTGCAGGGACATCTGTGTCTTCTATGTCTGTGTCTACATGACCATTCTGGTGAGCTTTTAATTAAAGGGTTCTGAAATGCAAGTCTATTAGCAAAATGACAGGGAATCTGTCCAATTAAATTCATAAATTAAATAATTTTGACTCTGGGGGCAGGCCTATAGCAGCCTGGCCCTTCTCTGTGTTCTGAAGAAGGGACTATGACATTATTAATAAAACATTACTGTCTATGTACATGCTACCTTAGCCAGCTGACTATCAATTTTATGTAATATAAAGATGATTAAATAATACATAAAGGTCAAGCAAGTTCAATAGTTCAGTTAACACACCAAAATCAAAGATGAAATTCTGATGACCTAAGAGAACCTGTTTTGACCACTTACCAGCTATGACTGTCAGCAGCTGTAACAGCAAAACACAGTGACATCTGCTGCAGGACAGCATGACTGAGGAGACAAAAGAGAACCCAGTCAGTACTGTACAGAGGAGACAGGAGAACCCAGTCAGTACTGTACAGAGGAGACAGGAGAGCCCAGTCAGTACTGTACAGAGGAGACAGGAGAGCCCAGTCAGTACTGTACAGAGGAGACAGGAGAGCCCAGTCAGTACTGTACAGAGGAGACAGGAGAGCCCAGTCAGTACTGTACAGAGGAGACAGGAGAGCCCAGTCAGTACTGTACAGAGGAGACAGGAGAGCCCAGTCAGTACTGTACAGAGGAGACAGGAGAGCCCAGTCAGTACTGTACAGAGGAGACAGGAGAGCCCAGTCAGTACTGTACAGAGGAGACAGGAGAGCCCAGTCAGTACTGTACAGAGGAGACAGGAGAGCCCAGTCAGTACTGTACAGAGGAGACAGGAGAGCCCAGTCAGTACTGTACAGAGGAGACAGGAGAGCCCAGTCAGTACTGTACAGAGGAGACAGGAGAGCCCAGTCAGTACTGTACAGAGGAGACAGGAGAGCCCAGTCAGTACTGTACAGAGGAGACAGGAGAGCCCAGTCAGTACTGTACAGAGGAGACAGGAGGACCCAGTCAGTACTGTACAGGTAGGACCAGAGTGATCACTATTAGGAAAAAAGTCAATAATTTACAGTACCCTGATTACAGCACCTGCTATAAAATAAACAGGAGTAAACTACTAAACAATATTAGAAACAGGACTAAAGCACCATCTATCCCACAGTAGAAACGGGACTAAACCCCACTACACCTCAGCAGCACAGTAATCCTCCTTTACCAGAGGGGGATTAGTCCAGGGTCCAGAACATCACAGTCCTGCCTGCCAGTACGTTGTGTCACTGTTCAGCTCCCTTATTCCAAGCAGTCATGCTGTGTTTGATATTTCTGGCAACACTAAACTACTCATCAGACGGGACTAATTTTCCAGTCATGTATGTAAAGCAACTTTACCACAAGACCTCTAGAGTGTATGACAGACTCACACAGGAGCAGAAACCTCAGCATAAATTACATGTCTGTGTAACGCTGCTGGCCCGAATGCGCAGGGCAGGACATTTATTAACATTAAACACATACAACAAAGGTGGCACTCACACAACACTAACGATAAACATAACTACACTTAACATTAAACTAAGAACACATTAATACATGACTACACAAACTAACGTTACGGCTCAGAGAGCGACATTAACACAAACGTAGTGAGAAGGAGCTACAGGCCGCGCACACTGACAGTTTAAACAGACATTCAACATTAAACCCTGTGCACGTGTGTGTAATCCCGGGGGGCGTGGTTACAAACACGGCTGTGAATCCCCTGCACTCAGCAGGCTGTACCACGTGACTCGGGGGGGGGGGGGGGGGGGGACATTCCGTGACACAGTGGGACCGGATCTACTACACCCACGTGTGATACGTTGCTTTCTCGGGTTGCAACCTCTTAACACACATGAGGTTCTGGGGACCCATCGGCCTGCATTTTCCCATCTGATGCAGCTCATAAAAGACTTGATGAGCCAGAAAACCTGAAACTGTCCGCCAGTGGATGCACTGTTACCAGTCTTAAATGTACATGGTAGTAAACCTGAAATAGAGCAATGTAAGTTAGCGCGATACATCCAGAAATGTGTCTACAACTACTACGTTGATAGTAATAAATCCTTTTAAACCCCCTCGTGATTAATGACCCGAATGATTCACAGATTAGTAAATACCCCAAATGACACTTTAATTTTTTTTTAAAGCATATATCCCTGCACAAAGGCAAGCAATCGCGAAGCAAATCACAAACAACGAAAACCGATTCAAACCTTTTAACGTCACCACAAACGGTGGAAAAAAAAAACTCAACGCGAAAAAATACCAATATTAATATTTCTCTTACCCTCAGAGACTTCAGTTGCAAAACAATTAATTGAATAAACACGGAAATTAGCAAATAAACGCTCAATAAAAATTGGTCAATACAGCACGTGGATGTTCACAAGCGTTGGTGCCCACTTGGAGAAAGAAGCGTCTGAGACACACGGGGCTGATTGTTCCGATACTCACAAGTCCATGACTCATATGGAGATGAGCCGAAGCGCCCACAAGCACCTACTCGCGTCTCACACAAAATGCGATTATCTTTGTTAAGACTCTGGTCCTCTTTGTCCATCCACACAGCAGCAGCGTGGAGAGTTCAGACCTCTTCGTTGAGAAGCAGCCAGTTTAGCGATACAGCCTGGAGCTGGAGCTCCTCACAGAACCGAAACACACAGACAATGTCTACTTTCACGCTAACAAACACCGTTAGACTTGAAAGAAAAAAAATGGGAAAAAGTTAGTGTGGGCCTATATACAGCGTATATTAAGTCTCCAACAACCGAACTTCAGGGGAAAATTGCCGCGCTCTCTCTCTCGCTCGCTCGAACGCCCCAGTCTGGTCCCGCCTCCTAATCACTGATTGGTCAGCGACAAGGTCGCTCAATCCTAGCAGCCATCTGATTGCTCGCCTTGGTGATAGACTGGCCGTGCCAGCAAGAAAACCGGCGAAACGCGAAAAGAGTTCTGGGAAGTAGAGTTTTTAACACTCAGTACAACAATAATAAACAAATACACAGTAAACAATATGGAGTTCCGTCCCTTTTTATGGTCCTTACACGTGTATTTGTGTCCGTACCTGAGTCGGGCTACAATGATCACGTGACCACAAACTTTTGCCAACAAATAAGTTAGAGTATTTTAAAAGAACATTGCAACAAGAATAAAGAAAAAGTTATACATTGAAGGCATTATATCAGTTCTGTTAAATGATAAGCTGTTCACAATTTATAACTTAAATTTAAAATATAAAATATTAAATATTTTTGCTCTTAAATGTGACTTAGTAAGATGTGTTCTGGGTGCATTCTAAATGTATTATGAATATATTACTGTTTTATGTATTGTAATAGAATACGTCACATTATTCAGCCATCAAAGTATTCTGCCAAAGCCTGGATGTATGTACCCACATCAGCAATGAGATTTTGAAGACATGCGCAACAATCTATTTAGTTTCATCGGTTGCTTTTATTAAAACAACAAATGTCATGTTTTTAATGCGATGGAACAGTTTTAAAAGCTGGAAATAAATTGGCAGAGTGCCGCTGTCCGGTACCCAGGAACCAAGGTAGTATGCACAAGTCAACCAACTAACTAACTTACTAAGTACCTAAATGAATAAATAAATAAAGCTCCCTTGCCAACCAGATGCACAAAGCACTTTGAGGTTTTGACCACCAGATGCCGCTATTTTGCACAGTGTCATGAAGCTACGAGTAATGAACCTTTTTTTGATACAGTTAGGAAGAAAGCGCCAGTGCGTTTGCCATCACTACTTACCACGCTGTGCCAAGCAGCGTTCCTGGGTCCAACAAAAATCTGCTAAAGCAAATATCTTGTATACCATGTTAGTAATACCACTATTATTATAATTTTAAATCACTATATGAGATAATGAGACATTATGAAATGCATGTACATCTGCTCTGCTCCTAACCAGAGACATTATAATACAATAAAGACTTTGTCCTCCCTCACTGTCTATGCAATTAAACACACTAGCTAACTTTCTCCCACTACCTATAAGTTTAGAATCATCAGAACCTGGATGTAATCTAATAACCAATCAAATCATGTCTGTTTTTGAGACCTGGGTTAATATTATGACCAGGTAAACACTGACTACTAAAACAAGAAATACTCTGTGGTGTTACTTTAGAGGGACCTTGGTTATCTTTGTGTTTGACAGGACATGAGGACCAGCTGCCCACAGGGTGTTAGAGGTGTGCTGATCACATGGGACTTTAACATCTGTTCTGTTCTGTTATTTAATTGTTACTGGGTGGAAAGTAATTGTTTACTTTGTACACTTGGTCATGAGTATCTGTAAATGTGTTACAAACATCCATGGAGAATCTATCCACACTCCCAGGAGCCTAACCATTGACTACTTGTTCAAGTGCTTGCTTATACAACTATACAGTAATTTTAGAAAACATGTGTATTTATTTGAAAAAGGTATTTCTTTGGCTTTGGCTAGAGAAAGAAAGAATCCCTATTTGTGAGTCTGGTATAGTGCTGACCTGTTATTGGTACTGTACTGATCTAGTTCTGACCTCATACCTGCATAGTAGTGACACAGTACTGACCTGGTACTGACATAGTACTGACCTGGTACTAGCTTGGTTGTGGGTCTTGTGCTGGTACAAGTTTGTGTTGCTGGAGTTGTTATATGTGTCAGTATTACTGTCGAGTTTAGAATATCCAGCCAGGCATCATCGTGAGGTGAGAAACTGAGCACTGCTGAAGAAATACAGGATGAGGTCTGTACTACATATGTAATGATGAGATACAGGATGAGGTCTGTACTACATATGTAATGATGAGATACAGGATGAGGTCTGTACTACATATGTAATGAGATACAGGATGAGGTCTGTACTACATATGTAATGATGAGATACAGGATGAGGTCTGTACTACATATGTAATGATGAGATACAGGATGAGGTCTGTACTACATATGTAATGATGAGATACAGGATGAGGTCTATACTACATATGTAATGATGAGATACAGGATGAGGCCTGTACTACATATGTAATGATGAGATACAGGATGAGGTCTGTACTACATATGTAATGATGAGATACAGGATGAGGTCTGTACTACATATGTAATGATGAGATACAGGATGAGGTCTGTACTACATATGTAATGATGAGATACAGGATGAGGTCTGTACTACATATGTAGTGATGAGATACAGGATGAGGTCTGTACTACATATGTAATGATGATGAGATACAGGATGAGGTCTGTACTACATATGTAATGATGAGATACAGGATGAGGTCTGTACTACATATGTAATGATGATGAGATACAGGATGAGGTCTGTACTACATATGTAATGATGGGATACAGGATGAGGTCTGTACTACATATGTAATGATGAGATACAGGATGAGGTCTGTACTACATATGTAATGATGAGATACAGGATGAGGTCTATACTACATATGTAGTGATGATGAGATACAGGATGAGGTCTGTACTACATATGTAATGATGAGATACAGGATGAGGTCTGTACTACATATGTAAGCTGCGTCACATCCCAGTGTGCTTCAACGAGGGTGAAAAGACTGATGATGATGATGGTGATGATGATGGAATATTGGAGCACTGTGTTGTAGAGTAAATGTTTCAACAAACATTTTAGGTATAAACGTCAGTGCCTTCAGTGTCCTACTTTGGAACACTCTTCCTATATGACTGAATAATTATATGTTCCTGTAGGCCTGAGTAACTTTAACTTGTATGTTCCTGCATGTTTGAGTAATTATTATTGCACTGTATATTCCTGCATATCTGAGTAATTATTATTATTATTACTCTGCATTGTCACGGTTGTCACCTCCCTGTCATCTCGGTCACTTTAGCAATCCTGTCAAGCTCTGTTTTGGCTTTACAACTTGGTTTTCTTTCCATGAGCTTCTTTGTTTTGATTTTTCTGTTACTCCCCCTTGTCTGGTTGTTCTGCCTGTTTTCTCCTGTTTCTAGTTGTTCCTTGTTAACTCGTGTATATGTTCCTTGTTAACTCGTGGGTATATTCCTTGTTAACACGTGTATATATTTCTAGTGTCTCTCCAGTCTTGCCGCTGGTTATTGTTCACTCAGCCTGTGTTCATTGTACTAAGCCTCCATTTATACTAAGGTCCTATCATGTTTCCTGTTCATGTCGCCTGTGTTCTTCATTTCATGTTGTTGCCTTGTAACCTGTTCCCAGTTGTGTTTCTGTCAGTGTGTTGGTTCTATCGTGTTTAGCTTTCATTTTCTTTATCTTTTGTGGGTCTGTCCGTCTCCACATGTTGACTCATTCCACTGACCCTGATTTTCTGTTCCAGTGTGTTCCAGAGAGCTTGCGTCCTCTCATTGGCCTGTTCCAATATTCTCCAAAAGGCCGCAGAGCACCATTGGTCTGTTCCAATGTGCTTCTCCAATTTTTATTGGCTCTCCCGTTGCTGTCCCAGCACCCTGCCACACTTCTGACTTACAGCATTTGGTACGTGAAGCCAGGCTCCCTTTTTTACATTTTCCCTTCAATTTGTTGCGCTCAATTTCTTTCTATGGCTTTTATTCCCCATCTCGGTACGTCCAGACTTTACTGTAAAAGTGAGATTTAATGGGCAAAGTTAGTGGCCAGACCGACAGACCGAGCTAACTAGCTGCTCGTTAACCTGTCTGTGTCGGACACAGTGCAAGTTTTCTCTCAGACATCTTGGTTATCAGTTATGGGTGAATGAATGAATGAATGAATGAATGAAGTTAATGAAGTCATTTCCACTTCATCTGAAGTTAACATTTGCGGTACAATGACCTGTGCTACTGAAAATGACTGATTGTTATTTCAAACAACAATTAAATAGCACTTAAGCTTCACTAGCTGGGGATACAGAGTTATCTGGTTAACTGCAAAGAAGCTCCTTTTATCAAAGTCCATTTTCAAACACATGTTATTAACACAGTCCTGAGTAATGTACATTAATGCTGATTTAAAAAATGTTTAGGCATCAATTTTGGTATTAATTTTGGTTTGTTTCTCTTGATCCCTTAGAATGTTTTCCAAACTGGTATCTCCATATTCCAGGCCAGCACCTGTGAGGGTGAGGTGAGTGGCTACATATACAGCTGAGAGAGCAGAGACATACAGATTAGTGGAAGGTGTGGTGGTTAAGTCCACCAAGAGGGTTGTGCTCGCTCTGACGGGGAGCATTTTGTAGTGACCCATTTAAAAAAAAGATGATTGTCATCGAATTGGTTGTCTTATTTCAATAGTTACAATTTATCAGAAAAATATTGCAGCTCTAAAATGTATTTCAGTCCATCCACAGTCACAGTATCTTCAGATCTGGAAGTATAATGCTGCAATGCTGTCTGTCCTCCCTCCCCAACCTATAAAGACCTTCCTGACTGGAAAGCAGACTAGTGTGCACTCTCAGGGAGGGTTGTCAGTGTAAGTATTATTTGTAAAAATATTAGCCTAATTAAATATATGCTATGACCCTTAGTGTCATAAGAAATCAATTTAACCTTAATCTTAATCTGCACATATCTTATACCGACCCTAACAAACCATTACTGAAATGACAAACATGACACTTGTTTTTAAACTCTAAACTCGATTGACTGTTTAGATCTTGTCCATTGGTGTCCTCACAATAGCAGAGTGTAAATGAATTTTATATATTGTATCTAAGAACATTTATATAAATACTGTCTATGAAATCATTTCCAAATAGCATATGGCTAACAATACACTTTCTTACATAAACTGTGAGTCAGTGAAAGCACCACAGCAAATGTTGATTTTGCCTTTTAACACAAACGTTTGTGAACATCCACGTACTAAGTTGCTGTATTGACCAATTTTTATTGAGCGTTTATTTGCTAATTTCAGTAATTATTCAATGTGGTTGATTTGCAACTGAAGCCTCTGAGGGTAAGAGAAATATTAATATTGGTATTTTTTCACGTTGTTTTTTCCGCCGCTTGTGGTGACGTTAATAGGTGACTGCATTAATCGGTCATACTTATGTTGAATCGGTTTTCGTTGTTTGTGATTTGCTTCTGTTATTTCGCGATTGCTTTCTTTTGTGCAGGGATATACGTTTTGTTTTGTATTTTTTAATTAAGTGTCATTTGTTGTATTTACTAATCTGTGACTCATTCGGGTCATTAATCATGAGAGGGTTTAAAAGGATTTATTACTATCAACATAGTACTAGACACATTTCTGGAGGCACCGCGCTAATTTGCATTGATCTAACACGAAATTTCTGAGATGTGCTCCCTCTGAATGATTTCATTAGGGCGCCTTTAGGCAGAGGTTACACGCGGGTTTAATTTTTGAAACATTTTGAATCAAGTTTCAGGTTGAAAGGCGACATCTGTAACGGTGAGTTTAAGAGTTTTTATATAGATGTACTTCTGATTACAGTCCAGATATGCGCGCTAGCTGTCAGAAAGTGATTTATGAACATAACGGCTCAGCAATATAGGACGGAAAAAGTATTCATCTGCATAGATAATAAATTAATATTTAATATTTAGTGAAGCTGCCAGGAACGGCAAGGGTGATGCTTTCTATAAGGTAACAGTTAATATAAAATATTAATAGATACACTTGATCATCTTACTGAACTGGGCGGCTGAACCTGAGCTTACGCGCAATCGGCGAGCTGCCTCCAAACGTCGGCCGCTGTACTCGAACAGAAAGCTGAAGTCAAACTCGGGTTCCCATTTCGGGTCGGCGTGGCTTAGACTGCGTGGATACGGCTGCCTATCCGATGCTCGGAGAGGAACAGGGGCGCTCGCATCCTGCGCAGTCACACCGCACCTCTTAACTTTCACGTGAAAAAACAAATAAACCGCACACTCACATTTATCCGCAAGCATACATGCTTGCCTGAGTTGAAACGGATTGGCCTGCCACTTGTGTGTCTTGGTGAATTGTAGGTTGAAAGAACCATAAAGGGAAAGAGAAGGGTTTGGAGGAGAAACAAATTTGACATTTCAAGTTCCAACATCTCTAGCGGTTAGTTTAAACGTGTTTATATATTCTGACAGCGCTAGCTCAGGACTCAGCAAGATAGGACGGAAAAAGTATCTGCATAGATAAGTTAATATGTAATATTTAGTGCAGCCGTTTTAAAGTTTGCATGTCTGCTAAGAACTCTGGTTGGTCTCGCGGACTGTTGAACGGGTTCATGTGTTCATTTAGGGACTTTAGCTCGTGCACTGAGCGATAGTAGCTGTGCGCTTTGTTCCCTCCGCGTGCTGTTCTGCCTTCTTATGCTGCAGTTCAGTAGATGGACTGTGTGTCTCCTGCGTGCAGTTACCTCAGTAAATGCGTTTGGTAGGAGATAATGTCCATGTGGCGTACAAACCTTTATTGCTATTAAATAATAATAATAATAATATTCAAAAACACTGTCGCACTCTGTGATTAGCTAGTGGGTTTCACAACCTCTATTTTTTATCCCACATTTTTCTCCACCATAATATTTGTGAGGTCGTTAGATAAAAAGTACGAATGTTGCTACATAAACTCAGTGGTCACTTTATTAAGAACACCTGCCTTGCACCTACAGTAACTGTCTAGTTTAGTACATACTGTAACGCTTGGAGTTAGTCCTGTTTAAATTATACTCCAACCCAGATGAGCAGATCTTTGGAACTGGTAGAGAGAAGCCTGTGAAACACGTGGAGGAGATGCGGACCAGAATCACTCAGTTTAGTAGTAAACTTGCTGGTTTATTCACCACGTGACACAGGCTGGCTCCTGGAGTATTGTAGACAGCTCATACATGAGTTGTAAAAACATCCACAGCTCATAACGCGTTACTAAAGAAGTAAATAACGATAAATGAAGATCTGGGTCCGGCAACGTCCGTCACGCACAGTACAAAACCAACTCTTCCGCGTGGCCTACGTGCACACGCCTTTTACGTAAACGTAATTTAAGGGGACAGTCCGCAAATTACTGACCGTTACAATACTCCTGTTTTATAGGTGCATTACAGACTAATTGATTCTGCATGTTGCCAGGAACAGTTTATCAGCCCAGAGAAAAAATGTTTCAGGTTTATTTCTGTGTTTGTCATGTACATTTAAGACTGGTAACAGTGCATCCACAGGCGGAGAGTTTCAGGTGTTCTGGGTCATCAAGTCTTTCATGAGCTAGATCAGATGGGAAACTGTGCAGGGTGGTGCGTCCCCAGAACCAAGGTTCAGAACCTCATGTGTTAAAACCTTTCGGACAGGATTCATTTGACATGGCGAGGTGTGGTAATGTAATTATTTCCCTCGTTCCTCAGTGATTTTACTCTCGCCATGTCCGTCATTTTACCTACTGCAGTGTCAGTAATAATTATTACGCCCTTTTCCTGCTATAAACGGCTGTTTGCTGTAATCTCAGGGATTTTTAATCCCGGGCGAATATCCAGGGTTCAAATATCAGAGTTTGGGCGCTTTTTTCTCCAATCTCGGAAGTGCTCGAATAGGCAAATGACTTCTCAGAGATTTTAAGTAAATTCCCCTACACATATGTAACCTGCTAATGTTCAAACCCAAGTCATTACTATAAGTGGTTTCATTAAATAACAGAATTCTGTGCAAATGTGTGAAAAATATTTAGTGGTTGCGACCAACGAAGGCTATGTATCACACGTGGATGTTTTAGTGAGACAGTAATACGTAAATCCATTAGCCGCTGACATGTCTGTAATTTATCCTGAGGTTTCTGATCCTGTGTGAGTCTGTCATACACTTCAGAGGTCTTGTGGTAAAGTTGCTATATGTACATATGACTGGAAAATGAGTCCCGTCTGATTAGTAGTTTAGTGTTGCCAGAAATATCAAACACAGCATGACTGCTGGGAATAAGGGAGCTGAACAGTGACACAACGTACTGGCAGGTAGGACTGTGATGTTCTGGACCCTGGACTAACCCCTCTCTGGTAAAGGAGGATTACTGTGCTGCTGAGGTGTAGTGGGGTTTAGTCCTGTTTATTTTATGCCAGGTGCTGTAATCAGGGTACTGTAAATAAGTGACATTTTTCCTAATAGTGATCACTCTGCTCCTACCTGTACAGTACTGACTGGGGTTGTCCTGTCTCCTCTGTACAGTACTGACTGGGTCCTCCTGTCTCCTCTGTACAGTACTGACTGGGTTCTCCTGTCCCCTCTGTACAGTACTGACTGGGTCCTCCTGTCCCCTCTCTACAGTACTGACTGGGTTCTCCTGTCTCCTCTGTATAGTACTGACTGGGTTCTCCTGTCTCCTCTGTACAGTACTGACTGGGTCCTCCTGTCTCCTCTGTACAGTACTGACTGGGTTCTCCTGTCTCCTCTGTACAGTACTGACTGGGTCCTCCTGTCTCCTCTGTACAGTACTGACTGGGTTCTCCTGTCTCCTCTGTACAGTACTCACTGGGTTCTCTTTTGTCTCCTCAGTCATGCTGTCCTGCAGCAGGTGTCACTGTGTTCTGCTGTTACAGCTGCGGACAGTCATAGCTGGTAAGTGGACAGAACAGGTTCTCTCAGGTCATCAGAATTTCATCCATGACTTTGGTGTGTTAACCAGACTATTGTACCTGCTTGACCTTTATCTTTATTTAATCTTCTTTATATTTAATAAAATTATTATTAAATTAAGTAATAAATTCTGACGGTTGTTTTTAATAATTCATTTTGCGCTGCACAGCGTAAACGATGCCATCCATTTTTATAACATTAAAATGGATAGTAAACTTGTTTACTGCATTGCTGCTATTCATGAGAACTGTACTGTATAACTCACTGTGGATATGTGGCTCCTTGTACCTACTGTATAACTACAGTGTCTGTCTCACTCATAGACCCCATTCATAGTCAGCTGGCTAAGGTAGCATGAACACAGTGATCCTTTACTAATAATGTCATAACCTTTTTTTCAGAACACTGAGAAGGGATAGGTTGCTAATGGCCCGCCCCCAGAGTGACAAAATTAATCAATTTCAAGTATATCCCCAATAGAGCATGTGGACCTGGTTGATTTTCACTGGACTCTTTGAGGTGGTTGGACACGCTTGAATCCAGCCACTGATGTTTTACACCACTTGGTGTGATGCTTGCTTGCTGATACCAAAACAAAAGAGTGATTGAGTGGGAAAAATTTGTGTTTGTTTACGTCCCCTTCTTGATGCTCCTCCTCCACTTGATCAAGTCTTCTGTCCTGTGCTGGAATTGTTCTCGGCTGCGGTGTTGTCTTGATTGGCTGCCTCATTCTACCCAGCGCATAAGGGGAATATAAGGGGAAGACTGGGAAAAAGCGACAGACGGAGATACATCTTCACTGTTGCTGAAGCTGGTTGTTTGTTCAGTGAGTGTTTGATGATTGTTGTGGTTTTGGGCCTCTGCTTCCCCTTTTTCTGGACGTGTTCACTGTTGTAAATATTATTCTGTGTATAGTGTATTGTAGTAGTCCTGCGTGAATCGTAGTTGGGAAGTTTGGAGTTTGACACCTTTTTTATTTGCTCAGTTCTTTACTTCTGTTTATTAGTTTTTGGGAGTAGGGAGGGTTATTGTACTTAATTTTGTTTGTGTTCATTTGGGACAGTTGGTTGTTTGGACAGAAGGGCTTGGTGGTTGGCATGTTTGCCTCTCAGCCTTCGAGTCCCTATCTGGGTAGAGTTTCCGTGGTGTTCTTGTGTTTGTGTGGGGGTCGAGTCCCTATCTGGGTGGAGTTTCCATGTTCTCCCTGTATCTGCGTAGGTTTCCTCTGGAATCCTCCCAAAAACATGGAGGTTAGGATGATTGGATACTCAAACTGTCCTGTATCAATGTGAGTTGTGCATGAATATAGATAAAGATAGATGTGTGTGTGTGTGTGTGTGTGTGTGTGTGTGTGTGTGTGTGTGTGTGTGTGTGTGTGTGTGTGTGTGTGTTTGTGTGTGTGTGTGTATGTTCAGTGATGGTTGGTGCTCTGTCCTGGTCTTAACCTCCTCCCCTTCTCCTACACCTGGTTCTCCTGTAGTTTCTAATAGAGAGAACACTGTGTGTAAATTGGCTGCTGCTTCTCATCTGTCTGTGAGTGATTTGAGTGTGTCCAGCTATGGTTGGTGCTCTGTGTGTGTGTGTGTGTGTGTATGTCCAGCTATGGGTGGTGCTCTGTGTGTTTGTATATGTCCAGCTATGGTTGATGCTCTGTGTGTGTGTATATGTCCAGCTATGGATGGTGCTCTGTGTGTGTGTGTGTGTGTGTGTGTGTGTGTGTGTGTGTGTGTGTGTGTGTGTGTATGTCCAGCTATGGGTGGTGCTCTGCGTGTGTGTGTATATGTCCAGCTATGGGTGCTGCTCTACGTATGTGTGTATATGTCCAGCTATGGGTGCTGCTCTACGTATGTGTGTATGTCCAGCTATGGGTGCTGCTCTACGTATGTGTGTATATGTCCAGCTATGGGTGCTGCTCTACGTGTGTGTGTACATGTCCAGCTATGGGTGCTGCTCTACGTATGTGTGTATGTCCAGCTATGGGTGCTGCTCTACGTATGTGTGTATATGTCCAGCTATGGGTGCTGCTCTACGTATGTGTGTATATGTCCAGCTATGGGTGGTGATCTACGTATGTGTGTACATGTCCAGCTATGGGTGCTGCTCTACGTATGTGTGTATGTCCAGCTATGGGTGCTGCTCTACGTATGTGTGTATATGTCCAGCTATGGGTGCTGCTCTACGTGTGTGTGTACATGTCCAGCTATGGGTGCTGCTCTACGTATGTGTGTATGTCCAGCTATGGGTGCTGCTCTACGTATGTGTGTATATGTCCAGCTATGGGTGCTGCTCTACGTATGTGTGTATATGTCCAGCTATGGGTGGTGCTCTGCGTATGTGTGTATATGTCCAGCTATGGGTGGTGATCTACGTATGTGTGTATATGTCCAGCTATGGGTGGTGATCTACGTATGTGTGTACATGTCCAGCTATGGGTGCTGCTCTACGTATGTGTGTGTACATGTCCAGCTATGGGTGCTGCTCTACGTGTGTGTGTATGTCCAGCTATGGGTGCTGCTCTACGTATGTGTGTATGTCCAGCTATGGGTGCTGCTCTACGTATGTGTGTATATGTCCAGCTATGGGTGCTGCTCTACGTATGTGTGTATGTGTCCAGCTATGGGTGCTGCTCTACGTATGTGTGTATGTCCAGCTATGGGTGCTGCTCTACGTATGTGTGTATATGTCCAGCTATGGGTGCTGCTCTACGTATGTGTGTATGTGTCCAGCTATGGGTGCTGCTCTACGTATGTGTATATGTCCAGCTATGGGTGCTGCTCTACGTATGTGTGTATGTGTCCAGCTATGGGTGCTGCTCTACGTATGTGTGTATGTGTCCAGCTATGGGTGGTGCTCTACGTGTGTGTGTATATGTCCAGCTATGGGTGGTGCTCTACGTATGTGTGTATGTCCAGCTATGGGTGCTGCTCTACGTATGTGTGTATATGTCCAGCTATGGGTGCTGCTCTACGTATGTGTGTATATGTCCAGCTATGGGTGCTGCTCTGTCCTGGTCTGAACCTCCTCCCCTTCCCCTGCACCCTGCAGTCCCACAGGGGTCTGTGGTTTCTGACAGACTGTGTGTGTAAATTGGCTGCCGCTTCTCATCAGTCTATCAGTGATTTGAGAATAAAAGCTGATTTCTGTCTGTAAAGTGTCCTTGAGTTTGAGAAAGGTGCTAAATAAATGTAACCAATAATAATAATAATAATAATAATAATAATAATAGTAGTTTTATTTCTAGTGTGTCTTATGTTTTGTTTTTTTTTTAGTTTGGCCTTGTCTGCTCCTGAAGCTCAATCCCTCTACAGCCGACCCTCAATAAATCAACAAATACTTCAGCCTCAATACCACTGTTTACTGTAGTAATTATGCTGTGTGTTAATAAGTAAATGTAGTCAGTGAAGGTGCAGTAATTATGCTGTGTGTTAATAAGTAAATGTAGTCAGTGATGGTGCAGTAATTATGCTGTGTGTTAATATGTAGATGTAGTCAGTGATGGTGCAGTAATTATGCTGTGTGTTAATATGTAAATGTAGTCAGTGATGGTGTAGTAATTATGCTGTGTGTTAATATGTAGATGTAGTCAGTGATGGTGCAGTAATTATGCTGTGTGTTAATATGTAAATGTAGTCAGTGATGGTATAGTAATTATGCTGTGTGTTAATAAGTAAATGTAGTCAGTGAAGGTGCAGTAATTATGCTGTGTGTTAATAAGTAAATGTAGTCAGTGATGGTGCAGTAATTATGCTGTGTGTTAATATGTAGATGTAGTCAGTGATGGTGCAGTAATTATGCTGTGTGTTAATATGTAAATGTAGTCAGTGATGGTGTAGTAATTATGCTGTGTGTTAATATGTAAATGTAGTCAGTGATGGTGCAGTAATTATGCTGTGTGTTAATATGACAGACTGGAGCTTCAGCAGTGATCATAGTTATGACGGAGCACAGGTGGTGATCAGGGTGGTGGTTGTTGTTGTTGTTGTTGTTGTTGTTGTTGTTGTTGTTGTTGTTGTGTACACCCCCCCCCCCCCTTTGTGTAGCTCATTCTCTCCACTGGTTCATTCACTTTGAACTCTGAGTATGTTTCTATTCTACATTTACAACAATATCTCTCTACAAGATCCAGATTTGTTTTAGTTTGATTTCTAAACAGTTCTCCATCACTGTACTAGTTACTTCCTGATTGAATTTGATTGAATTTGATCCCACAATCCCTCTTGATCTTGTCACAGTGACCAATCTCATACATACACATATAATTATAACTCTGTATGTTTAAATACACACACACACACACACACACAGATCCGCACTGCCTTTCTCTGTCCCATTCAGGGGTCAAAGATCAGTGTATGTATACATGATTAGAGCGCTCCTGAAGCTCACCTGGTAGAGCAGGTACAGTAAGGTTTGATCCTCAGAGAGGACACATGCTGTCATATTGATGAATATGTATCAATCACTATAAGAGGATCTGCCCAGTACTGTAAATATGTTTATGGAAATATTACTATGCGATCCTGTGATGTAATTTAATGCAACTGTAAATACTTTTGTCAAGTCATGGAAAAACAGACAATTTTGTCTGTAGTATCTTTGAATAGTTTAAATAGTTTAGTTGCCATTTGTCAACATGTTTTATTTAAGAGTTCCCCTTATTGTTCAGGTTATTGTAATGGTGAGCGGTAATGAGGTGGTCGCATGTGCGGAGGAGAGCGAGATTTCTTAGGGGCAAATCCAGAGTTGTAGTCAGAGTAGTCCAGGGTCCTAGAATACATAACAAAAACAAGGGCTAGGATAACAAAGCCTAGGAAACACAAACCAAAAGCACACGAAGGCAAACAGGGAAAGCAGCTATAACAGAAAGAAGTAACATACGGAGTTAAGGAAAAACAAAACAGCTAGAATCAAACAGGCTAACATAAACAGAGGCTTAGAAACAAAGACGAGCTTACACACATGCAATACATGCAATACATGCAATACATGCAATACATGCAATACATGCAATACATGCAATACATGCCACACAAACACACGCAATGAACAGCAAAAACACAGGGAACCAGACAGGGTTTAAATACTTGAACTAATGAACACTAAACAAGGCGCAGGTGCAAATCATGAACAGTGAAAACCAAAACAGGGGACTGGAACAGGACTGGAAAAGTGAAACATGAGAAAGGAAACCATAGAGACGGACAATAGGAAGGACCAAACAAGACATTTATTCATGACATACATTCTGTTTCACAAGTGATGGGCACTATGTCCACAAACTGGACAACAGACTAAAGCAAACCAGGGGGAAAGAGAAGAAGAAAACACATCTGAGAAATTCATCTCATGCGGTTGTGAATCCAGATTAGATTACAATAAACATCTTACGAGGCTTGTTTTAAATTTCATAGTTGAATTTCCTCTCAACTATAACAAAACATTTATTTTTTAAATATCTGCTGTGGAATTCCCTACATGTTCATGTGAGTCGGGTAGAATGTCAGGCTCTCTTGTTAATGCTTCCTTGATGTTTTTAATATGGTGCACCTCCTAGTTTGAGTGGCTCACACCCCTCACTTCTACTCCTCATTCTCACCCTTCACTCCTATTTACTCTCTCACCCCTCACTCTCACTTCTCATTCTCACCCCTCACTCCTACTTACTCTCTCACCCCTCACACCTACCCACTTTCACCCCTCACTATCACTGCTCACTCCTACTCCTCACTCACCCATCACTCCTACTCACTCTCACACCTCACTCTCACTCATCACTCCTACTCCTTACTTTCACCCCCCTCCTCAATCTCACCCCTCACTCTCTCCCCTCATTCCTACTCACTGTCAACCCTCACTCTCACTCCTACTCCTCACTCTCACCCCTCACTCCTACTCACTCTCATCCCTCACTCTCACCTCTCACTCTCACCCCACACTCCTACTCCTCACTCTCACCCTTCACTCCTACTCCTCACTCCAAGTGAGATACTAGTGATGGCCCCTACTGTGCCGAGGCTTCGGAGCACATGTCGAGAGCTCCAGGAAGTCTTTTATGAAACATGTATCGAGGCTTGCTTCTTTAAGGATGAATGACGTCACTGATGATGCCTGAAACCTCACTGGTTCAGGAAGCATTTCGAGTGTTGGCACAATTTATGAACACACATAAAGCGCAATGGATCCATGCAAAATTTGCATGTTTGTGTTCTGTCAATTTGCCTGTGACATTGATGAGCTTGTTTTCATGGAGCCTGCTAAAAGGAAAAGGGTTTCCCATGTATGGAAACACTTTGAGCAGATCTCTACAAATAAGGTATTGCACATAATATGCCTGTAAATAATGAAATGTGTTACTACTATAATATTCACAAGGCATTTTTTTTTTCCATTCCAAACCACTGGGATACAACAACAACATGTCATCTGTGTTATTGTACTTGTCATGTATAATGAGGGGGATAGAGTTGGATCCAGCCAAGGTGGGTATGGGTTTCCAATTTTCATATTTGTTAATCAACCATGATAATAATGACATTGACCACGATGCTACATTCATCACACACATCAAAAAATAAAAACAAAACATATGCACATGTTCATGTAATGACTTCTGACATGCAAATACTGTAATTAAACCATAACCTAATTTAATTTTATTCACTGTTAACATTAATATGCATATATATATATATATATATATATATATATATATATATATATATATATATATATATAAAATATAATGTGTATATACTGTGTATATATATATTTATATACTGCATTATTCTCTGCACCTTACATGTTATTTGCAGTTTGGATTGGATTACAAAGTGTAAAAATGACAAAGTGTAATCTAATCTTTACAAAGCAGTGACCAGAAAGGAAGAGCTGGATGAGGCTTTGGTCTTCATGATTGTTAGAGACACACAGCCATTTAGCACAGTTGAGGATAAAGGCTTCAGGGATTTAGTAGCAAAATTTGATCCAATCTATATTTTCCCAACTAGGAAAGTATGTATGGTGACATGGATAAATTATGAGAGTAGTATTAAAAAAATAATATTTTCTTCCTTCCCTTTAGACCGCAAAGGCCATGGTTGAGACCAAATATCAACAAGAGAAAGAGAAGACCAAAGTTGAGGTCCAGAAAGTTCCTGCAGTGAGTGTGACAGCAGACAAACTACTTGGCTGTGACCTGCCATTTTATAGATGACAACACATGACTGAAGTCCACATTACTCGGTGTAGTGAAATTCCCACAGGCGCACACAGCTGAAAATTTGGCCTGTGTGAAATCCTCTCTTATGGAAGAATGGGAAATAAAATCCAAAGTAACATGTCTAGTTACTGATGGCGCATCTGATATGATTGCCTGTGGTAAACAGCTGAAGCTGCATCATGCCTTCTGCGTTGCTTACACCCTGAAAATAGTTGTTAAAAAAGCTCTTGAACTAACCCCAGTGCTGTCTGCCATTCCTACAAAGGCAAGGAAGCTGGTGGGCTATTTTAGAAGCAGCACAACTGTCAAAGTTAGTAACATTATTTTCACATTTGTTTACACATTGTTTTATATTGCTACATATGTAACATTTAGGTTTTTATTGTTAAAGGAGAAGCTGGACCTTGTTCAAGAGCATATGGGAAAACCAAAAAAGAAACTGATTCAGGAGGTTGAAACAAGGTGGTACAGCAGCTTTCAAATGCTGGAGCGATTAGTAGAACTCAGGGAGCCTGTAAGCATTGGCAGGCTTACAAACTGGTATTCCTGCGCTGACCTCTGATGAGTACAATAATGTTTGTGAGCTCCTGTCTATACTGTCTCCTTTTCACACGGCCACTGTGGTGCTGTCAGAGGAGAAAAAGGTATCTGGCTCCAAAGTGGTGCTATTATTGAAAATGGTGGAGAAGATGCTCCAGGAAGAGGCAGCAAAGGCAACGGTCCCAGTAGCTAGTGAACTGGGAGAGACCTCATCAGGCTCCTTAGGGAAAAGCTCCACACAGCATGAGCATTATATCACTGGCAATGCTACTAGACCCAAGATACAAATCACTTGGATCCTTTAGCCCAAAAAAGGCAGATAAAGGAATAAAACAACTCACCTTTGAATGTACCAATGTAATAGGGTCTAGACAGTCACATTCAATACCAGCTGCAGCTTCAACATCACAAGATGCTGTAGCTGAAAGACCTGGTTAATATTTTTGCATTGGATTAAAGTCAATTTCAGAGTTATGACCTCATTCATATTATCTGGTTTTGCTTCTCAGGAAACAAACTGGTGTGATTTTGATGCCACATTCATGGAGGCCAGAAGAACACACAATGTCACTACTGATGCCACAGTTGAAGTGCAGACCTGGCAGAACTGAAGAAAAGCAGAACACAGGGTCCCCTCCAGTACTGGGAGAGGCAGAGGTGTATATATCCAAATCTCTACAGGTTTGCTGTGGGATACTTGTGCACCTCTGCCTCCTCAGTACCATGTGAAAGTGTTTTCTTCAAAGCCAGGGAAGTTATTTTCAAACAGAGAAACCAACTGAGTCCAAGCACAGTGCTGGCATGCATTTTGCTAAAGGCAGTGCGTGCAGGAAAACTGCTATTAGCACGTCCATCGTTTTTGAGGTGATTAACATTGCTTTTCTAAGACAGACATCTGTTTTGGACATCTTTTACTTTTAAATCCTATAAATGGTGACCGCTCCATATTATGTGCAATTATTTAAATCTGGATCTTAAAAACATTTTCCTTTGTGCAGGTTTTGATTAAGGATTACAGGTACAGCATCATTTTGTCTTGGCTGCTCATCCATCAGATAAAAATGAATAGCCCATCAAATAAATAGCAAATACCCGGTGTTGTGCAGTGAGCCCAGTCAGCCAAACCCTCTTTGTGAAACAGAAAATCTCAAGTTTGTTTCAACTCTAAGCCAACTAACTGAGTTTTCACTAAACCTGCTTAAGGTAGCTTAAATGTTGTATTATACACAAACACGCACAAACGCACACACGCACGCGCACCCGCACACACACACACACACACACACACACACATACATACATAATGGAGTAGCATCAGGAATAGAGTTTGTTTTTTGTTTTTTGCTTTTAATACCCAAAAAAGTCAATTTTACTTGATGCCATATAGAACTCATGGCACTGCTGTATATTCTCTCCTGTTCTCATGAATTTGCTAAGGTACTGTAGAGCAAGACCGTTGTGCTTTGTAGGTCATTAGAAGGACGTTGTAATAGTAGGTGTCATCATCATTGAATCTGATGCCCGAGGACATTATCAGCTCTTCACGATTTCAGCCTGTTATCACACAGCTGTAAATGATAGCGATGGCATGATACCAGTTTTTCTGTACCAATCCAATGTCAACATCCTGTGTTTTAATGTCAACCAATATCAATACTGATCTGATATTTTTTCATTAAAAACCTGCAACAGTAAACATGTTGGTGAATGGTTTGTTTTGGACCAAATAATCTTTTTTTTTTTCTTGCCTGATCTCTCTGGTCCCTCCCAAGGTAGTGCTGGGAAGGTCTCATCAATCTCCCCTCTGCTACTGGCCATCTCATCTCTGCTGATGTTCCCTGAGAAGCAGGTTATTCCTACTGAAAATGACATACAGACAAATTTCAAATTAGCCTAGTGTCCTCAAAGTAAGACCTATACTCCTAAATTTCATTGTACAGAATTAGCTAAAGTATAAAATGCATTGCCATTCTTTCTTGCTTTTAGGTTTAGAACTGTAGCATTTTGGAACTTAGTAAGTGCACCGGGTTCTCATAAACGTATGTATGTTTGTCTTATCAATTTCACCAAAACAACTCCATGTTTCTTTACTTTTACATCTTTCTCTTACCTTCATGTATTATGCCGTTTGTGTGTGCGAACACTTTCGGAGCAATTATATAGGTGCGTTGGACCGCACGCCACTCAAAGCTTTTATTAACGGAACTGGAGGTTGGTTGCGTCGAGTTCAACTCCGTCCAATCATTTTGGGATTAGAACATGGTTTTACTCTTGAATCCCTTTCGACATTATATGTGCTATGTACATTTTAATGGGTGTTGTTTTGGGAAGGGATAGACTAATTTTAGTTACTGCAGCCTTTCTTTCGTTTGCTAACTATATTCATTCTGTTCCTTCTACCAGGGGAGCCAAGTCTGTCTCTCACTCATACACACACACACACATTAACAAGCAATTGATTTTTTACATGTTTATATATCATCACAGGTACAGAGATATTATTTTTTATTTTATGTTTCTTTTGAAAATGTTAGTTTGCTAATCGCAATGTCATGAAATCTTGTATCCTGTGGAAAAGCACAGTGGAAAAAATATTATTTCTTAATAAAAGTGAATAAAGTCACCACAGTATTCATAAGCATAACCATTTTCCCATCTTTGAAAAACACTGCAACAGTCTTAAAAACATCTCAACATAAACATCTCATGTCCTATTTGGTTTATTTAAACATTGACTGAAATCAACCTGTTTTTTGACACTAGTAGACCTCCAAAACCATTACGTACACATCAAAAACAGATTAGATGAATGAATGAACCACACAAAATCATATTAAGGTGTTTTTATTTCTATTGTTGGCAGTGACTATTCCCATGCTGTCACTGGTGCAAAACAGCCAAGAGATCCATCATTTACTGGGAGGTGCATGGCAGAGCGAGACATACCTCCTGTGGGCTTGCTAGCTGACCCCTCAGTGAAATTAAATGTGGTTGCTGAACTTGTTATAGTGTGGAAAATAAAAGGAAACCCCTTTTATTCACAACCTGGTGTACATCATTGAGTGGGACGGAACACAGAGGTCCCACTAGCTACTATTTTACATTCCCATTCAACCTAATGACATTCTATATAATACAACTCTAGTTTCGAGCTAAATACCTACAATTAGATGATTTATTTCAGATCACATACTTTCAAATAAAACAATAAAGGATTCTGGTACTTATTTTTCTAATGACTGTGAGACATTCTAGATACCACAGCATAAGCAGACGGACAAACCGATTATGGCACATGCTCTTGACCAACACAAACCTGACATGATAATTTACATAGTACTAGTTTCTACTTGAAATGTGTTACAAAGACACCTGTTGTTCTTATTCATTTGCTGCTATTCCGATATGCCTCTACCTTTATTTCCTTGTGTTTGCACTGACTGGGTCTATGAAAGCAGGGAGCAGGCATGTGTGTCTGTCAAGGCCATGTGCGTTTGGAAGCACTCTCAATGTCCGGTTAACTGTAGAGATATTCAAGCCTGGTAAACTGTTGTCAGATATTCAAGCTTCAGTGTTAGACAGCAAACATTCCATTGGCCGAGGTTGTCCTGCAAATTACAAACGTTTAGTTTTAAATGACCTCATATGCAATCACAGCTTTATCAAATGAAAATTGAAAAAGAAAGAAAAAATGATGCATTTGGATAGCAGGTCCACATGTGAAGTACAGACTGCATGGATGAGTAAGTCCAAACTGCTGGCATGCATTTTGCTAAAGGCAGTGCGTGCAGGAAAACTGCTATTAGCACGTCCATCGTTTTTGAGGTGATTAACATTGCTTTTCTAAGACAGACATCTGTTTTGGACATCTTTTACTTTTAAATCCTATAAATGGTGACCGCTCCATATTATGTGCAATTATTTAAATCTGGATCTTAAAAACATTTTCCTTTGTGCAGGTTTTGATTAAGGATTACAGGTACAGCATCATTTTGTCTTGGCTGCTCATCCATCAGATAAAAATGAATAGCCCATCAAATAAATAGCAAATACCCGGTGTTGTGCAGTGAGCCCAGTCAGCCAAACCCTCTTTGTGAAACAGAAAATCTCAAGTTTGTTTCAACTCTAAGCCAACTAACTGAGTTTTCACTAAACCTGCTTTCTGATACAGGCCCCTGGTTGTACATTTTTAAGTGTTCTAAGTGTTCACTGACCTTTTTTGGCCAACAATGTGGATGTTTACTCAATATGCTTACTAACAGACATGATGAGTACAACTGTGAATTTGTGTGTTTTTAATTATTGTTAGACTGTGTTTGTCTATAATTGTGACTTAGCTCATCAGACCACTATAACAGCTTTGGCTAGGCAACAAAGCTGTAAAAGAGTGATGAGAAAACCAGCAAACAGAAGTGAAAGTAGAAGGAAGGGAAACACAAGGAAAGACCAAGGTAGCTTAAATGTTGTATTATACACAAACACGCACAAACGCACACACGCACGCGCACCCGCACACACACACACACACACACACACACACACACACACACACACACACACACACACACACACACACACACACACACACACACACACACACATACATAAATAATGGAGTAGCATCAGGAATAGAGTTTGTTTTTTGTTTTTTGCTTTTAATACCCAAAAAAGTCAATTTTACTTGATGCCATATAGAACTCATGGCACTGCTGTATATTCTCTCCTGTTCTCATGAATTTGCTAAGGTACTGTAGAGCAAGACCGTTGTGCTTTGTAGGTCATTAGAAGGACGTTGTAATAGTAGGTGTCATCATCATTGAATCTGATGCCCGAGGACATTATCAGCTCTTCACGATTTCAGCCTGTTATCACACAGCTGTAAATGATAGCGATGGCATGATACCAGTTTTTCTGTACCAATCCAATGTCAACATCCTGTGTTTTAATGTCAACCAATATCAATACTGATCTGATATTTTTTCATTAAAAACCTGCAACAGTAAACATGTTGGTGAATGGTTTGTTTTGGACCAAATAATCTTTTTTTTTTTCTTGCCTGATCTCTCTGGTCCCTCCCAAGGTAGTGCTGGGAAGGTCTCATCAATCTCCCCTCTGCTACTGGCCATCTCATCTCTGCTGATGTTCCCTGAGAAGCAGGTTATTCCTACTGAAAATGACATACAGACAAATTTCAAATTAGCCTAGTGTCCTCAAAGTAAGACCTATACTCCTAAATTTCATTGTACAGAATTAGCTAAAGTATAAAATGCATTGCCATTAAAGTATAGGATCACGACAGTGTAAAACATGTCTATATAAATCTGTGTTGAGATAAAGGGAAAAACACAAAGAAAAAAATAAGTCTTTCAAACCGGACGAATAAATGTCCAAAGAGTGAAATTCAGCACCAGGTGAAAGTTATAGCCACCAAAGATTAAACTTTTTTTTTTCAATCAATATACTTTAAACTAAATGGACCTCTACAAAATAACAAACCTCCATATAATAAATTTGTCAGTTAGCTGGTGCATTTGGACCTCACCATGTTTCTCTTGCACAAGCAGGATTTGATCTACTGCACTTGCACATGAACAGCAAAAATATATGAAGATATATTTTTACTAATTAGAGGAACAAAATAATGGAGCTATACATCACTCCCATTAGTCCATGGGCTACCATTAAAGGCTTGACCATTGTGGTCAGATACATGCTCTCTAGACTATATGATGTTTTGGAAACATCTTTTTAGTACTAATATATGGTAAATATGCATTTCATTTCATTTTCAGTTCACTGCAGTTCATTTAAAGTCACTCAGCAATCAGTCCCATGACATAACGGGTCATTAAACATTGTCAGTTTTTTCCAATTTAAGAATGATCATTAGACAAAAAATCTATACATTTAATTTCAAATGATCTGAAGTAAGTAAACAATTGACAATGCCTGTAACAAAAGATTCAAATAATGTTAAAGGTGTTGAACCTTCATGAATCATACTGGTCATACTGGTCAAATCTGATTATACTGGTTGACCAGTGTGGTTATTGCTCATGCTGGTCAACTATCTTGTTCTTATCTTATCTGAAGTGTGATGTTTATAGCTACATGCATACAAAATGTGATTTGAAATAAATAACAATCTAATTGTAGGTATTTTGGATTTTAATCATCATTTTTAAGGCTGCCTACAGCCTAGCATAAATAAATATGCACGAATAGGTCGGTCTTTCATTCTGTATCACGTATATCATAATAAAACCATGGTAACCGAAAAACTTACTTTTCACTTCCAAAAGACTTGGCGCTGATCTCAGAAGTCCATCTCCTCCCCGTGTCCTCTGCAAACAGCCATTCTGTTGTTGTGGCAAACTTCCATTGTGTTGTGACTGGATTTGCAGCACTTCTGAAGTTGCGTAAGTTTTCCTGAATTTGCACTGGGTTGTGTTGTCATTTTGATGAATTTGCTTTGTGTATTTGCGGCACGTTTGTGAAATGTATCACAAGTGTTGTCATTTTGATGAATGTGCTTTATGTATTTACAGCGCGATGGGTCTTCCTGGCAACCGTAGTGGGTGTGGAGCGTGAATCCACCTCCAACTTTGATGTAAATAATTTTTTTTTCTCTCTTGGGCTTTATGTATATTCTTTAGAAAGGCTCTTCTTTTGCCACGTTTTCAATTAAGCGCACATAAAAAAAACACTCACCACATTCTACAACATTTCTTTTGGCCATCGATTAGGAGTGATGTTGGATACTGCCATTCCTGCCATACATACCAGTTTGTTGGAAAACCAAATCAGGTGATTACTGTCGGCCAAACAGCACTAATCTAAATTCTACCAATGCCAAAAGAAGATGACCTTAAGTTGACTGAATAGTGACGAGCAAATGAATCAAGTTTAGACAGACTAACAAACTGGGTATCTGACAAACATATAAAATAAGATGTTATTCTAAGTACAATATTCTTCTCGTGAGGGGTTCTAGACTTGTAGTTACTTCTGTTTGAAATGACTCTGCTGAAATCAGTTTTTAACTACTGATCTCAGGGGTGGAATAAGCAGGAAAGGCTCAACAGATGTGTTCATGCAAATTTATAGCTTCTTTGTCTCAGTCTTAGGCTTTGATTGTGTCAGGCATTTACCTCGAGTTACCTTACAAAACATAAATTAATTTAGTATAGTACATTAAAAGAACAGAAAGAGGGAAACAAAACAACTGGAACACAAGAGCAAAGTTAAATACTGATATTTGGGGATAGGTGATAATTGTCTTTTAAGCCATAATAGGTTGGAACATTTTTGTCATACTAATTTCACCTGAGCACTTAGTCTACACATTTATAAATACAAAGAAAGAGTTCTTACAAACAATATAAAGCACACTACTAATTGTTCATATATAAACTGGCTTCTCCTACTACTAACTCAGAAGCACTTTGCTTACACAGCTGATGAAAGACCTCAAAAACATTTCATTACTCAAAGACAAAACATTAGAGAATATTCAAGGAAAACAGACAATGGTTCAAGGCAGATATGACTATGCAATATTTCAAACATCTATGTGCAAATGATTTATTTCAAAGCTTAAGGTTTTGATCACAGAAATCAGGAGTGAAAGACAAGTTAGAGAAAATGTTTATTTGAGGATATGCTATTTAATTTGGGAAGTTCATTGTAGGGAAACATTCGGGAAATTAATGTAGTCTATCCTGTCCACATCTTGGTCAAGGCTGGTGAAGCTGCTTCAAGGCTGAGTGGAATCTTGATCCGCATCTAAGTATTTTTCTGTGCTTGGACTGAAATAGTTTACTCCAAGTGCTGAGCCCTTTGGGCGGATCTGAAAAGTGCTGCTCATAGCCTGGGGGCTTGTAATCCGCAGCGTGAGGGTCGCCAAGCATCTCTCTCACCTTGGGTGAGGCGTCCTTGTGTAAGTACTGATAGGGCTTTTTGCCACTGTTGTCACGTATGTTGCAGTTGGCACCATAATCACGCACCAGAACACTCAGGACTGATTCGTGGCTGTGAATAGCAGCCATGTGTAGTGGGGTGTAGCCGTCGTAGCTCTTGATGTTAACGTCAACCCCTGGCCCACCTTGCTGTGAAAGAAGAAGGATCTTGCGCACTATTTCACTGTTTCCTTGTTTAGCAGCCCAGTGAAGTACTGTGAAGCCAGAAATGAAGTTTCTCTTCTCTGCCAGCTTGATGTCCTGGAGCAGAAGCTGGCAGATTTGATCCTGCTGTCCTGCAGCACACTTCACAAGCCACTCATGTTCTCTTGGCCCTAGAGGGAAGATGACTGACTGCTTTGTATCCACACCTGGTTTGGTGTCTTTGTTGACCCTTTTCAGGGCTGGTGAAGCAGGTGCCACAGAGTGCCTCTGCTTGGTCCTGGCTGATCTGTACAAGTCATATCCATCAGTCACTTCACTTAGACATGCTGCCACAGTCCTTTCAGTTCGTTCATGGGCCATCTTCAAATCTGCCGGAGCAAGTATCATTACTTCTGGATATATATAGAACACATATTGTATGTACTACATACAGCCTGACAAGAGCCTAAAACCTTGTAATAGACTAATAATGCACTAATACTTCAAGTGGTGTTGCATATTTTAAATGAGAGTTTTAGTCACTGCTGATCAAAGGATAAAAGCATTTTCAATAAGTCAGTTTTTGTCCCTTATTGTAAAGATTATTTAGTTTACTGTTTTTTTATACATGAGATTTAAATTAATCCTTTTAGAAAGGCAAGGCCAAAAAGCAGAAAAAATAATCAAATATCCATACCAACTGTAGGACGTTTTTTCCACTCTATCTTCAATTTTTTTAGATTCCACTTCTGCTTTCCTCTTTTGCTTTTCTTTATTAAGTCTCTCCTGGATTCCACCTCCTTTGTATCAATATATTCATTCTCGATACCTCCAGCACACCAGCTCCAGAAACGCCTCATTGTTCGATCTGTCCTCTTCAGTGTCTTTCCACAGACTGATCTGTAAAGGTGTTCATGGGATTCCACTCATGTGTGACATTATGACACGGGACAGAGGGGGTTCTAAAGTTCCAAGAGTGGAGATGAGTTGTTTTTCTTTGAATTTCCTAATTTAATTGCTGCCATAGCAACAACTGACAATGCAAACAGATATGTCATTAATGCAGCGACTCTAACAGATTCCTCAACCTGGATTGATTAACCATGTATGGCTCACCACCGGAGACTGTGATACATATAACATTCCAAAGTGTACTTAATTCTGAGCAAAATCTAACTAGCCTCATTACTGCTGAACTATGAGGGCCCGTTTAAAGAGAAATCAGGGAAACTGTACTTGCACATACATATGAAACATTTTCACATAAATAGCCTACTATTTACATTTGTGCATAATAATTTAAACTTGCATATACATGCACTTGCACATTCAATCATTGATGCGTAAACACAGAGTTGCACTATGCTTGTGTGTGTATGAGTGTGGCTGCTGTCACAGAACGTTTGCCTCCTGCGAGTCACACGGTTTGGCCTGCCACGTGACTTGGGAGTATATGTTTATGGCCATGCCTGCACACACCTGTACCTCATCTTGTTTGTGTATTTAAACCCTTGTTAGTGCGTACAGTATTGTTGATCATTGTTGGTGTAGCCTGTGGATGTCAAGATTAGTCTCGTTATTGTTAAACGTATTCATGTTCATGTTATATGTGAGTGCCGTTATGTTGTATGTAATAAATGTTCGTCCATGTCGATTGAGTCTGTGCATCCTGCTCCCTGCCCTCGGTACTCAGGCCACCTCGTTACAGCTGCGTGTGTGTAAAACAATTTTCAGGGTGCCGGAAGTCATTTCATTGTAACAGCAAGGCAGATATTTAACATGTTTACAGTGTGCATAATAGACAGAGGAAGACTGTTGAACTATTAATATTAGGACAGTTATGACGTTTGTGTAATACGTAATGCTTTCTATCTATAAAGTAGTGCTTCTCTTAATGACAAATGTAACTGTTTTCCCATATATAATTGTGTGCTTTATATTGTTTGTAAGAACTTTTCTTCTCATTTAGAAATATGTGGACTAAGTGATCAGTTTGTCTTATTATTTAATATGCTCAGTCTCACTATTGTTGGCAGATTTCATCACATTATTACGAATGTGGATACGTTATCTTATAATTATAAGCAGTGTGAGATGTGAAGCTAAGTGAATTACATGTGCAGAATTTCTAACAATACCCTGTTTTGTATAGGCTGGCTAGCTGACCACTTAGTAAAATTAAATGTGATTGCTGAGCTTGTTGTAGGTGAGTCAATTTAATTTGATTTCATTGTGTTTAATTTTTAACTCAGATGCATTAATCTGAATATTTTGTGTTCTACCTGCAAGCAAATGCTGACTTAAGCTGTTTTATAGTTAGCTTGAAATAATTGAGGTTCATCGCTGGGTGCTGTTCATTTTTTAATTTTTTTTTGTATTATTGATCAGGAAAAAAAACTACAATGGATGAGATGGACGTTTTCTATGTATGATATGAAATTTGAGTATATGAGTGAATGTTACTCTGTAAATGTATAAGAATATGTAGATAAGATTATTATGAGATCATTATTTATACTCAAACGACTACACTATATGACAACAGCTTCCTTTAATTTATATATTTTATTATATTGTTATTATGGAAGAAGTTGTAACATTTACTGGGAGGTGCATGGCAGAGCGAGACATACCTCCTGTGGGCTTGCTAGCTGACCCCTCAGTGAAATTAAATGTGGTTGCTGAACTTGTTATAGTGTGGAAAATAAAAGGAAACCCCTTTTATTCACAACCTGGTGTACATCATTGAGTGGGACGGAACACAGAGGTCCCACTAGCTACTATTTTACATTCCCATTCAACCTAATGACATTCTATATAATACAACTCTAGTTTCGAGCTAAATACCTACAATTAGATGATTTATTTCAGATCACATACTTTCAAATAAAACAATAAAGGATTCTGGTACTTATTTTTCTAATGACTGTGAGACATTCTAGATACCACAGCATAAGCAGACGGACAAACCGATTATGGCACATGCTCTTGACCAACACAAACCTGACATGATAATTTACATAGTACTAGTTTCTACTTGAAATGTGTTACAAAGACACCTGTTGTTCTTATTCATTTGCTGCTATTCCGATATGCCTCTACCTTTATTTCCTTGTGTTTGCACTGACTGGGTCTATGAAAGCAGGGAGCAGGCATGTGTGTCTGTCAAGGCCATGTGCGTTTGGAAGCACTCTCAATGTCCGGTTAACTGTAGAGATATTCAAGCCTGGTAAACTGTTGTCAGATATTCAAGCTTCAGTGTTAGACAGCAAACATTCCATTGGCCGAGGTTGTCCTGCAAATTACAAACGTTTAGTTTTAAATGACCTCATATGCAATCACAGCTTTATCAAATGAAAATTGAAAAAGAAAGAAAAAATGATGCATTTGGATAGCAGGTCCACATGTGAAGTACAGACTGCATGGATGAGTAAGTCCAAACTGCTGGCATGCATTTTGCTAAAGGCAGTGCGTGCAGGAAAACTGCTATTAGCACGTCCATCGTTTTTGAGGTGATTAACATTGCTTTTCTAAGACAGACATCTGTTTTGGACATCTTTTACTTTTAAATCCTATAAATGGTGACCGCTCCATATTATGTGCAATTATTTAAATCTGGATCTTAAAAACATTTTCCTTTGTGCAGGTTTTGATTAAGGATTACAGGTACAGCATCATTTTGTCTTGGCTGCTCATCCATCAGATAAAAATGAATAGCCCATCAAATAAATAGCAAATACCCGGTGTTGTGCAGTGAGCCCAGTCAGCCAAACCCTCTTTGTGAAACAGAAAATCTCAAGTTTGTTTCAACTCTAAGCCAACTAACTGAGTTTTCACTAAACCTGCTTTCTGATACAGGCCCCTGGTTGTACATTTTTAAGTGTTCTAAGTGTTCACTGACCTTTTTTGGCCAACAATGTGGATGTTTACTCAATATGCTTACTAACAGACATGATGAGTACAACTGTGAATTTGTGTGTTTTTAATTATTGTTAGACTGTGTTTGTCTATAATTGTGACTTAGCTCATCAGACCACTATAACAGCTTTGGCTAGGCAACAAAGCTGTAAAAGAGTGATGAGAAAACCAGCAAACAGAAGTGAAAGTAGAAGGAAGGGAAACACAAGGAAAGACCAAGGTAGCTTAAATGTTGTATTATACACAAACACGCACAAACGCACACACGCACGCGCACCCGCACACACACACACACACACACACACACACACACACACACACACACACACACACACACACACACACACACACATACATAAATAATGGAGTAGCATCAGGAATAGAGTTTGTTTTTTGTTTTTTGCTTTTAATACCCAAAAAAGTCAATTTTACTTGATGCCATATAGAACTCATGGCACTGCTGTATATTCTCTCCTGTTCTCATGAATTTGCTAAGGTACTGTAGAGCAAGACCGTTGTGCTTTGTAGGTCATTAGAAGGACGTTGTAATAGTAGGTGTCATCATCATTGAATCTGATGCCCGAGGACATTATCAGCTCTTCACGATTTCAGCCTGTTATCACACAGCTGTAAATGATAGCGATGGCATGATACCAGTTTTTCTGTACCAATCCAATGTCAACATCCTGTGTTTTAATGTCAACCAATATCAATACTGATCTGATATTTTTTCATTAAAAACCTGCAACAGTAAACATGTTGGTGAATGGTTTGTTTTGGACCAAATAATCTTTTTTTTTTTCTTGCCTGATCTCTCTGGTCCCTCCCAAGGTAGTGCTGGGAAGGTCTCATCAATCTCCCCTCTGCTACTGGCCATCTCATCTCTGCTGATGTTCCCTGAGAAGCAGGTTATTCCTACTGAAAATGACATACAGACAAATTTCAAATTAGCCTAGTGTCCTCAAAGTAAGACCTATACTCCTAAATTTCATTGTACAGAATTAGCTAAAGTATAAAATGCATTGCCATTAAAGTATAGGATCACGACAGTGTAAAACATGTCTATATAAATCTGTGTTGAGATAAAGGGAAAAACACAAAGAAAAAAATAAGTCTTTCAAACCGGACGAATAAATGTCCAAAGAGTGAAATTCAGCACCAGGTGAAAGTTATAGCCACCAAAGATTAAACTTTTTTTTTTTCAATCAATATACTTTAAACTAAATGGACCTCTACAAAATAACAAACCTCCATATAATAAATTTGTCAGTTAGCTGGTGCATTTGGACCTCACCATGTTTCTCTTGCACAAGCAGGATTTGATCTACTGCACTTGCACATGAACAGCAAAAATATATGAAGATATATTTTTACTAATTAGAGGAACAAAATAATGGAGCTATACATCACTCCCATTAGTCCATGGGCTACCATTAAAGGCTTGACCATTGTGGTCAGATACATGCTCTCTAGACTATATGATGTTTTGGAAACATCTTTTTAGTACTAATATATGGTAAATATGCATTTCATTTCATTTTCAGTTCACTGCAGTTCATTTAAAGTCACTCAGCAATCAGTCCCATGACATAACGGGTCATTAAACATTGTCAGTTTTTTCCAATTTAAGAATGATCATTAGACAAAAAATCTATACATTTAATTTCAAATGATCTGAAGTAAGTAAACAATTGACAATGCCTGTAACAAAAGATTCAAATAATGTTAAAGGTGTTGAACCTTCATGAATCATACTGGTCATACTGGTCAAATCTGATTATACTGGTTGACCAGTGTGGTTATTGCTCATGCTGGTCAACTATCTTGTTCTTATCTTATCTGAAGTGTGATGTTTATAGCTACATGCATACAAAATGTGATTTGAAATAAATAACAATCTAATTGTAGGTATTTTGGATTTTAATCATCATTTTTAAGGCTGCCTACAGCCTAGCATAAATAAATATGCACGAATAGGTCGGTCTTTCATTCTGTATCACGTATATCATAATAAAACCATGGTAACCGAAAAACTTACTTTTCACTTCCAAAAGACTTGGCGCTGATCTCAGAAGTCCATCTCCTCCCCGTGTCCTCTGCAAACAGCCATTCTGTTGTTGTGGCAAACCTCCATTGTGTTGTGACTGGATTTGCAGCACTTCTGAAGTTGCGTAAGTTTTCCTGAATTTGCACTGGGTTGTGTTGTCATTTTTGATGAATTTGCTTTGTGTATTTGCGGCACGTTTGTGAAATGTATCACAAGTGTTGTCATTTTGATGAATGTGCTTTATGTATTTACAGCGCGATGGGTCTTCCTGGCAACCGTAGTGGGTGTGGAGCGTGAATCCACCTCCAACTTTGATGTAAATAATTTTTTTTTCTCTCTTGGGCTTTATGTATATTCTTTAGAAAGGCTCTTCTTTTGCCACGTTTTCAATTAAGCGCACATAAAAAAAACACTCACCACATTCTACAACATTTCTTTTGGCCATCGATTAGGAGTGATGTTGGATACTGCCATTCCTGCCATACATACCAGTTTGTTGGAAAACCAAATCAGGTGATTACTGTCGGCCAAACAGCACTAATCTAAATTCTACCAATGCCAAAAGAAGATGACCTTAAGTTGACTGAATAGTGACGAGCAAATGAATCAAGTTTAGACAGACTAACAAACTGGGTATCTGACAAACATATAAAATAAGATGTTATTCTAAGTACAATATTCTTCTCGTGAGGGGTTCTAGACTTGTAGTTACTTCTGTTTGAAATGACTCTGCTGAAATCAGTTTTTAACTACTGATCTCAGGGGTGGAATAAGCAGGAAAGGCTCAACAGATGTGTTCATGCAAATTTATAGCTTCTTTGTCTCAGTCTTAGGCTTTGATTGTGTCAGGCATTTACCTCGAGTTACCTTACAAAACATAAATTAATTTAGTATAGTACATTAAAAGAACAGAAAGAGGGAAACAAAACAACTGGAACACAAGAGCAAAGTTAAATACTGATATTTGGGGATAGGTGATAATTGTCTTTTAAGCCATAATAGGTTGGAACATTTTTGTCATACTAATTTCACCTGAGCACTTAGTCTACACATTTATAAATACAAAGAAAGAGTTCTTACAAACAATATAAAGCACACTACTAATTGTTCATATATAAACTGGCTTCTCCTACTACTAACTCAGAAGCACTTTGCTTACACAGCTGATGAAAGACCTCAAAAACATTTCATTACTCAAAGACAAAACATTAGAGAATATTCAAGGAAAACAGACAATGGTTCAAGGCAGATATGACTATGCAATATTTCAAACATCTATGTGCAAATGATTTATTTCAAAGCTTAAGGTTTTGATCACAGAAATCAGGAGTGAAAGACAAGTTAGAGAAAATGTTTATTTGAGGATATGCTATTTAATTTGGGAAGTTCATTGTAGGGAAACATTCGGGAAATTAATGTAGTCTATCCTGTCCACATCTTGGTCAAGGCTGGTGAAGCTGCTTCAAGGCTGAGTGGAATCTTGATCCGCATCTAAGTATTTTTCTGTGCTTGGACTGAAATAGTTTACTCCAAGTGCTGAGCCCTTTGGGCGGATCTGAAAAGTGCTGCTCATAGCCTGGGGGCTTGTAATCCGCAGCGTGAGGGTCGCCAAGCATCTCTCTCACCTTGGGTGAGGCGTCCTTGTGTAAGTACTGATAGGGCTTTTTGCCACTGTTGTCACGTATGTTGCAGTTGGCACCATAATCACGCACCAGAACACTCAGGACTGATTCGTGGCTGTGAATAGCAGCCATGTGTAGTGGGGTGTAGCCGTCGTAGCTCTTGATGTTAAAGTCAACCCCCGGCCCACCTTGCTGTGAAAGAAGAAGGATCTTGCGCACTATTTCACTGTTTCCTTGTTTAGCAGCCCAGTGAAGTACTGTGAAGCCAGAAATGAAGTTTCTCTTCTCTGCCAGCTTGATGTCCTGGAGCAGAAGCTGGCAGATTTGATCCTGCTGTCCTGCAGCACACTTCACAAGCCACTCATGTTCTCTTGGCCCTAGAGGGAAGATGACTGACTGCTTTGTATCCACACCTGGTTTGGTGTCTTTGTTGACCCTTTTCAGGGCTGGTGAAGCAGGTGCCACAGAGTGCCTCTGCTTGGTCCTGGCTGATCTGTACAAGTCATATCCATCAGTCACTTCACTTAGACATGCTGCCACAGTCCTTTCAGTTCGTTCATGGGCCATCTTCAAATCTGCCGGAGCAAGTATCATTACTTCTGGATATATATAGAACACATATTGTATGTACTACATACAGCCTGACAAGAGCCTAAAACCTTGTAATAGACTAATAATGCACTAATACTTCAAGTGGTGTTGCATATTTTAAATGAGAGTTTTAGTCACTGCTGATCAAAGGATAAAAGCATTTTCAATAAGTCAGTTTTTGTCCCTTATTGTAAAGATTATTTAGTTTACTGTTTTTTTATACATGAGATTTAAATTAATCCTTTTAGAAAGGCAAGGCCAAAAAGCAGAAAAAATAATCAAATATCCATACCAACTGTAGGACGTTTTTTCCACTCTATCTTCAATTTTTTTAGATTCCACTTCTGCTTTCCTCTTTTGCTTTTCTTTATTAAGTCTCTCCTGGATTCCACCTCCTTTGTATCAATATATTCATTCTCGATACCTCCAGCACACCAGCTCCAGAAACGCCTCATTGTTCGATCTGTCCTCTTCAGTGTCTTTCCACAGACTGATCTGTAAAGGTGTTCATGGGATTCCACTCATGTGTGACATTATGACACGGGACAGAGGGGGTTCTAAAGTTCCAAGAGTGGAGATGAGTTGTTTTTCTTTGAATTTCCTAATTTAATTGCTGCCATAGCAACAACTGACAATGCAAACAGATATGTCATTAATGCAGCGACTCTAACAGATTCCTCAACCTGGATTGATTAACCATGTATGGCTCACCACCGGAGACTGTGATACATATAACATTCCAAAGTGTACTTAATTCTGAGCAAAATCTAACTAGCCTCATTACTGCTGAACTATGAGGGCCCGTTTAAAGAGAAATCAGGGAAACTGTACTTGCACATACATATGAAACATTTTCACATAAATAGCCTACTATTTACATTTGTGCATAATAATTTAAACTTGCATATACATGCACTTGCACATTCAATCATTGATGCGTAAACACAGAGTTGCACTATGCTTGTGTGTGTATGAGTGTGGCTGCTGTCACAGAACGTTTGCCTCCTGCGAGTCACACGGTTTGGCCTGCCACGTGACTTGGGAGTATATGTTTATGGCCATGCCTGCACACACCTGTACCTCATCTTGTTTGTGTATTTAAACCCTTGTTAGTGCGTACAGTATTGTTGATCATTGTTGGTGTAGCCTGTGGATGTCAAGATTAGTCTCGTTATTGTTAAACGTATTCATGTTCATGTTATATGTGAGTGCCGTTATGTTGTATGTAATAAATGTTCGTCCATGTCGATTGAGTCTGTGCATCCTGCTCCCTGCCCTCGGTACTCAGGCCACCTCGTTACAGCTGCGTGTGTGTAAAACAATTTTCAGGGTGCCGGAAGTCATTTCATTGTAACAGCAAGGCAGATATTTAACATGTTTACAGTGTGCATAATAGACAGAGGAAGACTGTTGAACTATTAATATTAGGACAGTTATGACGTTTGTGTAATACGTAATGCTTTCTATCTATAAAGTAGTGCTTCTCTTAATGACAAATGTAACTGTTTTCCCATATATAATTGTGTGCTTTATATTGTTTGTAAGAACTTTTCTTCTCATTTAGAAATATGTGGACTAAGTGATCAGTTTGTCTTATTATTTAATATGCTCAGTCTCACTATTGTTGGCAGATTTCATCACATTATTACGAATGTGGATACGTTATCTTATAATTATAAGCAGTGTGAGATGTGAAGCTAAGTGAATTACATGTGCAGAATTTCTAACAATACCCTGTTTTGTATAGGCTGGCTAGCTGACCACTTAGTAAAATTAAATGTGATTGCTGAGCTTGTTGTAGGTGAGTCAATTTAATTTGATTTCATTGTGTTTAATTTTTAACTCAGATGCATTAATCTGAATATTTTGTGTTCTACCTGCAAGCAAATGCTGACTTAAGCTGTTTTATAGTTAGCTTGAAATAATTGAGGTTCATCGCTGGGTGCTGTTCATTTTTTAATTTTTTTTTGTATTATTGATCAGGAAAAAAAACTACAATGGATGAGATGGACGTTTTCTATGTATGATATGAAATTTGAGTATATGAGTGAATGTTACTCTGTAAATGTATAAGAATATGTAGATAAGATTATTATGAGATCATTATTTATACTCAAACGACTACACTATATGACAACAGCTTCCTTTAATTTATATATTTTATTATATTGTTATTATGGAAGAAGTTGTAACATTTACTGGGAGGTGCATGGCAGAGCGAGACATACCTCCTGTGGGCTTGCTAGCTGACCCCTCAGTGAAATTAAATGTGGTTGCTGAACTTGTTATAGTGTGGAAAATAAAAGGAAACCCCTTTTATTCACAACCTGGTGTACATCATTGAGTGGGACGGAACACAGAGGTCCCACTAGCTACTATTTTACATTCCCATTCAACCTAATGACATTCTATATAATACAACTCTAGTTTCGAGCTAAATACCTACAATTAGATGATTTATTTCAGATCACATACTTTCAAATAAAACAATAAAGGATTCTGGTACTTATTTTTCTAATGACTGTGAGACATTCTAGATACCACAGCATAAGCAGACGGACAAACCGATTATGGCACATGCTCTTGACCAACACAAACCTGACATGATAATTTACATAGTACTAGTTTCTACTTGAAATGTGTTACAAAGACACCTGTTGTTCTTATTCATTTGCTGCTATTCCGATATGCCTCTACCTTTATTTCCTTGTGTTTGCACTGACTGGGTCTATGAAAGCAGGGAGCAGGCATGTGTGTCTGTCAAGGCCATGTGCGTTTGGAAGCACTCTCAATGTCCGGTTAACTGTAGAGATATTCAAGCCTGGTAAACTGTTGTCAGATATTCAAGCTTCAGTGTTAGACAGCAAACATTCCATTGGCCGAGGTTGTCCTGCAAATTACAAACGTTTAGTTTTAAATGACCTCATATGCAATCACAGCTTTATCAAATGAAAATTGAAAAAGAAAGAAAAAATGATGCATTTGGATAGCAGGTCCACATGTGAAGTACAGACTGCATGGATGAGTAAGTCCAAACTGCTGGCATGCATTTTGCTAAAGGCAGTGCGTGCAGGAAAACTGCTATTAGCACGTCCATCGTTTTTGAGGTGATTAACATTGCTTTTCTAAGACAGACATCTGTTTTGGACATCTTTTACTTTTAAATCCTATAAATGGTGACCGCTCCATATTATGTGCAATTATTTAAATCTGGATCTTAAAAACATTTTCCTTTGTGCAGGTTTTGATTAAGGATTACAGGTACAGCATCATTTTGTCTTGGCTGCTCATCCATCAGATAAAAATGAATAGCCCATCAAATAAATAGCAAATACCCGGTGTTGTGCAGTGAGCCCAGTCAGCCAAACCCTCTTTGTGAAACAGAAAATCTCAAGTTTGTTTCAACTCTAAGCCAACTAACTGAGTTTTCACTAAACCTGCTTTCTGATACAGGCCCCTGGTTGTACATTTTTAAGTGTTCTAAGTGTTCACTGACCTTTTTTGGCCAACAATGTGGATGTTTACTCAATATGCTTACTAACAGACATGATGAGTACAACTGTGAATTTGTGTGTTTTTAATTATTGTTAGACTGTGTTTGTCTATAATTGTGACTTAGCTCATCAGACCACTATAACAGCTTTGGCTAGGCAACAAAGCTGTAAAAGAGTGATGAGAAAACCAGCAAACAGAAGTGAAAGTAGAAGGAAGGGAAACACAAGGAAAGACCAAGGTAGCTTAAATGTTGTATTATACACAAACACGCACAAACGCACACACGCACGCGCACCCGCACACACACACACACACACACACACACACACACACACACACACACACACACACACACACACACACACACACATACATAAATAATGGAGTAGCATCAGGAATAGAGTTTGTTTTTTGTTTTTTGCTTTTAATACCCAAAAAAGTCAATTTTACTTGATGCCATATAGAACTCATGGCACTGCTGTATATTCTCTCCTGTTCTCATGAATTTGCTAAGGTACTGTAGAGCAAGACCGTTGTGCTTTGTAGGTCATTAGAAGGACGTTGTAATAGTAGGTGTCATCATCATTGAATCTGATGCCCGAGGACATTATCAGCTCTTCACGATTTCAGCCTGTTATCACACAGCTGTAAATGATAGCGATGGCATGATACCAGTTTTTCTGTACCAATCCAATGTCAACATCCTGTGTTTTAATGTCAACCAATATCAATACTGATCTGATATTTTTTCATTAAAAACCTGCAACAGTAAACATGTTGGTGAATGGTTTGTTTTGGACCAAATAATCTTTTTTTTTTTCTTGCCTGATCTCTCTGGTCCCTCCCAAGGTAGTGCTGGGAAGGTCTCATCAATCTCCCCTCTGCTACTGGCCATCTCATCTCTGCTGATGTTCCCTGAGAAGCAGGTTATTCCTACTGAAAATGACATACAGACAAATTTCAAATTAGCCTAGTGTCCTCAAAGTAAGACCTATACTCCTAAATTTCATTGTACAGAATTAGCTAAAGTATAAAATGCATTGCCATTAAAGTATAGGATCACGACAGTGTAAAACATGTCTATATAAATCTGTGTTGAGATAAAGGGAAAAACACAAAGAAAAAAATAAGTCTTTCAAACCGGACGAATAAATGTCCAAAGAGTGAAATTCAGCACCAGGTGAAAGTTATAGCCACCAAAGATTAAACTTTTTTTTTTTCAATCAATATACTTTAAACTAAATGGACCTCTACAAAATAACAAACCTCCATATAATAAATTTGTCAGTTAGCTGGTGCATTTGGACCTCACCATGTTTCTCTTGCACAAGCAGGATTTGATCTACTGCACTTGCACATGAACAGCAAAAATATATGAAGATATATTTTTACTAATTAGAGGAACAAAATAATGGAGCTATACATCACTCCCATTAGTCCATGGGCTACCATTAAAGGCTTGACCATTGTGGTCAGATACATGCTCTCTAGACTATATGATGTTTTGGAAACATCTTTTTAGTACTAATATATGGTAAATATGCATTTCATTTCATTTTCAGTTCACTGCAGTTCATTTAAAGTCACTCAGCAATCAGTCCCATGACATAACGGGTCATTAAACATTGTCAGTTTTTTCCAATTTAAGAATGATCATTAGACAAAAAATCTATACATTTAATTTCAAATGATCTGAAGTAAGTAAACAATTGACAATGCCTGTAACAAAAGATTCAAATAATGTTAAAGGTGTTGAACCTTCATGAATCATACTGGTCATACTGGTCAAATCTGATTATACTGGTTGACCAGTGTGGTTATTGCTCATGCTGGTCAACTATCTTGTTCTTATCTTATCTGAAGTGTGATGTTTATAGCTACATGCATACAAAATGTGATTTGAAATAAATAACAATCTAATTGTAGGTATTTTGGATTTTAATCATCATTTTTAAGGCTGCCTACAGCCTAGCATAAATAAATATGCACGAATAGGTCGGTCTTTCATTCTGTATCACGTATATCATAATAAAACCATGGTAACCGAAAAACTTACTTTTCACTTCCAAAAGACTTGGCGCTGATCTCAGAAGTCCATCTCCTCCCCGTGTCCTCTGCAAACAGCCATTCTGTTGTTGTGGCAAACCTCCATTGTGTTGTGACTGGATTTGCAGCACTTCTGAAGTTGCGTAAGTTTTCCTGAATTTGCACTGGGTTGTGTTGTCATTTTTGATGAATTTGCTTTGTGTATTTGCGGCACGTTTGTGAAATGTATCACAAGTGTTGTCATTTTGATGAATGTGCTTTATGTATTTACAGCGCGATGGGTCTTCCTGGCAACCGTAGTGGGTGTGGAGCGTGAATCCACCTCCAACTTTGATGTAAATAATTTTTTTTTCTCTCTTGGGCTTTATGTATATTCTTTAGAAAGGCTCTTCTTTTGCCACGTTTTCAATTAAGCGCACATAAAAAAAACACTCACCACATTCTACAACATTTCTTTTGGCCATCGATTAGGAGTGATGTTGGATACTGCCATTCCTGCCATACATACCAGTTTGTTGGAAAACCAAATCAGGTGATTACTGTCGGCCAAACAGCACTAATCTAAATTCTACCAATGCCAAAAGAAGATGACCTTAAGTTGACTGAATAGTGACGAGCAAATGAATCAAGTTTAGACAGACTAACAAACTGGGTATCTGACAAACATATAAAATAAGATGTTATTCTAAGTACAATATTCTTCTCGTGAGGGGTTCTAGACTTGTAGTTACTTCTGTTTGAAATGACTCTGCTGAAATCAGTTTTTAACTACTGATCTCAGGGGTGGAATAAGCAGGAAAGGCTCAACAGATGTGTTCATGCAAATTTATAGCTTCTTTGTCTCAGTCTTAGGCTTTGATTGTGTCAGGCATTTACCTCGAGTTACCTTACAAAACATAAATTAATTTAGTATAGTACATTAAAAGAACAGAAAGAGGGAAACAAAACAACTGGAACACAAGAGCAAAGTTAAATACTGATATTTGGGGATAGGTGATAATTGTCTTTTAAGCCATAATAGGTTGGAACATTTTTGTCATACTAATTTCACCTGAGCACTTAGTCTACACATTTATAAATACAAAGAAAGAGTTCTTACAAACAATATAAAGCACACTACTAATTGTTCATATATAAACTGGCTTCTCCTACTACTAACTCAGAAGCACTTTGCTTACACAGCTGATGAAAGACCTCAAAAACATTTCATTACTCAAAGACAAAACATTAGAGAATATTCAAGGAAAACAGACAATGGTTCAAGGCAGATATGACTATGCAATATTTCAAACATCTATGTGCAAATGATTTATTTCAAAGCTTAAGGTTTTGATCACAGAAATCAGGAGTGAAAGACAAGTTAGAGAAAATGTTTATTTGAGGATATGCTATTTAATTTGGGAAGTTCATTGTAGGGAAACATTCGGGAAATTAATGTAGTCTATCCTGTCCACATCTTGGTCAAGGCTGGTGAAGCTGCTTCAAGGCTGAGTGGAATCTTGATCCGCATCTAAGTATTTTTCTGTGCTTGGACTGAAATAGTTTACTCCAAGTGCTGAGCCCTTTGGGCGGATCTGAAAAGTGCTGCTCATAGCCTGGGGGCTTGTAATCCGCAGCGTGAGGGTCGCCAAGCATCTCTCTCACCTTGGGTGAGGCGTCCTTGTGTAAGTACTGATAGGGCTTTTTGCCACTGTTGTCACGTATGTTGCAGTTGGCACCATAATCACGCACCAGAACACTCAGGACTGATTCGTGGCTGTGAATAGCAGCCATGTGTAGTGGGGTGTAGCCGTCGTAGCTCTTGATGTTAAAGTCAACCCCCGGCCCACCTTGCTGTGAAAGAAGAAGGATCTTGCGCACTATTTCACTGTTTCCTTGTTTAGCAGCCCAGTGAAGTACTGTGAAGCCAGAAATGAAGTTTCTCTTCTCTGCCAGCTTGATGTCCTGGAGCAGAAGCTGGCAGATTTGATCCTGCTGTCCTGCAGCACACTTCACAAGCCACTCATGTTCTCTTGGCCCTAGAGGGAAGATGACTGACTGCTTTGTATCCACACCTGGTTTGGTGTCTTTGTTGACCCTTTTCAGGGCTGGTGAAGCAGGTGCCACAGAGTGCCTCTGCTTGGTCCTGGCTGATCTGTACAAGTCATATCCATCAGTCACTTCACTTAGACATGCTGCCACAGTCCTTTCAGTTCGTTCATGGGCCATCTTCAAATCTGCCGGAGCAAGTATCATTACTTCTGGATATATATAGAACACATATTGTATGTACTACATACAGCCTGACAAGAGCCTAAAACCTTGTAATAGACTAATAATGCACTAATACTTCAAGTGGTGTTGCATATTTTAAATGAGAGTTTTAGTCACTGCTGATCAAAGGATAAAAGCATTTTCAATAAGTCAGTTTTTGTCCCTTATTGTAAAGATTATTTAGTTTACTGTTTTTTTATACATGAGATTTAAATTAATCCTTTTAGAAAGGCAAGGCCAAAAAGCAGAAAAAATAATCAAATATCCATACCAACTGTAGGACGTTTTTTCCACTCTATCTTCAATTTTTTTAGATTCCACTTCTGCTTTCCTCTTTTGCTTTTCTTTATTAAGTCTCTCCTGGATTCCACCTCCTTTGTATCAATATATTCATTCTCGATACCTCCAGCACACCAGCTCCAGAAACGCCTCATTGTTCGATCTGTCCTCTTCAGTGTCTTTCCACAGACTGATCTGTAAAGGTGTTCATGGGATTCCACTCATGTGTGACATTATGACACGGGACAGAGGGGGTTCTAAAGTTCCAAGAGTGGAGATGAGTTGTTTTTCTTTGAATTTCCTAATTTAATTGCTGCCATAGCAACAACTGACAATGCAAACAGATATGTCATTAATGCAGCGACTCTAACAGATTCCTCAACCTGGATTGATTAACCATGTATGGCTCACCACCGGAGACTGTGATACATATAACATTCCAAAGTGTACTTAATTCTGAGCAAAATCTAACTAGCCTCATTACTGCTGAACTATGAGGGCCCGTTTAAAGAGAAATCAGGGAAACTGTACTTGCACATACATATGAAACATTTTCACATAAATAGCCTACTATTTACATTTGTGCATAATAATTTAAACTTGCATATACATGCACTTGCACATTCAATCATTGATGCGTAAACACAGAGTTGCACTATGCTTGTGTGTGTATGAGTGTGGCTGCTGTCACAGAACGTTTGCCTCCTGCGAGTCACACGGTTTGGCCTGCCACGTGACTTGGGAGTATATGTTTATGGCCATGCCTGCACACACCTGTACCTCATCTTGTTTGTGTATTTAAACCCTTGTTAGTGCGTACAGTATTGTTGATCATTGTTGGTGTAGCCTGTGGATGTCAAGATTAGTCTCGTTATTGTTAAACGTATTCATGTTCATGTTATATGTGAGTGCCGTTATGTTGTATGTAATAAATGTTCGTCCATGTCGATTGAGTCTGTGCATCCTGCTCCCTGCCCTCGGTACTCAGGCCACCTCGTTACAGCTGCGTGTGTGTAAAACAATTTTCAGGGTGCCGGAAGTCATTTCATTGTAACAGCAAGGCAGATATTTAACATGTTTACAGTGTGCATAATAGACAGAGGAAGACTGTTGAACTATTAATATTAGGACAGTTATGACGTTTGTGTAATACGTAATGCTTTCTATCTATAAAGTAGTGCTTCTCTTAATGACAAATGTAACTGTTTTCCCATATATAATTGTGTGCTTTATATTGTTTGTAAGAACTTTTCTTCTCATTTAGAAATATGTGGACTAAGTGATCAGTTTGTCTTATTATTTAATATGCTCAGTCTCACTATTGTTGGCAGATTTCATCACATTATTACGAATGTGGATACGTTATCTTATAATTATAAGCAGTGTGAGATGTGAAGCTAAGTGAATTACATGTGCAGAATTTCTAACAATACCCTGTTTTGTATAGGCTGGCTAGCTGACCACTTAGTAAAATTAAATGTGATTGCTGAGCTTCTTGTAGGTGAGTCAATTTAATTTGATTTCATTGTGTTTAATTTTTAACTCAGATGCATTAATCTGAATATTTTGTGTTCTACCTGCAAGCAAATGCTGACTTAAGCTGTTTTATAGTTAGCTTGAAATAATTGAGGTTCATCGCTGGGTGCTGTTCATTTTTTAATTTTTTTTTGTATTATTGATCAGGAAAAAAAACTACAATGGATGAGATGGACGTTTTCTATGTATGATATGAAATTTGAGTATATGAGTGAATGTTACTCTGTAAATGTATAAGAATATGTAGATAAGATTATTATGAGATCATTATTTATACTCAAACGACTACACTATATGACAACAGCTTCCTTTAATTTATATATTTTATTATATTGTTATTATGGAAGAAGTTGTAACATTTACTGGGAGGTGCATGGCAGAGCGAGACATACCTCCTGTGGGCTTGCTAGCTGACCCCTCAGTGAAATTAAATGTGGTTGCTGAACTTGTTATAGTGTGGAAAATAAAAGGAAACCCCTTTTATCCACAACCTGGTGTACATCATTGAGTGGGACGGAACACAGAGGTCCCACTAGCTACTATTTTACATTCCCATTCAACCTAATGACATTCTATATAATACAACTCTAGTTTCGAGCTAAATACCTACAATTAGATGATTTATTTCAGATCACATACGTTCAAATAAAACGATAAAGGATTCTGGTACTTATTTTTCTAATGACTGTGTGACATTCTAGATACCACAGCATAAGCAGACGGACAAACCGATTATGGCACATGCTCTTGACCAACACAAACCTGACATGATAATTTACATAGTACTAGTTTCTACTTGAAATGTGTTACAAAGACACCTGTTGTTCTTATTCATTTGCTGCTATTCCGATATGCCTCTACCTTTATTTCCTTGTGTTTGCACTGACTGGGTCTATGAAAGCAGGGAGCAGGCATGTGTGTCTGTCAAGGCCATGTGCGTTTGGACGCATTCTCAATGTCCGGTTAACTGTAGAGATATTCAAGCCTGGTAAACTGTTGTCAGATATTCAAGCTTCAGTGTTAGACAGCAAACATTCCATTGGCCGAGGTTGTCCTGCAAATTACAAACGTTTAGTTTTAAATGACCTCATATGCAATCACAGCTTTATCAAATGAAAATTGAAAAAGAAAGAAAAAATGATGCATTTGGATAGCAGGTCCACATGTGAAGTACAGACTGCATGGATGAGTAAGTCCAAACTGCTGGCATGCATTTTGCTAAAGGCAGTGCGTGCAGGAAAACTGCTATTAGCACGTCCATCGTTTTTGAGGTGATTAACATTGCTTTTCTAAGACAGACATCTGTTTTGGACATCTTTTACTTTTAAATCCTATAAATGGTGACCGCTCCATATTATGTGCAATTATTTAAATCTGGATCTTAAAAACATTTTCCTTTGTGCAGGTTTTGATTAAGGATTACAGGTACAGCATCATTTTGTCTTGGCTGCTCATCCATCAGATAAAAATGAATAGCCCATCAAATAAATAGCAAATACCCGGTGTTGTGCAGTGAGCCCAGTCAGCCAAACCCTCTTTGTGAAACAGAAAATCTCAAGTTTGTTTCAACTCTAAGCCAACTAACTGAGTTTTCACTAAACCTGCTTTCTGATACAGGCCCCTGGTTGTACATTTTTAAGTGTTCTAAGTGTTCACTGACCTTTTTTGGCCAACAATGTGGATGTTTACTCAATATGCTTACTAACAGACATGATGAGTACAACTGTGAATTTGTGTGTTTTTAATTATTGTTAGACTGTGTTTGTCTATAATTGTGACTTAGCTCATCAGACCACTATAACAGCTTTGGCTAGGCAACAAAGCTGTAAAAGAGTGATGAGAAAACCAGCAAACAGAAGTGAAAGTAGAAGGAAGGGAAACACAAGGAAAGACCAAGGTAGCTTAAATGTTGTATTATACACAAACACGCACAAACGCACACACGCACGCGCACCCGCACACACACACACACACACACACACACACACACACACATACATACATAATGGAGTAGCATCAGGAATAGAGTTTGTTTTTTGTTTTTTGCTTTTAATACCCAAAAAAGTCAATTTTACTTGATGCCATATAGAACTCATGGCACTGCTGTATATTCTCTCCTGTTCTCATGAATTTGCTAAGGTACTGTAGAGCAAGACCGTTGTGCTTTGTAGGTCATTAGAAGGACGTTGTAATAGTAGGTGTCATCATCATTGAATCTGATGCCCGAGGACATTATCAGCTCTTCACGATTTCAGCCTGTTATCACACAGCTGTAAATGATAGCGATGGCATGATACCAGTTTTTCTGTACCAATCCAATGTCAACATCCTGTGTTTTAATGTCAACCAATATCAATACTGATCTGATATTTTTTCATTAAAAACCTGCAACAGTAAACATGTTGGTGAATGGTTTGTTTTGGACCAAATAATCTTTTTTTTTTTCTTGCCTGATCTCTCTGGTCCCTCCCAAGGTAGTGCTGGGAAGGTCTCATCAATCTCCCCTCTGCTACTGGCCATCTCATCTCTGCTGATGTTCCCTGAGAAGCAGGTTATTCCTACTGAAAATGACATACAGACAAATTTCAAATTAGCCTAGTGTCCTCAAAGTAAGACCTATACTCCTAAATTTCATTGTACAGAATTAGCTAAAGTATAAAATGCATTGCCATTAAAGTATAGGATCACGACAGTGTAAAACATGTCTATATAAATCTGTGTTGAGATAAAGGGAAAAACACAAAGAAAAAAATAAGTCTTTCAAACCGGACGAATAAATGTCCAAAGAGTGAAATTCAGCACCAGGTGAAAGTTATAGCCACCAAAGATTAAACTTTTTTTTTTTTCAATCAATATACTTTAAACTAAATGGACCTCTACAAAATAACAAACCTCCATATAATAAATTTGTCAGTTAGCTGGTGCATTTGGACCTCACCATGTTTCTCTTGCACAAGCAGGATTTGATCTACTGCACTTGCACATGAACAGCAAAAATATATGAAGATATATTTTTACTAATTAGAGGAACAAAATAATGGAGCTATACATCACTCCCATTAGTCCATGGGCTACCATTAAAGGCTTGACCATTGTGGTCAGATACATGCTCTCTAGACTATATGATGTTTTGGAAACATCTTTTTAGTACTAATATATGGTAAATATGCATTTCATTTCATTTTCAGTTCACTGCAGTTCATTTAAAGTCACTCAGCAATCAGTCCCATGACATAACGGGTCATTAAACATTGTCAGTTTTTTCCAATTTAAGAATGATCATTAGACAAAAAATCTATACATTTAATTTCAAATGATCTGAAGTAAGTAAACAATTGACAATGCCTGTAACAAAAGATTCAAATAATGTTAAAGGTGTTGAACCTTCATGAATCATACTGGTCATACTGGTCAAATCTGATTATACTGGTTGACCAGTGTGGTTATTGCTCATGCTGGTCAACTATCTTGTTCTTATCTTATCTGAAGTGTGATGTTTATAGCTACATGCATACAAAATGTGATTTGAAATAAATAACAATCTAATTGTAGGTATTTTGGATTTTAATCATCATTTTTAAGGCTGCCTACAGCCTAGCATAAATAAATATGCACGAATAGGTCGGTCTTTCATTCTGTATCACGTATATCATAATAAAACCATGGTAACCGAAAAACTTACTTTTCACTTCCAAAAGACTTGGCGCTGATCTCAGAAGTCCATCTCCTCCCCGTGTCCTCTGCAAACAGCCATTCTGTTGTTGTGGCAAACTTCCATTGTGTTGTGACTGGATTTGCAGCACTTCTGAAGTTGCGTAAGTTTTCCTGAATTTGCACTGGGTTGTGTTGTCATTTTGATGAATTTGCTTTGTGTATTTGCGGCACGTTTGTGAAATGTATCACAAGTGTTGTCATTTTGATGAATGTGCTTTATGTATTTACAGCGCGATGGGTCTTCCTGGCAACCGTAGTGGGTGTGGAGCGTGAATCCACCTCCAACTTTGATGTAAATAATTTTTTTTTCTCTCTTGGGCTTTATGTATATTCTTTAGAAAGGCTCTTCTTTTGCCACGTTTTCAATTAAGCGCACATAAAAAAAACACTCACCACATTCTACAACATTTCTTTTGGCCATCGATTAGGAGTGATGTTGGATACTGCCATTCCTGCCATACATACCAGTTTGTTGGAAAACCAAATCAGGTGATTACTGTTGGCCAAACAGCACTAATCTAAATTCTACCAATGCCAAAAGAAGATGACCTTAAGTTGACTGAATAGTGACGAGCAAATGAATCAAGTTTAGACAGACTAACAAACTGGGTATCTGACAAACATATAAAATAAGATGTTATTCTAAGTACAATATTCTTCTCGTGAGGGGTTCTAGACTTGTAGTTACTTCTGTTTGAAATGACTCTGCTGAAATCAGTTTTTAACTACTGATCTCAGGGGTGGAATAAGCAGGAAAGGCTCAACAGATGTGTTCATGCAAATTTATAGCTTCTTTGTCTCAGTCTTAGGCTTTGATTGTGTCAGGCATTTACCTCGAGTTACCTTACAAAACATAAATTAATTTAGTATAGTACATTAAAAGAACAGAAAGAGGGAAACAAAACAACTGGAACACAAGAGCAAAGTTAAATACTGATATTTGGGGATAGGTGATAATTGTCTTTTAAGCCATAATAGGTTGGAACATTTTTGTCATACTAATTTCACCTGAGCACTTAGTCTACACATTTATAAATACAAAGAAAGAGTTCTTACAAACAATATAAAGCACACTACTAATTGTTCATATATAAACTGGCTTCTCCTACTACTAACTCAGAAGCACTTTGCTTACACAGCTGATGAAAGACCTCAAAAACATTTCATTACTCAAAGACAAAACATTAGAGAATATTCAAGGAAAACAGACAATGGTTCAAGGCAGATATGACTATGCAATATTTCAAACATCTATGTGCAAATGATTTATTTCAAAGCTTAAGGTTTTGATCACAGAAATCAGGAGTGAAAGACAAGTTAGAGAAAATGTTTATTTGAGGATATGCTATTTAATTTGGGAAGTTCATTGTAGGGAAACATTCGGGAAATTAATGTAGTCTATCCTGTCCACATCTTGGTCAAGGCTGGTGAAGCTGCTTCAAGGCTGAGTGGAATCTTGATCCGCATCTAAGTATTTTTCTGTGCTTGGACTGAAATAGTTTACTCCAAGTGCTGAGCCCTTTGGGCGGATCTGAAAAGTGCTGCTCATAGCCTGGGGGCTTGTAATCCGCAGCGTGAGGGTCGCCAAGCATCTCTCTCACCTTGGGTGAGGCGTCCTTGTGTAAGTACTGATAGGGCTTTTTGCCACTGTTGTCACGTATGTTGCAGTTGGCACCATAATCACGCACCAGAACACTCAGGACTGATTCGTGGCTGTGAATAGCAGCCATGTGTAGTGGGGTGTAGCCGTCGTAGCTCTTGATGTTAAAGTCAACCCCCGGCCCACCTTGCTGTGAAAGAAGAAGGATCTTGCGCACTATTTCACTGTTTCCTTGTTTAGCAGCCCAGTGAAGTACTGTGAAGCCAGAAATGAAGTTTCTCTTCTCTGCCAGCTTGATGTCCTGGAGCAGAAGCTGGCAGATTTGATCCTGCTGTCCTGCAGCACACTTCACAAGCCACTCATGTTCTCTTGGCCCTAGAGGGAAGATGACTGACTGCTTTGTATCCACACCTGGTTTGGTGTCTTTGTTGACCCTTTTCAGGGCTGGTGAAGCAGGTGCCACAGAGTGCCTCTGCTTGGTCCTGGCTGATCTGTACAAGTCATATCCATCAGTCACTTCACTTAGACATGCTGCCACAGTCCTTTCAGTTCGTTCATGGGCCATCTTCAAATCTGCCGGAGCAAGTATCATTACTTCTGGATATATATAGAACACATATTGTATGTACTACATACAGCCTGACAAGAGCCTAAAACCTTGTAATAGACTAATAATGCACTAATACTTCAAGTGGTGTTGCATATTTTAAATGAGAGTTTTAGTCACTGCTGATCAAAGGATAAAAGCATTTTCAATAAGTCAGTTTTTGTCCCTTATTGTAAAGATTATTTAGTTTACTGTTTTTTTATACATGAGATTTAAATTAATCCTTTTAGAAAGGCAAGGCCAAAAAGCAGAAAAAATAATCAAATATCCATACCAACTGTAGGACGTTTTTTCCACTCTATCTTCAATTTTTTTAGATTCCACTTCTGCTTTCCTCTTTTGCTTTTCTTTATTAAGTCTCTCCTGGATTCCACCTCCTTTGTATCAATATATTCATTCTCGATACCTCCAGCACACCAGCTCCAGAAACGCCTCATTGTTCGATCTGTCCTCTTCAGTGTCTTTCCACAGACTGATCTGTAAAGGTGTTCATGGGATTCCACTCATGTGTGACATTATGACACGGGACAGAGGGGGTTCTAAAGTTCCAAGAGTGGAGATGAGTTGTTTTTCTTTGAATTTCCTAATTTAATTGCTGCCATAGCAACAACTGACAATGCAAACAGATATGTCATTAATGCAGCGACTCTAACAGATTCCTCAACCTGGATTGATTAACCATGTATGGCTCACCACCGGAGACTGTGATACATATAACATTCCAAAGTGTACTTAATTCTGAGCAAAATCTAACTAGCCTCATTACTGCTGAACTATGAGGGCCCGTTTAAAGAGAAATCAGGGAAACTGTACTTGCACATACATATGAAACATTTTCACATAAATAGCCTACTATTTACATTTGTGCATAATAATTTAAACTTGCATATACATGCACTTGCACATTCAATCATTGATGCGTAAACACAGAGTTGCACTATGCTTGTGTGTGTATGAGTGTGGCTGCTGTCACAGAACGTTTGCCTCCTGCGAGTCACACGGTTTGGCCTGCCACGTGACTTGGGAGTATATGTTTATGGCCATGCCTGCACACACCTGTACCTCATCTTGTTTGTGTATTTAAACCCTTGTTAGTGCGTACAGTATTGTTGATCATTGTTGGTGTAGCCTGTGGATGTCAAGATTAGTCTCGTTATTGTTAAACGTATTCATGTTCATGTTATATGTGAGTGCCGTTATGTTGTATGTAATAAATGTTCGTCCATGTCGATTGAGTCTGTGCATCCTGCTCCCTGCCCTCGGTACTCAGGCCACCTCGTTACAGCTGCGTGTGTGTAAAACAATTTTCAGGGTGCCGGAAGTCATTTCATTGTAACAGCAAGGCAGATATTTAACATGTTTACAGTGTGCATAATAGACAGAGGAAGACTGTTGAACTATTAATATTAGGACAGTTATGACGTTTGTGTAATACGTAATGCTTTCTATCTATAAAGTAGTGCTTCTCTTAATGACAAATGTAACTGTTTTCCCATATATAATTGTGTGCTTTATATTGTTTGTAAGAACTTTTCTTCTCATTTAGAAATATGTGGACTAAGTGATCAGTTTGTCTTATTATTTAATATGCTCAGTCTCACTATTGTTGGCAGATTTCATCACATTATTACGAATGTGGATACGTTATCTTATAATTATAAGCAGTGTGAGATGTGAAGCTAAGTGAATTACATGTGCAGAATTTCTAACAATACCCTGTTTTGTATAGGCTGGCTAGCTGACCACTTAGTAAAATTAAATGTGATTGCTGAGCTTCTTGTAGGTGAGTCAATTTAATTTGATTTCATTGTGTTTAATTTTTAACTCAGATGCATTAATCTGAATATTTTGTGTTCTACCTGCAAGCAAATGCTGACTTAAGCTGTTTTATAGTTAGCTTGAAATAATTGAGGTTCATCGCTGGGTGCTGTTCATTTTTTAATTTTTTTTTGTATTATTGATCAGGAAAAAAAACTACAATGGATGAGATGGACGTTTTCTATGTATGATATGAAATTTGAGTATATGAGTGAATGTTACTCTGTAAATGTATAAGAATATGTAGATAAGATTATTATGAGATCATTATTTATACTCAAACGACTACACTATATGACAACAGCTTCCTTTAATTTATATATTTTATTATATTGTTATTATGGAAGAAGTTGTAACATTTACTGGGAGGTGCATGGCAGAGCGAGACATACCTCCTGTGGGCTTGCTAGCTGACCCCTCAGTGAAATTAAATGTGGTTGCTGAACTTGTTATAGTGTGGAAAATAAAAGGAAACCCCTTTTATCCACAACCTGGTGTACATCATTGAGTGGGACGGAACACAGAGGTCCCACTAGCTACTATTTTACATTCCCATTCAACCTAATGACATTCTATATAATACAACTCTAGTTTCGAGCTAAATACCTACAATTAGATGATTTATTTCAGATCACATACGTTCAAATAAAACGATAAAGGATTCTGGTACTTATTTTTCTAATGACTGTGAGACATTCTAGATACCACAGCATAAGCAGACGGACAAACCGATTATGGCACATGCTCTTGACCAACACAAACCTGACATGATAATTTACATAGTACTAGTTTCTACTTGAAATGTGTTACAAAGACACCTGTTGTTCTTATTCATTTGCTGCTATTCCGATATGCCTCTATCTTTATTTCCTTGTGTTTGCACTGACTGGGTCTATGAAAGCAGGGAGCAGGCATGTGTGTCTGTCAAGGCCATGTGCGTTTGGAAGCACTCTCAATGTCCGGTTAACTGTAGAGATATTCAAGCCTGGTAAACTGTTGTCAGATATTCAAGCTTCAGTGTTAGACAGCAAACATTCCATTGGCCGAGGTTGTCCTGCAAATTACAAACGTTTAGTTTTAAATGACCTCATATGCAATCACAGCTTTATCAAATGAAAATTGAAAAAGAAAGAAAAAATGATGCATTTGGATAGCAGGTCCACATGTGAAGTACAGACTGCATGGATGAGTAAGTCCAAACTGCTGGCATGCATTTTGCTAAAGGCAGTGCGTGCAGGAAAACTGCTATTAGCACGTCCATCGTTTTTGAGGTGATTAACATTGCTTTTCTAAGACAGACATCTGTTTTGGACATCTTTTACTTTTAAATCCTATAAATGGTGACCGCTCCATATTATGTGCAATTATTTAAATCTGGATCTTAAAAACATTTTCCTTTGTGCAGGTTTTGATTAAGGATTACAGGTACAGCATCATTTTGTCTTGGCTGCTCATCCATCAGATAAAAATGAATAGCCCATCAAATAAATAGCAAATACCCGGTGTTGTGCAGTGAGCCCAGTCAGCCAAACCCTCTTTGTGAAACAGAAAATCTCAAGTTTGTTTCAACTCTAAGCCAACTAACTGAGTTTTCACTAAACCTGCTTTCTGATACAGGCCCCTGGTTGTACATTTTTAAGTGTTCTAAGTGTTCACTGACCTTTTTTGGCCAACAATGTGGATGTTTACTCAATATGCTTACTAACAGACATGATGAGTACAACTGTGAATTTGTGTGTTTTTAATTATTGTTAGACTGTGTTTGTCTATAATAGTGACTTAGCTCATCAGACCACTATAACAGCTTTGGCTAGGCAACAAAGCTGTAAAAGAGTGATGAGAAAACCAGCAAACAGAAGTGAAAGTAGAAGGAAGGGAAACACAAGGAAAGACCAAGGTAGCTTAAATGTTGTATTATACACAAACACGCACAAACGCACACACGCACGCGCACCCGCACACACACACACACACACACACACACACACACACACACATACATACATAATGGAGTAGCATCAGGAATAGAGTTTGTTTTTTGTTTTTTGCTTTTAATACCCAAAAAAGTCAATTTTACTTGATGCCATATAGAACTCATGGCACTGCTGTATATTCTCTCCTGTTCTCATGAATTTGCTAAGGTACTGTAGAGCAAGACCGTTGTGCTTTGTAGGTCATTAGAAGGACGTTGTAATAGTAGGTGTCATCATCATTGAATCTGATGCCCGAGGACATTATCAGCTCTTCACGATTTCAGCCTGTTATCACACAGCTGTAAATGATAGCGATGGCATGATACCAGTTTTTCTGTACCAATCCAATGTCAACATCCTGTGTTTTAATGTCAACCAATATCAATACTGATCTGATATTTTTTCATTAAAAACCTGCAACAGTAAACATGTTGGTGAATGGTTTGTTTTGGACCAAATAATCTTTTTTTTTTTCTTGCCTGATCTCTCTGGTCCCTCCCAAGGTAGTGCTGGGAAGGTCTCATCAATCTCCCCTCTGCTACTGGCCATCTCATCTCTGCTGATGTTCCCTGAGAAGCAGGTTATTCCTACTGAAAATGACATACAGACAAATTTCAAATTAGCCTAGTGTCCTCAAAGTAAGACCTATACTCCTAAATTTCATTGTACAGAATTAGCTAAAGTATAAAATGCATTGCCATTAAAGTATAGGATCACGACAGTGTAAAACATGTCTATATAAATCTGTGTTGAGATAAAGGGAAAAACACAAAGAAAAAAATAAGTCTTTCAAACCGGACGAATAAATGTCCAAAGAGTGAAATTCAGCACCAGGTGAAAGTTATAGCCACCAAAGATTAAACTTTTTTTTTTTCAATCAATATACTTTAAACTAAATGGACCTCTACAAAATAACAAACCTCCATATAATAAATTTGTCAGTTAGCTGGTGCATTTGGACCTCACCATGTTTCTCTTGCACAAGCAGGATTTGATCTACTGCACTTGCACATGAACAGCAAAAATATATGAAGATATATTTTTACTAATTAGAGGAACAAAATAATGGAGCTATACATCACTCCCATTAGTCCATGGGCTACCATTAAAGGCTTGACCATTGTGGTCAGATACATGCTCTCTAGACTATATGATGTTTTGGAAACATCTTTTTAGTACTAATATATGGTAAATATGCATTTCATTTCATTTTCAGTTCACTGCAGTTCATTTAAAGTCACTCAGCAATCAGTCCCATGACATAACGGGTCATTAAACATTGTCAGTTTTTTCCAATTTAACAATGATCACTAGACAAAAAATCTATACATTTAATTTCAAATGATCTGAAGTAAGTAAACAATTGACAATGCCTGTAACAAAAGATTCAAATAATGTTAAAGGTGTTGAACCTTCATGAATCATACTGGTCATACTGGTCAAATCTGATTATACTGGTTGACCAGTGTGGTTATTGCTCATGCTGGTCAACTATCTTGTTCTTATCTTATCTGAAGTGTGATGTTTATAGCTACATGGATACAAAATGTGATTTGAAATAAATAACAATCTAATTGTAGGTATTTTGGATTTTAATCATCATTTTTAAGGCTGCCTACAGCCTAGCATAAATAAATATGCACGAATAGGTCGGTCTTTCATTCTGTATCACGTATATCATAATAAAACCATGGTAACCGAAAAACTTACTTTTCACTTCCAAAAGACTTGGCGCTGATCTCAGAAGTCCATCTCCTCCCCGTGTCCTCTGCAAACAGCCATTCTGTTGTTGTGGCAAACTTCCATTGTGTTGTGACTGGATTTGCAGCACTTCTGAAGTTGCGTAAGTTTTCCTGAATTTGCACTGGGTTGTGTTGTCATTTTGATGAATTTGCTTTGTGTATTTGCGGCACGTTTGTGAAATGTATCACAAGTGTTGTCATTTTGATGAATGTGCTTTATGTATTTACAGCGCGATGGGTCTTCCTGGCAACCGTAGTGGGTGTGGAGCGTGAATCCACCTCCAACTTTGATGTAAATAATTTTTTTTTCTCTCTTGGGCTTTATGTATATTCTTTAGAAAGGCTCTTCTTTTGCCACGTTTTCAATTAAGCGCACATAAAAAAAACACTCACCACATTCTACAACATTTCTTTTGGCCATCGATTAGGAGTGATGTTGGATACTGCCATTCCTGCCATACATACCAGTTTGTTGGAAAACCAAATCAGGTGATTACTGTCGGCCAAACAGCACTAATCTAAATTCTACCAATGCCAAAAGAAGATGACCTTAAGTTGACTGAATAGTGACGAGCAAATGAATCAAGTTTAGACAGACTAACAAACTGGGTATCTGACAAACATATAAAATAAGATGTTATTCTAAGTACAATATTCTTCTCGTGAGGGGTTCTAGACTTGTAGTTACTTCTGTTTGAAATGACTCTGCTGAAATCAGTTTTTAACTACTGATCTCAGGGGTGGAATAAGCAGGAAAGGCTCAACAGATGTGTTCATGCAAATTTATAGCTTCTTTGTCTCAGTCTTAGGCTTTGATTGTGTCAGGCATTTACCTCGAGTTACCTTACAAAACATAAATTAATTTAGTATAGTACATTAAAAGAACAGAAAGAGGGAAACAAAACAACTGGAACACAAGAGCAAAGTTAAATACTGATATTTGGGGATAGGTGATAATTGTCTTTTAAGCCATAATAGGTTGGAACATTTTTGTCATACTAATTTCACCTGAGCACTTAGTCTACACATTTATAAATACAAAGAAAGAGTTCTTACAAACAATATAAAGCACACTACTAATTGTTCATATATAAACTGGCTTCTCCTACTACTAACTCAGAAGCACTTTGCTTACACAGCTGATGAAAGACCTCAAAAACATTTCATTACTCAAAGACAAAACATTAGAGAATATTCAAGGAAAACAGACAATGGTTCAAGGCAGATATGACTATGCAATATTTCAAACATCTATGTGCAAATGATTTATTTCAAAGCTTAAGGTTTTGATCACAGAAATCAGGAGTGAAAGACAAGTTAGAGAAAATGTTTATTTGAGGATATGCTATTTAATTTGGGAAGTTCATTGTAGGGAAACATTCGGGAAATTAATGTAGTCTATCCTGTCCACATCTTGGTCAAGGCTGGTGAAGCTGCTTCAAGGCTGAGTGGAATCTTGATCCGCATCTAAGTATTTTTCTGTGCTTGGACTGAAATAGTTTACTCCAAGTGCTGAGCCCTTTGGGCGGATCTGAAAAGTGCTGCTCATAGCCTGGGGGCTTGTAATCCGCAGCGTGAGGGTCGCCAAGCATCTCTCTCACCTTGGGTGAGGCGTCCTTGTGTAAGTACTGATAGGGCTTTTTGCCACTGTTGTCACGTATGTTGCAGTTGGCACCATAATCACGCACCAGAACACTCAGGACTGATTCGTGGCTGTGAATAGCAGCCATGTGTAGTGGGGTGTAGCCGTCGTAGCTCTTGATGTTAAAGTCAACCCCCGGCCCACCTTGCTGTGAAAGAAGAAGGATCTTGCGCACTATTTCACTGTTTCCTTGTTTAGCAGCCCAGTGAAGTACTGTGAAGCCAGAAATGAAGTTTCTCTTCTCTGCCAGCTTGATGTCCTGGAGCAGAAGCTGGCAGATTTGATCCTGCTGTCCTGCAGCACACTTCACAAGCCACTCATGTTCTCTTGGCCCTAGAGGGAAGATGACTGACTGCTTTGTATCCACACCTGGTTTGGTGTCTTTGTTGACCCTTTTCAGGGCTGGTGAAGCAGGTGCCACAGAGTGCCTCTGCTTGGTCCTGGCTGATCTGTACAAGTCATATCCATCAGTCACTTCACTTAGACATGCTGCCACAGTCCTTTCAGTTCGTTCATGGGCCATCTTCAAATCTGCCGGAGCAAGTATCATTACTTCTGGATATATATAGAACACATATTGTATGTACTACATACAGCCTGACAAGAGCCTAAAACCTTGTAATAGACTAATAATGCACTAATACTTCAAGTGGTGTTGCATATTTTAAATGAGAGTTTTAGTCACTGCTGATCAAAGGATAAAAGCATTTTCAATAAGTCAGTTTTTGTCCCTTATTGTAAAGATTATTTAGTTTACTGTTTTTTTATACATGAGATTTAAATTAATCCTTTTAGAAAGGCAAGGCCAAAAAGCAGAAAAAATAATCAAATATCCATACCAACTGTAGGACGTTTTTTCCACTCTATCTTCAATTTTTTTAGATTCCACTTCTGCTTTCCTCTTTTGCTTTTCTTTATTAAGTCTCTCCTGGATTCCACCTCCTTTGTATCAATATATTCATTCTCGATACCTCCAGCACACCAGCTCCAGAAACGCCTCATTGTTCGATCTGTCCTCTTCAGTGTCTTTCCACAGACTGATCTGTAAAGGTGTTCATGGGATTCCACTCATGTGTGACATTATGACACGGGACAGAGGGGGTTCTAAAGTTCCAAGAGTGGAGATGAGTTGTTTTTCTTTGAATTTCCTAATTTAATTGCTGCCATAGCAACAACTGACAATGCAAACAGATATGTCATTAATGCAGCGACTCTAACAGATTCCTCAACCTGGATTGATTAACCATGTATGGCTCACCACCGGAGACTGTGATACATATAACATTCCAAAGTGTACTTAATTCTGAGCAAAATCTAACTAGCCTCATTACTGCTGAACTATGAGGGCCCGTTTAAAGAGAAATCAGGGAAACTGTACTTGCACATACATATGAAACATTTTCACATAAATAGCCTACTATTTACATTTGTGCATAATAATTTAAACTTGCATATACATGCACTTGCACATTCAATCATTGATGCGTAAACACAGAGTTGCACTATGCTTGTGTGTGTATGAGTGTGGCTGCTGTCACAGAACGTTTGCCTCCTGCGAGTCACACGGTTTGGCCTGCCACGTGACTTGGGAGTATATGTTTATGGCCATGCCTGCACACACCTGTACCTCATCTTGTTTGTGTATTTAAACCCTTGTTAGTGCGTACAGTATTGTTGATCATTGTTGGTGTAGCCTGTGGATGTCAAGATTAGTCTCGTTATTGTTAAACGTATTCATGTTCATGTTATATGTGAGTGCCGTTATGTTGTATGTAATAAATGTTCGTCCATGTCGATTGAGTCTGTGCATCCTGCTCCCTGCCCTCGGTACTCAGGCCACCTCGTTACAGCTGCGTGTGTGTAAAACAATTTTCAGGGTGCCGGAAGTCATTTCATTGTAACAGCAAGGCAGATATTTAACATGTTTACAGTGTGCATAATAGACAGAGGAAGACTGTTGAACTATTAATATTAGGACAGTTATGACGTTTGTGTAATACGTAATGCTTTCTATCTATAAAGTAGTGCTTCTCTTAATGACACATGTAACTGTTTTCCCATATATAATTGTGTGCTTTATATTGTTTGTAAGAACTTTTCTTCTCATTTAGAAATATGTGGACTAAGTGATCAGTTTGTCTTATTATTTAATATGCTCAGTCTCACTATTGTTGGCAGATTTCATCACATTATTACGAATGTGGATACGTTATCTTATAATTATAAGCAGTGTGAGATGTGAAGCTAAGTGAATTACATGTGCAGAATTTCTAACAATACCCTGTTTTGTATAGGCTGGCTAGCTGACCACTTAGTAAAATTAAATGTGATTGCTGAGCTTCTTGTAGGTGAGTCAATTTAATTTGATTTCATTGTGTTTAATTTTTAACTCAGATGCATTAATCTGAATATTCTGTGTTCTACCTGCAAGCAAATGCTGACTTAAGCTGTTTTATAGTTAGCTTGAAATAATTGAGGTTCATCGCTGGGTGCTGTTCATTTTTTAATTTTTTTTTGTATTATTGATCAGGAAAAAAAACTACAATGGATGAGATGGACGTTTTCTATGTATGATATGAAATTTGAGTATATGAGTGAATGTTACTCTGTAAATGTATAAGAATATGTAGATAAGATTATTATGAGATCATTATTTATACTCAAACGACTACACTATATGACAACAGCTTCCTTTAATTTATATATTTTATTATATTGTTATTATGGAAGAAGTTGTAACATTTACTGGGAGGTGCATGGCAGAGCGAGACATACCTCCTGTGGGCTTGCTAGCTGACCCCTCAGTGAAATTAAATGTGGTTGCTGAACTTGTTATAGTGTGGAAAATAAAAGGAAACCCCTTTTATTCACAACCTGGTGTACATCATTGAGTGGGACGGAACACAGAGGTCCCACTAGCTACTATTTTACATTCCCATTCAACCTAATGACATTCTATATAAAAGAACTCTAGTTTCGAGCTAAATACCTACAATTAGATGATTTATTTCAGATCACATACTTTCAAATAAAACAATAAAGGATTCTGGTACTTATTTTTCTAATGACTGTGAGACATTCTAGATACCACAGCATAAGCAGACGGACAAACCGATTATGGCACATGCTCTTGACCAACACAAACCTGACATGATAATTTACATAGTACTAGTTTCTACTTGAAATGTGTTACAAAGACACCTGTTGTTCTTATTCATTTGCTGCTATTCCGATATGCCTCTACCTTTATTTCCTTGTGTTTGCACTGACTGGGTCTATGAAAGCAGGGAGCAGGCATGTGTGTCTGTCAAGGCCATGTGCGTTTGGAAGCACTCTCAATGTCCGGTTAACTGTAGAGATATTCAAGCCTGGTAAACTGTTGTCAGATATTCAAGCTTCAGTGTTAGACAGCAAACATTCCATTGGCCGAGGTTGTCCTGCAAATTACAAACGTTTAGTTTTAAATGACCTCATATGCAATCACAGCTTTATCAAATGAAAATTGAAAAAGAAAGAAAAAATGATGCATTTGGATAGCAGGTCCACATGTGAAGTACAGACTGCATGGATGAGTAAGTCCAAACTGCTGGCATGCATTTTGCTAAAGGCAGTGCGTGCAGGAAAACTGCTATTAGCACGTCCATCGTTTTTGAGGTGATTAACATTGCTTTTCTAAGACAGACATCTGTTTTGGACATCTTTTACTTTTAAATCCTATAAATGGTGACCGCTCCATATTATGTGCAATTATTTAAATCTGGATCTTAAAAACATTTTCCTTTGTGCAGGTTTTGATTAAGGATTACAGGTACAGCATCATTTTGTCTTGGCTGCTCATCCATCAGATAAAAATGAATAGCCCATCAAATAAATAGCAAATACCCGGTGTTGTGCAGTGAGCCCAGTCAGCCAAACCCTCTTTGTGAAACAGAAAATCTCAAGTTTGTTTCAACTCTAAGCCAACTAACTGAGTTTTCACTAAACCTGCTTTCTGATACAGGCCCCTGGTTGTACATTTTTAAGTGTTCTAAGTGTTCACTGACCTTTTTTGGCCAACAATGTGGATGTTTACTCAATATGCTTACTAACAGACATGATGAGTACAACTGTGAATTTGTGTGTTTTTAATTATTGTTAGACTGTGTTTGTCTATAATAGTGACTTAGCTCATCAGACCACTATAACAGCTTTGGCTAGGCAACAAAGCTGTAAAAGAGTGATGAGAAAACCAGCAAACAGAAGTGAAAGTAGAAGGAAGGGAAACACAAGGAAAGACCAAGGTAGCTTAAATGTTGTATTATACACAAACACGCACAAACGCACACACGCACGCGCACCCGCACACACACACACACACACACACACACACACACATACATACATAATGGAGTAGCATCAGGAATAGAGTTTGTTTTTTGTTTTTTGCTTTTAATACCCAAAAAAGTCAATTTTACTTGATGCCATATAGAACTCATGGCACTGCTGTATATTCTCTCCTGTTCTCATGAATTTGCTAAGGTACTGTAGAGCAAGACCGTTGTGCTTTGTAGGTCATTAGAAGGACGTTGTAATAGTAGGTGTCATCATCATTGAATCTGATGCCCGAGGACATTATCAGCTCTTCACGATTTCAGCCTGTTATCACACAGCTGTAAATGATAGCGATGGCATGATACCAGTTTTTCTGTACCAATCCAATGTCAACATCCTGTGTTTTAATGTCAACCAATATCAATACTGATCTGATGTTTTTTCATTAAAAACCTGCAACAGTAAACATGTTGGTGAATGGTTTGTTTTGGACCAAATAATCTTTTTTTTTTTCTTGCCTGATCTCTCTGGTCCCTCCCAAGGTAGTGCTGGGAAGGTCTCATCAATCTCCCCTCTGCTACTGGCCATCTCATCTCTGCTGATGTTCCCTGAGAAGCAGGTTATTCCTACTGAAAATGACATACAGACAAATTTCAAATTAGCCTAGTGTCCTCAAAGTAAGACCTATACTCCTAAATTTCATTGTACAGAATTAGCTAAAGTATAAAATGCATTGCCATTAAAGTATAGGATCACGACAGTGTAAAACATGTCTATATAAATCTGTGTTGAGATAAAGGGAAAAACACAAAGAAAAAAATAAGTCTTTCAAACCGGACGAATAAATGTCCAAAGAGTGAAATTCAGCACCAGGTGAAAGTTATAGCCACCAAAGATTAAACTTTTTTTTTTTCAATCAATATACTTTAAACTAAATGGACCTCTACAAAATAACAAACCTCCATATAATAAATTTGTCAGTTAGCTGGTGCATTTGGACCTCACCATGTTTCTCTTGCACAAGCAGGATTTGATCTACTGCACTTGCACATGAACAGCAAAAATATATGAAGATATATTTTTACTAATTAGAGGAACAAAATAATGGAGCTATACATCACTCCCATTAGTCCATGGGCTACCATTAAAGGCTTGACCATTGTGGTCAGATACATGCTCTCTAGACTATATGATGTTTTGGAAACATCTTTTTAGTACTAATATATGGTAAATATGCATTTCATTTCATTTTCAGTTCACTGCAGTTCATTTAAAGTCACTCAGCAATCAGTCCCATGACATAACGGGTCATTAAACATTGTCAGTTTTTTCCAATTTAACAATGATCACTAGACAAAAAATCTATACATTTAATTTCAAATGATCTGAAGTAAGTAAACAATTGACAATGCCTGTAACAAAAGATTCAAATAATGTTAAAGGTGTTGAACCTTCATGAATCATACTGGTCATACTGGTCAAATCTGATTATACTGGTTGACCAGTGTGGTTATTGCTCATGCTGGTCAACTATCTTGTTCTTATCTTATCTGAAGTGTGATGTTTATAGCTACATGCATACAAAATGTGATTTGAAATAAATAACAATCTAATTGTAGGTATTTTGGATTTTAATCATCATTTTTAAGGCTGCCTACAGCCTAGCATAAATAAATATGCACGAATAGGTCGGTCTTTCATTCTGTATCACGTATATCATAATAAAACCATGGTAACCGAAAAACTTACTTTTCACTTCCAAAAGACTTGGCGCTGATCTCAGAAGTCCATCTCCTCCCCGTGTCCTCTGCAAACAGCCATTCTGTTGTTGTGGCAAACTTCCATTGTGTTGTGACTGGATTTGCAGCACTTCTGAAGTTGCGTAAGTTTTCCTGAATTTGCACTGGGTTGTGTTGTCATTTTGATGAATTTGCTTTGTGTATTTGCGGCACGTTTGTGAAATGTATCACAAGTGTTGTCATTTTGATGAATGTGCTTTATGTATTTACAGCGCGATGGGTCTTCCTGGCAACCGTAGTGGGTGTGGAGCGTGAATCCACCTCCAACTTTGATGTAAATAATTTTTTTTTCTCTCTTGGGCTTTATGTATATTCTTTAGAAAGGCTCTTCTTTTGCCACGTTTTCAATTAAGCGCACATAAAAAAAACACTCACCACATTCTACAACATTTCTTTTGGCCATCGATTAGGAGTGATGTTGGATACTGCCATTCCTGCCATACATACCAGTTTGTTGGAAAACCAAATCAGGTGATTACTGTCGGCCAAACAGCACTAATCTAAATTCTACCAATGCCAAAAGAAGATGACCTTAAGTTGACTGAATAGTGACGAGCAAATGAATCAAGTTTAGACAGACTAACAAACTGGGTATCTGACAAACATATAAAATAAGATGTTATTCTAAGTACAATATTCTTCTCGTGAGGGGTTCTAGACTTGTAGTTACTTCTGTTTGAAATGACTCTGCTGAAATCAGTTTTTAACTACTGATCTCAGGGGTGGAATAAGCAGGAAAGGCTCAACAGATGTGTTCATGCAAATTTATAGCTTCTTTGTCTCAGTCTTAGGCTTTGATTGTGTCAGGCATTTACCTCGAGTTACCTTACAAAACATAAATTAATTTAGTATAGTACATTAAAAGAACAGAAAGAGGGAAACAAAACAACTGGAACACAAGAGCAAAGTTAAATACTGATATTTGGGGATAGGTGATAATTGTCTTTTAAGCCATAATAGGTTGGAACATTTTTGTCATACTAATTTCACCTGAGCACTTAGTCTACACATTTATAAATACAAAGAAAGAGTTCTTACAAACAATATAAAGCACACTACTAATTTTTCATATATAAACTGGCTTCTCCTACTACTAACTCAGAAGCACTTTGCTTACACAGCTGATGAAAGACCTCAAAAACATTTCATTACTCAAAGACAAAACATTAGAGAATATTCAAGGAAAACAGACAATAGTTCAAGGCAGATATGACTATGCAATATTTCAAACATCTATGTGCAAATGATTTATTTCAAAGCTTAAGGTTTTGATCACAGAAATCAGGAGTGAAAGACAAGTTAGAGAAAATGTTTATTTGAGGATATGCTATTTAATTTGGGAAGTTCATTGTAGGGAAACATTCGGGAAATTAATGTAGTCTATCCTGTCCACATCTTGGTCAAGGCTGGTGAAGCTGCTTCAAGGCTGAGTGGAATCTTGATCCGCATCTAAGTATTTTTCTGTGCTTGGACTGAAATAGTTTACTCCAAGTGCTGAGCCCTTTGGGCGGATCTGAAAAGTGCTGCTCATAGCCTGGGGGCTTGTAATCCGCAGCGCGAGGGTCGCCAAGCATCTCTCTCACCTTGGGTGAGGCGTCCTTGTGTAAGTACTGATAGGGCTTTTTGCCACTGTTGTCACGTATGTTGCAGTTGGCACCATAATCACGCACCAGAACACTCAGGACTGATTCGTGGCTGTGAATAGCAGCCATGTGTAGTGGGGTGTAGCCGTCGTAGCTCTTGATGTTAACGTCAACCCCTGGCCCACCTTGCTGTGAAAGAAGAAGGATCTTGCGCACTATTTCACTGTTTCCTTGTTTAGCAGCCCAGTGAAGTACTGTGAAGCCAGAAATGAAGTTTCTCTTCTCTGCCAGCTTGATGTCCTGGAGCAGAAGCTGGCAGATTTGATCCTGCTGTCCTGCAGCACACTTCACAAGCCACTCATGTTCTCTTGGCCCTAGAGGGAAGATGACTGACTGCTTTGTATCCACACCTGGTTTGGTGTCTTTGTTGACCCTTTTCAGGGCTGGTGAAGCAGGTGCCACAGAGTGCCTCTGCTTGGTCCTGGCTGATCTGTACAAGTCATATCCATCAGTCACTTCACTTAGACATGCTGCCACAGTCCTTTCAGTTCGTTCATGGGCCATCTTCAAATCTGCCGGAGCAAGTATCATTACTTCTGGATATATATAGAACACATATTGTATGTACTACATACAGCCTGACAAGAGCCTAAAACCTTGTAATAGACTAATAATGCACTAATACTTCAAGTGGTGTTGCATATTTTAAATGAGAGTTTTAGTCACTGCTGATCAAAGGATAAAAGCATTTTCAATAAGTCAGTTTTTGTCCCTTATTGTAAAGATTATTTAGTTTACTGTTTTTTTATACATGAGATTTAAATTAATCCTTTTAGAAAGGCAAGGCCAAAAAGCAGAAAAAATAATCAAATATCCATACCAACTGTAGGACGTTTTTTCCACTCTATCTTCAATTTTTTTAGATTCCACTTCTGCTTTCCTCTTTTGCTTTTCTTTATTAAGTCTCTCCTGGATTCCACCTCCTTTGTATCAATATATTCATTCTCGATACCTCCAGCACACCAGCTCCAGAAACGCCTCATTGTTCGATCTGTCCTCTTCAGTGTCTTTCCACAGACTGATCTGTAAAGGTGTTCATGGGATTCCACTCATGTGTGACATTATGACACGGGACAGAGGGGGTTCTAAAGTTCCAAGAGTGGAGATGAGTTGTTTTTCTTTGAATTTCCTAATTTAATTGCTGCCATAGCAACAACTGACAATGCAAACAGATATGTCATTAATGCAGCGACTCTAACAGATTCCTCAACCTGGATTGATTAACCATGTATGGCTCACCACCGGAGACTGTGATACATATAACATTCCAAAGTGTACTTAATTCTGAGCAAAATCTAACTAGCCTCATTACTGCTGAACTATGAGGGCCCGTTTAAAGAGAAATCAGGGAAACTGTACTTGCACATACATATGAAACATTTTCACATAAATAGCCTACTATTTACATTTGTGCATAATAATTTAAACTTGCATATACATGCACTTGCACATTCAATCATTGATGCGTAAACACAGAGTTGCACTATGCTTGTGTGTGTATGAGTGTGGCTGCTGTCACAGAACGTTTGCCTCCTGCGAGTCACACGGTTTGGCCTGCCACGTGACTTGGGAGTATATGTTTATGGCCATGCCTGCACACACCTGTACCTCATCTTGTTTGTGTATTTAAACCCTTGTTAGTGCGTACAGTATTGTTGATCATTGTTGGTGTAGCCTGTGGATGTCAAGATTAGTCTCGTTATTGTTAAACGTATTCATGTTCATGTTATATGTGAGTGCCGTTATGTTGTATGTAATAAATGTTCGTCCATGTCGATTGAGTCTGTGCATCCTGCTCCCTGCCCTCGGTACTCAGGCCACCTCGTTACAGCTGCGTGTGTGTAAAACAATTTTCAGGGTGCCGGAAGTCATTTCATTGTAACAGCAAGGCAGATATTTAACATGTTTACAGTGTGCATAATAGACAGAGGAAGACTGTTGAACTATTAATATTAGGACAGTTATGACGTTTGTGTAATACGTAATGCTTTCTATCTATAAAGTAGTGCTTCTCTTAATGACAAATGTAACTGTTTTCCCATATATAATTGTGTGCTTTATATTGTTTGTAAGAACTTTTCTTCTCATTTAGAAATATGTGGACTAAGTGATCAGTTTGTCTTATTATTTAATATGCTCAGTCTCACTATTGTTGGCAGATTTCATCACATTATTACGAATGTGGATACGTTATCTTATAATTATAAGCAGTGTGAGATGTGAAGCTAAGTGAATTACATGTGCAGAATTTCTAACAATACCCTGTTTTGTATAGGCTGGCTAGCTGACCACTTAGTAAAATTAAATGTGATTGCTGAGCTTCTTGTAGGTGAGTCAATTTAATTTGATTTCATTGTGTTTAATTTTTAACTCAGATGCATTAATCTGAATATTTTGTGTTCTACCTGCAAGCAAATGCTGACTTAAGCTGTTTTATAGTTATCTTGAAATAATTGAGGTTCATCGCTGGGTGCTGTTCATTTTTTAATTTTTTTTTGTATTATTGATCAGGAAAAAAAACTACAATGGATGAGATGGACGTTTTCTATGTATGATATGAAATTTGAGTATATGAGTGAATGTTACTCTGTAAATGTATAAGAATATGTAGATAAGATTATTATGAGATCATTATTTATACTCAAACGACTACACTATATGACAACAGCTTCCTTTAATTTATATATTTTATTATATTGTTATTATGGAAGAAGTTGTAACATTTACTGGGAGGTGCATGGCAGAGCGAGACATACCTCCTGTGGGCTTGCTAGCTGACCCCTCAGTGAAATTAAATGTGGTTGCTGAACTTGTTATAGTGTGGAAAATAAAAGGAAACCCCTTTTATTCACAACCTGGTGTACATCATTGAGTGGGACGGAACACAGAGGTCCCACTAGCTACTATTTTACATTCCCATTCAACCTAATGACATTCTATATAAAAGAACTCTAGTTTCGAGCTAAATACCTACAATTAGATGATTTATTTCAGATCACATACTTTCAAATAAAACAATAAAGGATTCTGGTACTTATTTTTCTAATGACTGTGAGACATTCTAGATACCACAGCATAAGCAGACGGACAAACCGATTATGGCACATGCTCTTGACCAACACAAACCTGACATGATAATTTACATAGTACTAGTTTCTACTTGAAATGTGTTACAAAGACACCTGTTGTTCTTATTCATTTGCTGCTATTCCGATATGCCTCTACCTTTATTTCCTTGTGTTTGCACTGACTGGGTCTATGAAAGCAGGGAGCAGGCATGTGTGTCTGTCAAGGCCATGTGCGTTTGGACGCACTCTCAATGTCCGGTTAACTGTAGAGATATTCAAGCCTGGTAAACTGTTGTCAGATATTCAAGCTTCAGTGTTAGACAGCAAACATTCCATTGGCCGAGGTTGTCCTGCAAATTACAAACGTTTAGTTTTAAATGACCTCATATGCAATCACAGCTTTATCAAATGAAAATTGAAAAAGAAAGAAAAAATGATGCATTTGGATAGCAGGTCCACATGTGAAGTACAGACTGCATGGATGAGTAAGTCCAAACTGCTGGCATGCATTTTGCTAAAGGCAGTGCGTGCAGGAAAACTGCTATTAGCACGTCCATCGTTTTTGAGGTGATTAACATTGCTTTTCTAAGACAGACATCTGTTTTGGACATCTTTTACTTTTAAATCCTATAAATGGTGACCGCTCCATATTATGTGCAATTATTTAAATCTGGATCTTAAAAACATTTTCCTTTGTGCAGGTTTTGATTAAGGATTACAGGTACAGCATCATTTTGTCTTGGCTGCTCATCCATCAGATAAAAATGAATAGCCCATCAAATAAATAGCAAATACCCGGTGTTGTGCAGTGAGCCCAGTCAGCCAAACCCTCTTTGTGAAACAGAAAATCTCAAGTTTGTTTCAACTCTAAGCCAACTAACTGAGTTTTCACTAAACCTGCTTAAGGTAGCTTAAATGTTGTATTATACACAAACACGCACAAACGCACACACGCACGCGCACCCGCACACACACACACACACACATACATACATAATGGAGTAGCATCAGGAATAGAGTTTGTTTTTTGTTTTTTGCTTTTAATACCCAAAAAAGTCAATTTTACTTGATGCCATATAGAACTCATGGCACTGCTGTATATTCTCTCCTGTTCTCATGAATTTGCTAAGGTACTGTAGAGCAAGACCGTTGTGCTTTGTAGGTCATTAGAAGGACGTTGTAATAGTAGGTGTCATCATCATTGAATCTGATGCCCGAGGACATTATCAGCTCTTCACGATTTCAGCCTGTTATCACACAGCTGTAAATGATAGCGATGGCATGATACCAGTTTTTCTGTACCAATCCAATGTCAACATCCTGTGTTTTAATGTCAACCAATATCAATACTGATCTGATATTTTTTCATTAAAAACCTGCAACAGTAAACATGTTGGTGAATGGTTTGTTTTGGACCAAATAATCTTTTTTTTTTCTTGCCTGATCTCTCTGGTCCCTCCCAAGGTAGTGCTGGGAAGGTCTCATCAATCTCCCCTCTGCTACTGGCCATCTCATCTCTGCTGATGTTCCCTGAGAAGCAGGTTATTCCTACTGAAAATGACATACAGACAAATTTCAAATTAGCCTAGTGTCCTCAAAGTAAGACCTATACTCCTAAATTTCATTGTACAGAATTAGCTAAAGTATAAAATGCATTGCCATTAAAGTATAGGATCACGACAGTGTAAAACATGTCTATATAAATCTGTGTTGAGATAAAGGGAAAAACACAAAGAAAAAAATAAGTCTTTCAAACCGGACGAATAAATGTCCAAAGAGTGAAATTCAGCACCAGGTGAAAGTTATAGCCACCAAAGATTAAACTTTTTTTTTTCAATCAATATACTTTAAACTAAATGGACCTCTACAAAATAACAAACCTCCATATAATAAATTTGTCAGTTAGCTGGTGCATTTGGACCTCACCATGTTTCTCTTGCACAAGCAGGATTTGATCTACTGCACTTGCACATGAACAGCAAAAATATATGAAGATATATTTTTACTAATTAAAGGAACAAAATAATGGAGCTATACATCACTCCCATTAGTCCATGGGCTACCATTAAAGGCTTGACCATTGTGGTCAGATACATGCTCTCTAGACTATATGATGTTTTGGAAACATCTTTTTAGTACTAATATATGGTAAATATGCATTTCATTTCATTTTCAGTTCACTGCAGTTCATTTAAAGTCACTCAGCAATCAGTCCCATGACATAACGGGTCATTAAACATTGTCAGTTTTTTCCAATTTAAGAATGATCATTAGACAAAAAATCTATACATTTAATTTCAAATGATCTGAAGTAAGTAAACAATTGACAATGCCTGTAACAAAAGATTCAAATAATGTTAAAGGTGTTGAACCTTCATGAATCATACTGGTCATACTGGTCAAATCTGATTATACTGGTTGACCAGTGTGGTTATTGCTCATGCTGGTCAACTATCTTGTTCTTATCTTATCTGAAGTGTGATGTTTATAGCTACATGCATACAAAATGTGATTTGAAATAAATAACAATCTAATTGTAGGTATTTTGGATTTTAATCATCATTTTTAAGGCTGCCTACAGCCTAGCATAAATAAATATGCACGAATAGGTCGGTCTTTCATTCTGTATCATGTATATCATAATAAAACCATGGTAACCGAAAAACTTACTTTTCACTTCCAAAAGACTTGGCGCTGATCTCAGAAGTCCATCTCCTCCCCGTGTCCTCTGCAAACAGCCATTCTGTTGTTGTGGCAAACTTCCATTGTGTTGTGACTGGATTTGCAGCACTTCTGAAGTTGCGTAAGTTTTCCTGAATTTGCACTGGGTTGTGTCACTCTCTTGGGCTTTATGTATATTCTTTAGAAAGGCTCTTCTTTTGCCACGTTTTCAATTAAGCGCACATAAAAAAAACACTCACCACATTCTACAACATTTCTTTTGGCCATCGATTAGGAGTGATGTTGGATACTGCCATACCTGCCATACATACCAGTTTGTTGGAAAACCAAATCAGGTGATTACTGTCGGCCAAACAGCACTAATCTAAATTCTACCAATGCCAAAAGAAGATGACCTTAAGTTGACTGAATAGTGACGAGCAAATGAATCAAGTTTAGACAGACTAACAAACTGGGTATCTGACAAACATATAAAATAAGATGTTATTCTAAGTACAATATTCTTCTCGTGAGGGGTTCTAGACTTGTAGTTACTTCTGTTTGAAATGACTCTGCTGAAATCAGTTTTTAACTACTGATCTCAGGGGTGGAATAAGCAGGAAAGGCTCAACAGATGTGTTCATGCAAATTTATAGCTTCTTTGTCTCAGTCTTAGGCTTTGATTGTGTCAGGCATTTACCTCGAGTTACCTTACAAAACATAAATTAATTCAGTATAGTACATTAAAAGAACAGAAAGAGGGAAACAAAACAACTGGAACACAAGAGCAAAGTTAAATACTGATATTTGGGGATAGGTGATAATTGTCTTTTAAGCCATAATAGGTTGGAACATTTTTGTCATACTAATTTCACCTGAGCACTTAGTCTACACATTTATAAATACAAAGAAAGAGTTCTTACAAACAATATAAAGCACACTACTAATTTTTCATATATAAACTGGCTTCTCCTACTACTAACTCAGAAGCACTTTGCTTACACAGCTGATAAAAGACCTCAAAAACATTTCATTACTCAAAGACAAAACATTAGAGAATATTCAAGGAAAACAGACAATGGTTCAAGGCAGATATGACTATGCAATATTTCAAACATCTATGTGCAAATGATTTATTTCAAAGCTTAAGGTTTTGATCACAGAAATCAGGAGTGAAAGACAAGTTAGAGAAAATGTTTATTTGAGGATATGCTATTTAATTTGGGAAGTTCATTGTAGGGAAACATTCGGGAAATTAATGTAGTCTATCCTGTCCACATCTTGGTCAAGGCTGGTGAAGCTGCTTCAAGGCTGAGTGGAATCTTGATCCGCATCTAAGTATTTTTCTGTGCTTGGACTGAAATAGTTTACTCCAAGTGCTGAGCCCTTTGGGCGGATCTGAAAAGTGCTGCTCATAGCCTGGGGGCTTGTAATCCGCAGCGTGAGGGTCGCCAAGCATCTCTCTCACCTTGGGTGAGGCGTCCTTGTGTAAGTACTGATAGGGCTTTTTGCCACTGTTGTCACGTATGTTGCAGTTGGCACCATAATCACGCACCAGAACACTCAGGACTGATTCGTGGCTGTGAATAGCAGCCATGTGTAGTGGGGTGTAGCCGTCGTAGCTCTTGATGTTAACGTCAACCCCTGGCCCACCTTGCTGTGAAAGAAGAAGGATCTTGCGCACTATTTCACTGTTTCCTTGTTTAGCAGCCCAGTGAAGTACTGTGAAGCCAGAAATGAAGTTTCTCTTCTCTGCCAGCTTGATGTCCTGGAGCAGAAGCTGGCAGATTTGATCCTGCTGTCCTGCAGCACACTTCACAAGCCACTCATGTTCTCTTGGCCCTAGAGGGAAGATGACTGACTGCTTTGTATCCACACCTGGTTTGGTGTCTTTGTTGACCCTTTTCAGGGCTGGTGAAGCAGGTGCCACAGAGTGCCTCTGCTTGGTCCTGGCTGATCTGTACAAGTCATATCCATCAGTCACTTCACTTAGACATGCTGCCACAGTCCTTTCAGTTCGTTCATGGGCCATCTTCAAATCTGCCGGAGCAAGTATCATTACTTCTGGATATATATAGAACACATATTGTATGTACTACATACAGCCTGACAAGAGCCTAAAACCTTGTAATAGACTAATAATGCACTAATACTTCAAGTGGTGTTGCATATTTTAAATGAGAGTTTTAGTCACTGCTGATCAAAGGATAAAAGCATTTTCAATAAGTCAGTTTTTGTCCCTTATTGTAAAGATTATTTAGTTTACTGTTTTTTTATACATGAGATTTAAATTAATCCTTTTAGAAAGGCAAGGCCAAAAAGCAGAAAAAATAATCAAATATCCATACCAACTGTAGGACGTTTTTTCCACTCTATCTTCAATTTTTTTAGATTCCACTTCTGCTTTCCTCTTTTGCTTTTCTTTATTAAGTCTCTCCTGGATTCCACCTCCTTTGTATCAATATATTCATTCTCGATACCTCCAGCACACCAGCTCCAGAAACGCCTCATTGTTCGATCTGTCCTCTTCAGTGTCTTTCCACAGACTGATCTGTAAAGGTGTTCATGGGATTCCACTCATGTGTGACATTATGACACGGGACAGAGGGGGTTCTAAAGTTCCAAGAGTGGAGATGAGTTGTTTTTCTTTGAATTTCCTAATTTAATTGCTGCCATAGCAACAACTGACAATGCAAACAGATATGTCATTAATGCAGCGACTCTAACAGATTCCTCAACCTGGATTGATTAACCATGTATGGCTCACCACCGGAGACTGTGATACATATAACATTCCAAAGTGTACTTAATTCTGAGCAAAATCTAACTAGCCTCATTACTGCTGAACTATGAGGGCCCGTTTAAAGAGAAATCAGGGAAACTGTACTTGCACATACATATGAAACATTTTCACATAAATAGCCTACTATTTACATTTGTGCATAATAATTTAAACTTGCATATACATGCACTTGCACATTCAATCATTGATGCGTAAACACAGAGTTGCACTATGCTTGTGTGTGTATGAGTGTGGCTGCTGTCACAGAACGTTTGCCTCCTGCGAGTCACACGGTTTGGCCTGCCACGTGACTTGGGAGTATATGTTTATGGCCATGCCTGCACACACCTGTACCTCATCTTGTTTGTGTATTTAAACCCTTGTTAGTGCGTACAGTATTGTTGATCATTGTTGGTGTAGCCTGTGGATGTCAAGATTAGTCTCGTTATTGTTAAACGTATTCATGTTCATGTTATATGTGAGTGCCGTTATGTTGTATGTAATAAATGTTCGTCCATGTCGATTGAGTCTGTGCATCCTGCTCCCTGCCCTCGGTACTCAGGCCACCTCGTTACAGCTGCGTGTGTGTAAAACAATTTTCAGGGTGCCGGAAGTCATTTCATTGTAACAGCAAGGCAGATATTTAACATGTTTACAGTGTGCATAATAGACAGAGGAAGACTGTTGAACTATTAATATTAGGACAGTTATGACGTTTGTGTAATACGTAATGCTTTCTATCTATAAAGTAGTGCTTCTCTTAATGACAAATGTAACTGTTTTCCCATATATAATTGTGTGCTTTATATTGTTTGTAAGAACTTTTCTTCTCATTTAGAAATATGTGGACTAAGTGATCAGTTTGTCTTATTATTTAATATGCTCAGTCTCACTATTGTTGGCAGATTTCATCACATTATTACGAATGTGGATACGTTATCTTATAATTATAAGCAGTGTGAGATGTGAAGCTAAGTGAATTACATGTGCAGAATTTCTAACAATACCCTGTTTTGTATAGGCTGGCTAGCTGACCACTTAGTAAAATTAAATGTGATTGCTGAGCTTGTTGTAGGTGAGTCAATTTAATTTGATTTCATTGTGTTTAATTTTTAACTCAGATGCATTAATCTGAATATTTTGTGTTCTACCTGCAAGCAAATGCTGAATTAAGCTGTTTTATAGTTATCTTGAAATAATTGAGGTTCATCGCTGGGTGCTGTTCATTTTTTAATTTTTTTTTGTATTATTGATCAGGAAAAAAAACTACAATGGATGAGATGGACGTTTTCTATGTATGATATGAAATTTGAGTATATGAGTGAATGTTACTCTGTAAATGTATAAGAATATGTAGATAAGATTATTATGAGATCATTATTTATACTCAAACGACTACACTATATGACAACAGCTTCCTTTAATTTATATATTTTATTATATTGTTATTATGGAAGAAGTTGTAACATTTACTGGGAGGTGCATGGCAGAGCGAGACATACCTCCTGTGGGCTTGCTAGCTGACCCCTCAGTGAAATTAAATGTGGTTGCTGAACTTGTTATAGTGTGGAAAATAAAAGGAAACCCCTTTTATTCACAACCTGGTGTACATCATTGAGTGGGACGGAACACAGAGGTCCCACTAGCTACTATTTTACATTCCCATTCAACCTAATGACATTCTATATAATACAACTCTAGTTTCGAGCTAAATACCTACAATTAGATGATTTATTTCAGATCACATACTTTCAAATAAAACAATAAAGGATTCTGGTACTTATTTTTCTAATGACTGTGAGACATTCTAGATACCACAGCATAAGCAGACGGACAAACCGATTATGGCACATGCTCTTGACCAACACAAACCTGACATGATAATTTACATAGTACTAGTTTCTACTTGAAATGTGTTACAAAGACACCTGTTGTTCTTATTCATTTGCTGCTATTCCGATATGCCTCTACCTTTATTTCCTTGTGTTTGCACTGACTGGGTCTATGAAAGCAGGGAGCAGGCATGTGTGTCTGTCAAGGCCATGTGCGTTTGGACGCACTCTCAATGTCCGGTTAACTGTAGAGATATTCAAGCCTGGTAAACTGTTGTCAGATATTCAAGCTTCAGTGTTAGACAGCAAACATTCCATTGGCCGAGGTTGTCCTGCAAATTACAAACGTTTAGTTTTAAATGACCTCATATGCAATCACAGCTTTATCAAATGAAAATTGAAAAAGAAAGAAAAAATGATGCATTTGGATAGCAGGTCCACATGTGAAGTACAGACTGCATGGATGAGTAAGTCCAAACTGCTGGCATGCATTTTGCTAAAGGCAGTGCGTGCAGGAAAACTGCTATTAGCACGTCCATCGTTTTTGAGGTGATTAACATTGCTTTTCTAAGACAGACATCTGTTTTGGACATCTTTTACTTTTAAATCCTATAAATGGTGACCGCTCCATATTATGTGCAATTATTTAAATCTGGATCTTAAAAACATTTTCCTTTGTGCAGGTTTTGATTAAGGATTACAGGTACAGCATCATTTTGTCTTGGCTGCTCATCCATCAGATAAAAATGAATAGCCCATCAAATAAATAGCAAATACCCGGTGTTGTGCAGTGAGCCCAGTCAGCCAAACCCTCTTTGTGAAACAGAAAATCTCAAGTTTGTTTCAACTCTAAGCCAACTAACTGAGTTTTCACTAAACCTGCTTAAGGTAGCTTAAATGTTGTATTATACACAAACACGCACAAACGCACACACGCACGCGCACCCGCACACACACACACACACACACACACACACATACATACATAATGGAGTAGCATCAGGAATAGAGTTTGTTTTTTGTTTTTTGCTTTTAATACCCAAAAAAGTCAATTTTACTTGATGCCATATAGAACTCATGGCACTGCTGTATATTCTCTCCTGTTCTCATGAATTTGCTAAGGTACTGTAGAGCAAGACCGTTGTGCTTTGTAGGTCATTAGAAGGACGTTGTAATAGTAGGTGTCATCATCATTGAATCTGATGCCCGAGGACATTATCAGCTCTTCACGATTTCAGCCTGTTATCACACAGCTGTAAATGATAGCGATGGCATGATACCAGTTTTTCTGTACCAATCCAATGTCAACATCCTGTGTTTTAATGTCAACCAATATCAATACTGATCTGATATTTTTTCATTAAAAACCTGCAACAGTAAACATGTTGGTGAATGGTTTGTTTTGGACCAAATAATCTTTTTTTTTTTCTTGCCTGATCTCTCTGGTCCCTCCCAAGGTAGTGCTGGGAAGGTCTCATCAATCTCCCCTCTGCTACTGGCCATCTCATCTCTGCTGATGTTCCCTGAGAAGCAGGTTATTCCTACTGAAAATGACATACAGACAAATTTCAAATTAGCCTAGTGTCCTCAAAGTAAGACCTATACTCCTAAATTTCATTGTACAGAATTAGCTAAAGTATAAAATGCATTGCCATTAAAGTATAGGATCACGACAGTGTAAAACATGTCTATATAAATCTGTGTTGAGATAAAGGGAAAAACACAAAGAAAAAAATAAGTCTTTCAAACCGGACGAATAAATGTCCAAAGAGTGAAATTCAGCACCAGGTGAAAGTTATAGCCACCAAAGATTAAACTTTTTTTTTTCAATCAATATACTTTAAACTAAATGGACCTCTACAAAATAACAAACCTCCATATAATAAATTTGTCAGTTAGCTGGTGCATTTGGACCTCACCATGTTTCTCTTGCACAAGCAGGATTTGATCTACTGCACTTGCACATGAACAGCAAAAATATATGAAGATATATTTTTACTAATTAAAGGAACAAAATAATGGAGCTATACATCACTCCCATTAGTCCATGGGCTACCATTAAAGGCTTGACCATTGTGGTCAGATACATGCTCTCTAGACTATATGATGTTTTGGAAACATCTTTTTAGTACTAATATATGGTAAATATGCATTTCATTTCATTTTCAGTTCACTGCAGTTCATTTAAAGTCACTCAGCAATCAGTCCCATGACATAACGGGTCATTAAACATTGTCAGTTTTTTCCAATTTAAGAATGATCATTAGACAAAAAATCTATACATTTAATTTCAAATGATCTGAAGTAAGTAAACAATTGACAATGCCTGTAACAAAAGATTCAAATAATGTTAAAGGTGTTGAACCTTCATGAATCATACTGGTCATACTGGTCAAATCTGATTATACTGGTTGACCAGTGTGGTTATTGCTCATGCTGGTCAACTATCTTGTTCTTATCTTATCTGAAGTGTGATGTTTATAGCTACATGCATACAAAATGTGATTTGAAATAAATAACAATCTAATTGTAGGTATTTTGGATTTTAATCATCATTTTTAAGGCTGCCTACAGCCTAGCATAAATAAATATGCACGAATAGGTCGGTCTTTCATTCTGTATCATGTATATCATAATAAAACCATGGTAACCGAAAAACTTATTTTTCACTTCCAAAAGACTTGGCGCTGATCTCAGAAGTCCATCTCCTCCCCGTGTCCTCTGCAAACAGCCATTCTGTTGTTGTGGCAAACTTCCATTGTGTTGTGACTGGATTTGCAGCACTTCTGAAGTTGCGTAAGTTTTCCTGAATTTGCACTGGGTTGTGTCACTCTCTTGGGCTTTATGTATATTCTTTAGAAAGGCTCTTCTTTTGCCACGTTTTCAATTAAGCGCACATAAAAAAAACACTCACCACATTCTACAACATTTCTTTTGGCCATCGATTAGGAGTGATGTTGGATACTGCCATTCCTGCCATACATACCAGTTTGTTGGAAAACCAAATCAGGTGATTACTGTCGGCCAAACAGCACTAATCTAAATTCTACCAATGCCAAAAGAAGATGACCTTAAGTTGACTGAATAGTGACGAGCAAATGAATCAAGTTTAGACAGACTAACAAACTGGGTATCTGACAAACATATAAAATAAGATGTTATTCTAAGTACAATATTCTTCTCGTGAGGGGTTCTAGACTTGTAGTTACTTCTGTTTGAAATGACTCTGCTGAAATCAGTTTTTAACTACTGATCTCAGGGGTGGAATAAGCAGGAAAGGCTCAACAGATGTGTTCATGCAAATTTATAGCTTCTTTGTCTCAGTCTTAGGCTTTGATTGTGTCAGGCATTTACCTCGAGTTACCTTACAAAACATAAATTAATTCAGTATAGTACATTAAAAGAACAGAAAGAGGGAAACAAAACAACTGGAACACAAGAGCAAAGTTAAATACTGATATTTGGGGATAGGTGATAATTGTCTTTTAAGCCATAATAGGTTGGAACATTTTTGTCATACTAATTTCACCTGAGCACTTAGTCTACACATTTATAAATACAAAGAAAGAGTTCTTACAAACAATATAAAGCACACTACTAATTTTTCATATATAAACTGGCTTCTCCTACTACTAACTCAGAAGCACTTTGCTTACACAGCTGATAAAAGACCTCAAAAACATTTCATTACTCAAAGACAAAACATTAGAGAATATTCAAGGAAAACAGACAATGGTTCAAGGCAGATATGACTATGCAATATTTCAAACATCTATGTGCAAATGATTTATTTCAAAGCTTAAGGTTTTGATCACAGAAATCAGGAGTGAAAGACAAGTTAGAGAAAATGTTTATTTGAGGATATGCTATTTAATTTGGGAAGTTCATTGTAGGGAAACATTCGGGAAATTAATGTAGTCTATCCTGTCCACATCTTGGTCAAGGCTGGTGAAGCTGCTTCAAGGCTGAGTGGAATCTTGATCCGCATCTAAGTATTTTTCTGTGCTTGGACTGAAATAGTTTACTCCAAGTGCTGAGCCCTTTGGGCGGATCTGAAAAGTGCTGCTCATAGCCTGGGGGCTTGTAATCCGCAGCGTGAGGGTCGCCAAGCATCTCTCTCACCTTGGGTGAGGCGTCCTTGTGTAAGTACTGATAGGGCTTTTTGCCACTGTTGTCACGTATGTTGCAGTTGGCACCATAATCACGCACCAGAACACTCAGGACTGATTCGTGGCTGTGAATAGCAGCCATGTGTAGTGGGGTGTAGCCGTCGTAGCTCTTGATGTTAACGTCAACCCCTGGCCCACCTTGCTGTGAAAGAAGAAGGATCTTGCGCACTATTTCACTGTTTCCTTGTTTAGCAGCCCAGTGAAGTACTGTGAAGCCAGAAATGAAGTTTCTCTTCTCTGCCAGCTTGATGTCCTGGAGCAGAAGCTGGCAGATTTGATCCTGCTGTCCTGCAGCACACTTCACAAGCCACTCATGTTCTCTTGGCCCTAGAGGGAAGATGACTGACTGCTTTGTATCCACACCTGGTTTGGTGTCTTTGTTGACCCTTTTCAGGGCTGGTGAAGCAGGTGCCACAGAGTGCCTCTGCTTGGTCCTGGCTGATCTGTACAAGTCATATCCATCAGTCACTTCACTTAGACATGCTGCCACAGTCCTTTCAGTTCGTTCATGGGCCATCTTCAAATCTGCCGGAGCAAGTATCATTACTTCTGGATATATATAGAACACATATTGTATGTACTACATACAGCCTGACAAGAGCCTAAAACCTTGTAATAGACTAATAATGCACTAATACTTCAAGTGGTGTTGCATATTTTAAATGAGAGTTTTAGTCACTGCTGATCAAAGGATAAAAGCATTTTCAATAAGTCAGTTTTTGTCCCTTATTGTAAAGATTATTTAGTTTACTGTTTTTTTATACATGAGATTTAAATTAATCCTTTTAGAAAGGCAAGGCCAAAAAGCAGAAAAAATAATCAAATATCCATACCAACTGTAGGACGTTTTTTCCACTCTATCTTCAATTTTTTTAGATTCCACTTCTGCTTTCCTCTTTTGCTTTTCTTTATTAAGTCTCTCCTGGATTCCACCTCCTTTGTATCAATATATTCATTCTCGATACCTCCAGCACACCAGCTCCAGAAACGCCTCATTGTTCGATCTGTCCTCTTCAGTGTCTTTCCACAGACTGATCTGTAAAGGTGTTCATGGGATTCCACTCATGTGTGACATTATGACACGGGACAGAGGGGGTTCTAAAGTTCCAAGAGTGGAGATGAGTTGTTTTTCTTTGAATTTCCTAATTTAATTGCTGCCATAGCAACAACTGACAATGCAAACAGATATGTCATTAATGCAGCGACTCTAACAGATTCCTCAACCTGGATTGATTAACCATGTATGGCTCACCACCGGAGACTGTGATACATATAACATTCCAAAGTGTACTTAATTCTGAGCAAAATCTAACTAGCCTCATTACTGCTGAACTATGAGGGCCCGTTTAAAGAGAAATCAGGGAAACTGTACTTGCACATACATATGAAACATTTTCACATAAATAGCCTACTATTTACATTTGTGCATAATAATTTAAACTTGCATATACATGCACTTGCACATTCAATCATTGATGCGTAAACACAGAGTTGCACTATGCTTGTGTGTGTATGAGTGTGGCTGCTGTCACAGAACGTTTGCCTCCTGCGAGTCACACGGTTTGGCCTGCCACGTGACTTGGGAGTATATGTTTATGGCCATGCCTGCACACACCTGTACCTCATCTTGTTTGTGTATTTAAACCCTTGTTAGTGCGTACAGTATTGTTGATCATTGTTGGTGTAGCCTGTGGATGTCAAGATTAGTCTCGTTATTGTTAAACGTATTCATGTTCATGTTATATGTGAGTGCCGTTATGTTGTATGTAATAAATGTTCGTCCATGTCGATTGAGTCTGTGCATCCTGCTCCCTGCCCTCGGTACTCAGGCCACCTCGTTACAGCTGCGTGTGTGTAAAACAATTTTCAGGGTGCCGGAAGTCATTTCATTGTAACAGCAAGGCAGATATTTAACATGTTTACAGTGTGCATAATAGACAGAGGAAGACTGTTGAACTATTAATATTAGGACAGTTATGACGTTTGTGTAATACGTAATGCTTTCTATCTATAAAGTAGTGCTTCTCTTAATGACAAATGTAACTGTTTTCCCATATATAATTGTGTGCTTTATATTGTTTGTAAGAACTTTTCTTCTCATTTAGAAATATGTGGACTAAGTGATCAGTTTGTCTTATTATTTAATATGCTCAGTCTCACTATTGTTGGCAGATTTCATCACATTATTACGAATGTGGATACGTTATCTTATAATTATAAGCAGTGTGAGATGTGAAGCTAAGTGAATTACATGTGCAGAATTTCTAACAATACCCTGTTTTGTATAGGCTGGCTAGCTGACCACTTAGTAAAATTAAATGTGATTGCTGAGCTTGTTGTAGGTGAGTCAATTTAATTTGATTTCATTGTGTTTAATTTTTAACTCAGATGCATTAATCTGAATATTTTGTGTTCTACCTGCAAGCAAATGCTGACTTAAGCTGTTTTATAGTTAGCTTGAAATAATTGAGGTTCATCGCTGGGTGCTGTTCATTTTTTAATTTTTTTTTGTATTATTGATCAGGAAAAAAAACTACAATGGATGAGATGGACGTTTTCTATGTATGATATGAAATTTGAGTATATGAGTGAATGTTACTCTGTAAATGTATAAGAATATGTAGATAAGATTATTATGAGATCATTATTTATACTCAAACGACTACACTATATGACAACAGCTTCCTTTAATTTATATATTTTATTATATTGTTATTATGGAAGAAGTTGTAACATTTACTGGGAGGTGCATGGCAGAGCGAGACATACCTCCTGTGGGCTTGCTAGCTGACCCCTCAGTGAAATTAAATGTGGTTGCTGAACTTGTTATAGTGTGGAAAATAAAAGGAAACCCCTTTTATTCACAACCTGGTGTACATCATTGAGTGGGACGGAACACAGAGGTCCCACTAGCTACTATTTTACATTCCCATTCAACCTAATGACATTCTATATAATACAACTCTAGTTTCGAGCTAAATACCTACAATTAGATGATTTATTTCAGATCACATACTTTCAAATAAAACAATAAAGGATTCTGGTACTTATTTTTCTAATGACTGTGAGACATTCTAGATACCACAGCATAAGCAGACGGACAAACCGATTATGGCACATGCTCTTGACCAACACAAACCTGACATGATAATTTACATAGTACTAGTTTCTACTTGAAATGTGTTACAAAGACACCTGTTGTTCTTATTCATTTGCTGCTATTCCGATATGCCTCTACCTTTATTTCCTTGTGTTTGCACTGACTGGGTCTATGAAAGCAGGGAGCAGGCATGTGTGTCTGTCAAGGCCATGTGCGTTTGGAAGCACTCTCAATGTCCGGTTAACTGTAGAGATATTCAAGCCTGGTAAACTGTTGTCAGATATTCAAGCTTCAGTGTTAGACAGCAAACATTCCATTGGCCGAGGTTGTCCTGCAAATTACAAACGTTTAGTTTTAAATGACCTCATATGCAATCACAGCTTTATCAAATGAAAATTGAAAAAGAAAGAAAAAATGATGCATTTGGATAGCAGGTCCACATGTGAAGTACAGACTGCATGGATGAGTAAGTCCAAACTGCTGGCATGCATTTTGCTAAAGGCAGTGCGTGCAGGAAAACTGCTATTAGCACGTCCATCGTTTTTGAGGTGATTAACATTGCTTTTCTAAGACAGACATCTGTTTTGGACATCTTTTACTTTTAAATCCTATAAATGGTGACCGCTCCATATTATGTGCAATTATTTAAATCTGGATCTTAAAAACATTTTCCTTTGTGCAGGTTTTGATTAAGGATTACAGGTACAGCATCATTTTGTCTTGGCTGCTCATCCATCAGATAAAAATGAATAGCCCATCAAATAAATAGCAAATACCCGGTGTTGTGCAGTGAGCCCAGTCAGCCAAACCCTCTTTGTGAAACAGAAAATCTCAAGTTTGTTTCAACTCTAAGCCAACTAACTGAGTTTTCACTAAACCTGCTTTCTGATACAGGCCCCTGGTTGTACATTTTTAAGTGTTCTAAGTGTTCACTGACCTTTTTTGGCCAACAATGTGGATGTTTACTCAATATGCTTACTAACAGACATGATGAGTACAACTGTGAATTTGTGTGTTTTTAATTATTGTTAGACTGTGTTTGTCTATAATTGTGACTTAGCTCATCAGACCACTATAACAGCTTTGGCTAGGCAACAAAGCTGTAAAAGAGTGATGAGAAAACCAGCAAACAGAAGTGAAAGTAGAAGGAAGGGAAACACAAGGAAAGACCAAGGTAGCTTAAATGTTGTATTATACACAAACACGCACAAACGCACACACGCACGCGCACCCGCACACACACACACACACACACACACACACACATACATACATAATGGAGTAGCATCAGGAATAGAGTTTGTTTTTTGTTTTTTGCTTTTAATACCCAAAAAAGTCAATTTTACTTGATGCCATATAGAACTCATGGCACTGCTGTATATTCTCTCCTGTTCTCATGAATTTGCTAAGGTACTGTAGAGCAAGACCGTTGTGCTTTGTAGGTCATTAGAAGGACGTTGTAATAGTAGGTGTCATCATCATTGAATCTGATGCCCGAGGACATTATCAGCTCTTCATGATTTCAGCCTGTTATCACACAGCTGTAAATGATAGCGATGGCATGATACCAGTTTTTCTGTACCAATCCAATGTCAACATCCTGTGTTTTAATGTCAACCAATATCAATACTGATCTGATATTTTTTCATTAAAAACCTGCAACAGTAAACATGTTGGTGAATGGTTTGTTTTGGACCAAATAATCTTTTTTTTTTTCTTGCCTGATCTCTCTGGTCCCTCCCAAGGTAGTGCTGGGAAGGTCTCATCAATCTCCCCTCTGCTACTGGCCATCTCATCTCTGCTGATGTTCCCTGAGAAGCAGGTTATTCCTACTGAAAATGACATACAGACAAATTTCAAATTAGCCTAGTCTCCTCAAAGTAAGACCTATACTCCTAAATTTCATTGTACAGAATTAGCTAAAGTATAAAATGCATTGCCATTAAAGTATAGGATCACGACAGTGTAAAACATGTCTATACAAATCTGTGTTGAGATAAAGGGAAAAACACAAAGAAAAAAATAAGTCTTTCAAACCGGACGAATAAATGTCCAAAGAGTGAAATTCAGCACCAGGTGAAAGTTATAGCCACCAAAGATTAAACTTTTTTTTTTCAATCAATATACTTTAAACTAAATGGACCTCTACAAAATAACAAACCTCCATATAATAAATTTGTCAGTTAGCTGGTGCATTTGGACCTCACCATGTTTCTCTTGCACAAGCAGGATTTGATCTACTGCACTTGCACATGAACAGCAAAAATATATGAAGATATATTTTTACTAATTAAAGGAACAAAATAATGGAGCTATACATCACTCCCATTAGTCCATGGGCTACCATTAAAGGCTTGACCATTGTGGTCAGATACATGCTCTCTAGACTATATGATGTTTTGGAAACATCTTTTTAGTACTAATATATGGTAAATATGCATTTCATTTCATTTTCAGTTCACTGCAGTTCATTTAAAGTCACTCAGCAATCAGTCCCATGACATAACGGGTCATTAAACATTGTCAGTTTTTTCCAATTTAAGAATGATCATTAGACAAAAAATCTATACATTTAATTTCAAATGATCTGAAGTAAGTAAACAATTGACAATGCCTGTAACAAAAGATTCAAATAATGTTAAAGGTGTTGAACCTTCATGAATCTGTCCATAGCCATGAGGACATAGAGGTTCCCGGCATTGGTGGTAGGAAAAGGGCCAAGGACGGATGATGGTGACTGTCTCCATGGATGCACTAAAGCAGAGAGACTGAAACAGGGTCTTCACTGTGGTCACAACAGCACACATACAGCTCGACATCAGAGCGCCAATCCAGCCATTAAAATGTCTGCAGCAGCCACTTTCCCACATCGAAGTGCCCCACGCCACACGACTGCCTGATATCAGTACCCCACGCCACACGACTGCCTGATATCAGTACCCCACGCCACACGACTGCCTGATATCAGTACCCCACGCCACACGACTCCCTGATATCAGTACCCCACGCCACACGACTGCCTGATATCAGTACCCCACGCCACACGACTGCCTGATATCAGTACCCCACGCCACACAACTGCCTGATATCATACCCTACGCCACACGACTGCCTGATATCAGTACCCCACGCCACACGACTTCGATATCAGTACCCCATGCCACACGACTTCGATATCAGTACCCCACGCCACACGACTGCCTGATATCAGTACCCCACGCCACACAAATCCGATATCAGTACCCTACGCCACACGACTCCCTGATACCAGTACCCCACGCCACACAACTGCCTGATATCAGTACCCCACACACTTCTCCCTGACACGAGTGCCCCAAGCCGCACGAATCCCTGATACAAGTTGTCCACCTAACACTGTCATTCACTCTGACCCTGATCTAACACACCTAACTGTCCCCCACCAATCCCAGTCCATGTTATTTCTTTGGATTTGTGAATTTCTTTACTAATGTCCTACACTTTTTCAATAAATTAAATTACCTCTCAAAGAAACCTCTTCATACAGTTCCAAAATGTCAGATGACAAAATGTTTTGATGAGTGAAAACTGTTGATAAACAGTTAAAGCCAGTATTTGTGCTTGTATTAATATGCCAGATAATTTTTTTTTCAAATCATCTTCTGAGTATGTGTCACTAAGGACAGCTGATATATAAAAAATGTAAAGATTTCTAGTAGCTTTTCAGTTCATTTAAATCATTAGTCAGGCCAATCAAATCCAACCAAGAGAGTAGCCAACACAACCTGCACTAAGATGAGCTACAGGTCTCTCCAGGTTTGTCCTCCATTAAACCTTTATTAAAACTGTTAACTGTAGTGTATTTTAAGTGTGACAGTGTATCCACTGTTTTTAGTGAAATGGGGAAGACTGTTGTCTTCCTTTATTGTGCCTGCATACACCTGTATACAGTTCTCTTTGTGAGACTGTTTTATGTGACAAAAAACCCCAAACAATCACCATCATCACCTCTGTGAGTGAGTGTGTGCGTGTTGGTGAGAGAGTGTGTGCTTCATGGGTTGAGCACCGTGGGGATGTCTCTCCACATGTTGGTCATGGGGACATAGGCCATAGGCCTCTACGCAAGTGATCGACATCATCAAACCCACCCACCTACAAATGCAGAAAACAGGAGAAAGATTCATCTGGATGTTTTACTTTGGGGATGAAGTTACATCTATTACTTCATATCTGGGAACTGCAGATCCTGTTATGTTTGGTCAATTCTGCAGTCTCGACAATAGCAGACATTTTGCACATCCTTCATTGGTAAAAAACATAGCGTGTGTGATTGAGGTATGTTACTATGCATTATATACACATACACTAGGTGTGAGTGTGTGAATAGTCGTGGCCAAAAATTTTGAGATTGACAAATGTTGGGTTTCACAAGTTTTTAGATCCTTTTGTCAGATGTTTATATGGTACGGTGAAGTACAATTATAAACATTTCATAATTTTAATTTTTTAAAATTTTTTAACTTTTTATTGGTTTAAGCAAAGACTTAACATTTAGAGTGTTGACCCTTTTTTAGGACTTCTGCAATTCACCTCGGCATGCTGGATATCAGCTTCTGGGCAAAATCTTTACTGATGGCAACCCATTCTTGCCTAATCAGTGCTTGGAGTTGATCAGTTTTTGTTTGCTCACCCTCTTTTTGAGGATAAACCACAGGTTCTCAGTGGGATTGAGATCTGGGGAGTTTCCTGGCCATGAACCCAAAATTTCAATTTTTTGTTCACCGAGCCACTTATCACTTTTGCCTTGTGACATGGTGCTCCGTCAAACTGGAAAAAGCGTTTGACAGCGAAGTATGACATCCTAAGATGGCGGCTTCGTAACAAGCAAGTTAACTAGCTATCTACCTAGCTAGCTAACTAGCTACTGAAATTCTGGCTCAGGATTAATAGTTATGTCGGTGTTGTGGGGTTTCATAAATTAAATGAATGCTAAGCTTACACTAATAGAGAATAATGCGCAGAATGAAATAGGACTAATGCTTGAATTAATAAAATAATTACTGTATGTCCAGACATGAAACCAGACATAAAAGGAAATGCCCTAGACATGCATATGTGACTACGCAAGAAGATATGTGTACGAGATGGTCAAACAGAGGTGACGGCTGAGATGAAAAAACACAAAAGCAGAAGTGGTGCAAGGCGAGAAAAACTATAAGTCTGTCTGTTGCAAAGTTATGCTTTAGATCTCACTCGCACTGCGTTGTGAAGTGACATCTCCAGAGCTCTGCATTAATAAAAGGCCACAGGGTAACGCACTGGTTCGTCTCTTCTTTCCTGCATCAAAGGACACGACAGTGTTAACAAACTAGCAAAGCTTAATTAGCTACCATGTTTAATTCTTTGGAAAGGTGTCATTTACAGCGATATAGATGGCTCCTTATGTGGTGTTGTGTATCTTAAACGTATTGGTTTGATGGTATAAAAGATTCACTTTTGCTAGCTAATATAGCGTTAACTAGCTCGCTTATAGAACTAGCTAGCAGCAAACGTTCACCATTAACCGAGATCACAAAACTATGTAAAACTAGGAAACACTTTGCTCCATTCGTTGCACACAAGGTTACATTTCAAACAGTAATTTATCATCGATGCTTACTTAATACTTTTGTTTCTCTTATTGATATAACTGGTGTAGAATTTCTGGCAGCCGCGACCCTCATGTTTGTCCAGTGAGAAACAAACTGCGTGGCGATGCTCATCTCTGCACAACTGAATTATTGAAGTACCTGTTTCGCGCTGACATTTTTATCGGGGACACTGCGTGTATATAACCAGATATGACTTCTTTTTCGTCTTCCGTGTCCGTTTTCTTGTTGCTCATGATTTTTCTTCAAGAGAGTGGAAATCTTCCAATTAGCTCGTCTATCTAGCCAGATATCGCTTTGGACAGGTAAACGTCTGCTGGCCCTAAATGATGGTTTTGGCTGAATGTACACGATAAAGCATCAAACTATTGGGTGTGAAAAAAACGATCACTGTTTATGACAAGACATGGGTTGGAGAGAGAGAGACAGAGAGAGAGACGAATTTTGAAACAGTGGGTTTATTACCAGTATTAACAGTATGTGTTCTAGGACATAGGAGGCATCCAATCAATGTGTGTGGTTTCAGTCCTGCAGTGACTCTTGGAGTGGAGAGACAGAGGGAGAACATAGCAATGCAGAGTACAGAGTTGTATATACAAACACAAACATGTGCATACACACTCATGTACACACATATACACATTCACATGCACACACAAACTTACCTGCTGAGCAGAAATAAATGAAAGGTTTAAGATTGGCCAGTAGTTTGACAGCTCACATTCTTTTGATAAGTGGTCTAATTACTGATAATTTGAATGGTTTAGGAACATAGCCAATGTTCAAGGAGGAGTTTATTAAATTTAGTAAAGGTTCAGTTACTTCAGGTAGGATTTCCTTAAGGAAGTGTGAGGGCAGTGACTCTAGTAAGCAAGTGGAGGATTTTGAGCACGAGATCAGAGATGTAGGTTCTGGGTCTTGGATCGGTGTAAAGGATTCTAGAGTCGTTTTGGCTTGGTTGTTCTGATCTCTAAGTAGCTGCACGATGTCATCTTAATACTATTAATGTTATCTCTAATGTGCTTACTTTTCTCATTAAAGACATTCATGAACTCATTACTACTCTGTGATGTTGTAATCTGAGTATTGGTGTGACTTTTATTTCTAAGTAGATGTGCAATTGTACTAAAAAGAAATATAGGATTATTTTGGTTATTTTCTATTAGGGTCGAGAGATAAGCGGTTGGAGTGTTCATATGTGCTTTTCTGTACTTGAGAAGGCTCTCCTTCCATGCAAGCTGGAAGACTACAAGCTTAGTGCGGCACCATTTATGTTCTATTTTTTGAGTGTTGTACAAATTTTTGTCCATAATTCTTTTATTCTTAAGTGGAGCAACAGCAAAACTGGCCTAAGATCAGTGAAACAAGGATGAACTTGTTCTTTTGACATGCATTTGGGATGTGGTACATTAATTTGTCCACTAGAGGGGGGATGTATTACTGTAGATGTTTTAAAGGGCCAGCGTGTCAATGAATGTTATCAACTTGAGTACAAAAGAGTGACCCCCAGTCATGACCTGAACTTGTCATGTGATGGTAAAACCAATAAAAGGGGGCTTATTTATTAATTTATTTATTCATTCTCTTGTTCTGTGTTCTGCCTGTCAGATGCTGCAGGGTAGGCCGTGGACCCAGAAGCGACAGAGACAGGTGTACTCTGGGTGACCCCAGTTACTGTGGACCGGTAGTTCCACCAGGCAGTACACCTCACTGGGAGACTCCTGCAAACAACACATCGTATTCTAATATATCACTACATACTACAATATTATATAACATTATAACATGGACTACACACTATAATACATCACACATAATCCCTTCACAAACACACACATGCACACACATCGTGTGCTTGCACACAATCACACACTGTAATGCATTGTTCTTTACATATTTTCTGGAGGACAGAAAGAGCAGCAGTAAATGCTTTGTCAATATTTTATCATCAAAATATCCATATTTTACAGCATAATATAAAACACATAAGTATTGTACTTATCATACAAATACTGCACACATGCCTACTCAGTTATATGTACAGCAGATATTACTTATAGTAGTGTGTGTGTGTGTGTGTGTGTGCGTGTGTGTGTGTGTGTGTGAATATGTAAAGTATATATAAATACATTAAATACACTAACACCAATAATACATTATTAATAATATTAACACTACTACTAGCATTACAACAGTGCTAACATTATTGGAATAAAAAGTGATGTGTAAATATTTCCATCTTTCTGTGTTTTGGTGAGTGACTGTACAACTTTCTTACAGGAAGTTGGTAGATCTGGATGGTTTCTCCATCTTGGTCATAGGTAAATGTTCCAAGAGGTTTTCCTTCCTCGTTTTCATGTGTCAGTTCAAGGGAAGTGCAGGAGTGTATAAGAATTAGGCTGTGTCACATTACACCCTGGAACCCCTTAAACAGGAGCAGCTCTATCACGAGATGACATTATTAATTAAAACTATTAATTAAAACTATTATTGTGCTTTCATTGGGTACATGTATTTAACATTGGTTAAAATACACTATTTTAAAAACCCACACAGCATAATGCATAAAATTAGATGCACATGCATAACAAAATCATTACAGCAGCCTCAGGCAACATTGGTGTTGTGTGTGTGTGTGGGTATGTGTGTGTTTTTATGACTCACATGAACGGTGAAGTCCTTTGGAGTGCTGTTTATGTGTCCAGTGGGTGACACGTTACGAGGGATGTGTTCCAAGGTAACGTGGGTAATCTGGACGGGGTAGGACACAGCGATAACCAGGAAACTTTGGGAACCACGGACCGCCCGGCAGTTAACAGGGTAGACCTCAGGCTGGAAAGAGAGAGAGAGAGAGAGAGAGAGAGAGAAGAATTTTGAAACAGTAGGTTTATTATCAGTATGTGTTCTAGGACATAGGAGGCATCCAATAAACGTGTGTGGTTTCGATCCTGCAGTGACTCTTCAGCCAATGAGAGTACTCACATCCAGAGGGGCTCAGACAGGTGTGTGAAGGTGGCTGGGATCAATCAGTGTGCAACAGTTGTGCAGTGAGTAAGAGATACCAGTCCCATGCTCCTGTAAAAAATAACACACCTGTCACTAAAGTCCCTGTCAGTTACACACGTCACTAACATGTCAGTCATCAAAAAATCTGTTACCAGTACACCTGCTGTCATTTCCTAACTGCTACCAGCAGACCTGTCAGCTTACACTGCATCAGTACATGTGCATTTCTGTCATTGTGTCTTTTGTGTGTTGAGTGCAAATTTCTTTCTCTACACGGGAGCTCGGACATGAGATGATTTGAGATGTAGTGACTCAGGAATGCAGACTCACTAAAACCCAGCAAGAGGAGGAAAAGGAGGAGAAGGAGAGCCTTCCTCACACCTGCACTGCGTCTGTGGAGAGACAGAGAGAGAACATGGCTATGCAGAGTGCAGAGTTGCATACACAAATATGCTCATATACACTCACATACAGACACACCTATACATGTTCACATGCACACACACGCATGTCCACACACAAATGTACCTGCTGAACAGAAAAACATCAAGCAGAGAGATTCCAGAGGTCAGACTGTACCATGCTATTCCCATCAACAAGTAGAGCACTGCAAAGGCACGAGCTAAACAAACAAACAAACAATACATCATTCAAACAGGTGATAATGATGATGATAAGGTCTGTTTAATATGGTGAGGAGTGAGCGCTTTTCAGAACCCAAACTCTGCCTCAGCTGAAGCCTGAACAGAACCTGAGAGAAGTTAGATTCTCTGTCTAACTGTCTCTCTCTCTCTCTCTCTCTCTCTCTCTCTCTCTCTCTCTCTCTCTCTCTCTCTCTCTCTCACACACACACACACACACACACACACACACACACACACACACACACACACACACACACACACACACACTCACTGGACTGTGTGCTCTGTGGGTAGTCGCCATCCTCTGATGAGGATTTTCCTGAGTAGACGTTTGCTGGCTCTGTGACAAGGTGGGGAGGAGATGATGCCTTTAGCTGTTCCAAAGCTGCCTGGAGGCTGGATCTCAGATGGAAAATCTGACGCTGGTGCTGAAAGTTGATACTGGGGGGACAAAATGCAAAAAGTCCTAAACATTCGCGCAATAAGTGGTTTAATGAGTGAGCTGAGATAAAGGAAGAGAAAAGGCCCTCTTACTTCTTCACTTTAACTCGCAGTGCCTGCATATTTCTTTGAAGTGTCTGCACACACAAAAACACAAATACACACACAGTCATTTCAGAGAATTATATCTGATATTGGTGCTGTCACACCCTTATTTGCATTTTTTTACATTTTTAGTTCAAGTGCCAATTCATTACAGTAATTTACAAGTACTAAAGTAATTCTCTGGCTGGTATTGTCATCTAAGTGATACATTATTTTTTATTTCAGGATATCTTGCTTTACTCATTTGTTTTGTATTCTGTATTCTGCTGGATGATACTGTAGAGTGATTTTATTATATTGTGCACCTGACAGTCCACACCATTCATTTGAAAAATAATCCTTTGTGCTCCACTGAATTATTATGACTCTCTCCCTCTCTGACTCTCATATTCTTTCTCTCACTCTTTTCCTCTCTCTCTCTCTCTGTCTCTCTCTCTTTTTCTCACCAGCATGGCCTCCATGTTTCTCGCTCTGTCCTCAGACCACTTCATCATCTCGTCCCTGATAGCTGACAACTTCACACTGAGCACATGATTCTGCAGGCAGCACCAGAGAGAGAGAGAGAGAGAGAGAAAGCAAGAGAGAGAAGAATGTTGAAATAGTGGATTTATTACCTGTGAGTAGTATAAAACAGTATTTGTTCTAGGACATAGGAGGCATCCAATAAACGTGTGTGGTGTCAGTCCTCCAGTGACTCTTCAACCAATGAGAGTACTCACATCCAGAGGGGCTTGGACAGGTGTGTTGAGCTGCGTGGGATCAGCTGTGGTCTTTTCTTCAGTGTCTAACATTTGAGTACTGACAAAAGGGTACCAGTACCATGCTCCTGTAAAAAATAACACACCTGTCACTAAAGCCCCTGTCAGCTACACACGTCACTAACACTGTAGTCATCAAATCATCTGTTATGAATACACCTGCCGTCGTTTACTAACTGTTCCGGCACACCTGTCAGCTTACACTGCATCGGTACATGTGTGTTTCTGTTTTTGTGCTTTTTGTGTGCTCCATGTAAATTTTTTTCACCACACAGGAGCTCGGACATGAGATGATTTGAAATGTAGTGACTCAGAAATGCAGACTCACCAAAAAGCAGCAAGAGGAGGAAGAGGAGGAGGAGGATAGCCTTCCTCACACCTGCAGTGTGTCTGTGGAGAGACAGAGAGAGAACATAGCAATGCAGAGTACAGAGTTGTATATACAAACACAAACATGCGCATACACACTCGTGTACACACATATACACATTCACATGCACACACAAACTTACCTGCTGAGCAGAAAAACATTAAGCAGAGAGATTTCAGAGGTCAGCCTGTGCCATGCTGTTCCCAGCCACCAGTACAGCAATACAAAGGCACGAGCTAAACAAACAATACATCATTAAAACAAGTGATAATGATGCTTTTTCCACAATAACCACAAAATACAGCATAAGGTAAACGTTTCATGAAAACATGGGGCAAGCTGATGCTACTGCAGTACTAATTTACTACTGCTTTAGCATTGTTTTAGTATAACTATAGTATAGTTTTAAAATAGCTTTAGAATAGCGTTAGTGCCGCTTTAACACTGCTTTAGTAACAGTTCAATGAAGTACAATGAAGCAAATTCAATCTGACTAGGGGAGTTGGAGATGGAATTTAAGTATCTGGTGCACAAGAGGTATATGATGAGTATTAGGTATATGGTGAGTATTAAGTAAATTAATTGATGTATTGACAATCTGTTTAAAAAGTTTATTACAGTAATACTAATTTAGTATATACATGGCTATAATACATACAGACTTCCATGAATGTGTGTGTGTGTGTGTGTGTGTGTGTGTGTGTGTGTGTGTGTGTGTGTGTGTGTGTGTGTGTGTGTGTGTGTGTGTAAGAAGAAACACTGATTATAGCTTCTCATAAACTGGTTATAAATAGTTGAATATGACATCAGCACTGACCTGTAAATTCGGCCTCCGTGATGAGCTCACTGGTGTATGGGCCATGTGATTGGCTGAGGCTGCCATCATGGCTTGAGGTGTGGGAGGACTTGACCAGCCTGCGGTTGCCTGCCTTCCTCTTAAAGACCCTGCAGAGAAACAGAGACAGAAACAGAGAAAGAGGAAGAGGCAGAGGCAGAGAAATAGGGAGGGTGAGAAAGAGGCTGATGTACACCAAATACACGTGCACTCCTACACACACACACATAAACACACACACACACACACACACACACACACACACACACACACACACACGTGTATGCACACACACCTGAAGGGGGTCTCTTTGTAAGAGATGGGTCGAGTAGATCCATTAGAACAGGTTCCTGCAGCGTCATCATCGTGGGGGTAGTACCCACTTGTTAGTAAACGTGCACTGCGCCTTGACATCTCTGCATGAAGAAACAATTAATTAATCAGTCAACCAATCAGTCAGTTAAAAGGATCTAATGTTTTCATTTATTCATATAGGCTTTCCAGGAATATAGGCATGAAGTTCCATCTGAACGTTACATTAATGAATAGGACATACACTAAAATGTACTTACTAAATAATTCAATTTTATTTAAATAGCATGGGAGTCAGACTCTTTCTACAGTCCTTCGCTGCGATTCATGAATGGCTTCTCTGCAGGCTGAATAAGCGTGGTTTTCCTAGATAAGAATCTAGTCCTGGCCTAATCCAGAACTAAACAGTAGTGCCATCTCTGAAGTGTTGCGGTAGCGGGTGGTAGTGATGGGGGAGTGGCTAATGGTGGTGGAGGGTGGGAGGTGGTAGTGCTTGTGGTGAAGGGGAGGAGCGGGTGCTGGTGGGGGCAGTTCTGGGGGTAGATGAAAGCTTTACATGCACTTAGTTTGCTACTCACGTCATTCAATTTTGGCTTCACAGGAAGGCATTCAGTCAAATAATAGAGAATCTACCGTCCACTATAGCCAACTAGCTAACACAATTACAATAAATAATAATAACAAATAATAGAGAATCTACCACCTGCTATCGCTATCTAGCTAACAAAATAAAAATAAATAATGATAACAAATAACAGAGAATCTACCGCCCGCTATAGCTAGCTAGCTAACAAAGTGACAATAAATAATAATAACAAATAATGGTGAATCTACCGCCCGCTATAGCTAGCTAGCTAACAAAGTGACAATAAATAATAATAACAAATAACGGTGAATCTACCACCCGCTATAGCTAGCTAGCTAACAAAGTGCAGATAGCCAGCACAGCATTGTTCCAAAGCTTCTCCGCATCAACAACAAATAATTATCTTACTGGCCAAACCGACTTATTTTGCACAGCGAAGTAGATTAATTAAAAGACGCAGCCTTTGAACAAAAGTAATGTGCGCGCAGAGGCAGATGAAAAGGCGATAGCTGTCCAGGATGGGGTTTGACAGTTGCCAAAAACTCCTCCTTTTGCGTCGCATTTGGTTGTTTGTTAATGATCAGACTGGCACGACATTAACGCGCTTAATCTAATAACGCTCGCTCCCTAACGGTGGAGTATAAAGGAACTGCACATGCAAAGGTTTACAGAATCTGAACAAATTTTTCTTTCTTGTAGGGGCAGGAATATTTTGAATTTCAAAGTAACTGCATTACGACTCTGTTTACTTTATAGAACATTCGGTATCGGTGGTATCCAAATTACACGTCAAAACGTATTGGATTAAATATTTGTGATGAAGGATTTAAAATGTATACAATCTGAACACATTTAGTGCAGTACTTTTTAGTGCACGTACCTTTCACTGTAGCTTTCAACTGGGTTTGTTATCGATAAAATCACCGACAAGAATGAAGATTGTTTAGTGTTTTGGTTTAAATGCTTAGCACATATCATATTGTTGCGTGACTTAGTTTACTACGTAATAATGATCAATTACACAAAAACTCGGTATCTCAGGCAACTTTAGAACCTTTGAGAGTGCATACAAGAATTGAATAAATGAAATATACGAGGTTTTATTTCTCTTGAATAATTTCTGTTAAAATAGGATGTAACATTATGAGTGGAATTATAAACAAAACAAAAGAAAAAAACAATGTTTACACAGCCTGTTGTTGGCCTACCCGACTCGGAAGAAAGATCAGAAACACCAGTTAGAACTATGTGGAAGAGACTATTCTTTGCACTTTCAGCAATCTTAGATGGCAAAGATTTTTATTAAGTACTCCATTACCTTAGGTTAACTTAAATTCATTTGAAATTAATCTCACAGATGTCATTTTACCTGTCACTCATCCGTAGATAGAAAATTGCAACATTTATGCATTTATACAATAATAGTATTTTGCTATTAAAATGAAATTATGCCATCATTGTTAGTCATAGCGTTTTGTTTGAGTTTTAGATTTTGTTCTTGACCGCAGGGATTCATCTTCAGGCCAAAGGTGAAAGTACGTTTTGACTCAGTGAGTGTGCACACATGTGTCTGTCCGTGTTATTGAATGTGTCTCTGTGGGAGTCCAGGTTGTGGCGCATATTTATGTTATCGCGTCCGTGAACCAGCAGTAAACACTGAGCTACTGCTCAAACTGAAGCTGCGGTTGGGACACCTGTCCCTGACTGATCAATTTTACTAGAAAGACCCATTTGTCCAGTAAGCAGGGCATGCTAGAGAGAGAGAAGGGTAAGAGGAAGTGCAGGTTTTTCTTTTTTTTCTAACAGTGGTGGTGTTGTTGGTGGTGGGGGGTGTAGTTGGTGCACATATGAGTTAAATAGATGTTACTTATACTGTATATGAATAAAAATATGCTGTAAAAATGTTCCAGTGTGTAAAACCTTAACGATGTTGCTGAAATAAGCAAACTTCTTAAAACAGGACAGCCTGGACACTGAAGAAGGAACCACACACAAAATAAACATTAATGTGCAATTTGTTATATGATATACTGGAAGAACACTTTGAAAGCCAATACTGTGCAGTTAGAGAAGCTGACCAAGTGCATGGAAGACCTGGTTAACTGTAAAGATATTCAAGCCTGGTTAACTGTTGTCAGATATTCGCTCAGCAAACATTCCATCGGCCAAGATTGTGCTGGAAATGACTAATTTTGTTGGCTTACATTACCTCATATGCAATCACAGCTTTATCGAATGAAAATGGAAAAAAGAAAGAAAAAAATGATGCATTTGGATAGCAAGTCCACATGTGAAGTACAGACTGCATGGATGAGTAACTCCAAACTGTTGGCACGCATTCTGCTAAAGGCAGTGCATGCAGGAAAACTGCTATTAGCACGTCCATCATTTTTGAGGTGATTAACATTGCTTTTCTAAGACAGACATCTGTTTTTGACATCTTTTACTTTTACATCCAATAAATGGGGACTGCTCCATATTCTGTGTGATTTTCACAGTTTTCACTAAACCCACTTTCTGAAACAGGCCCCTGGGTGTACATTTTTAAATCTAAATGTGCACTGACCTTTTCTGGCCAACACTGTGGATGTTTACTCACTGCGCTTAATAACAGACATGATCAGTCCAAACGCAGTCAGGTCAGTGTGTCTCTGAGTATGAACAGAAATTGTCATTCAGTTCCAGTCTGCAGCTGAAAGAGTCTGACAGTGGCGTTTACATCATATGGGACATCAGGAATAAGGAGATTGTATTCACCTTTAGGGTCACCGTAGAAGGTAAGACTTTAACCTGCCTGAGCACAGTCATGTTCAGGATACTCTCAGGTAACCTCATGTGTAAATCAAATAGCAAGATTTTATTTTCTTTTTGTTTCTATCTGTATGATTTTTGGTTGCTTATAAGTCTGCTGTCGTTTTAGGAAAGAACACAGACACCGACATGACTTTGGCTCCAGTAAAAGGTGAGTATTTATTATAATCTGCTGTTTTGTATTTTCATTAGTTTGAACTGTATACTTCAGTATTAAGACAATCAAAATATAGTGAAACTCACTGTTTTGAATAATAAATGCATTTACTGACCAGTAATATGAACCGTTCCTATTGTTTTAAGTAACTTAATAAACAGAAAATACATCACCTGTGTGTGGTCCATCTACACTGATTGTACATTGTACAGTAGAACGTCTCCTACATGAAGTTCTAGTAGAGGGGATCCTGCACATCAGAGTAGACTCTTCCTCCTCCTCCTCCTCCTCCCTCTTCCTCTTCTTCTTATTAGTTACATAATAATATATACATTTATATATATTTCTCAGACTCAAGGATGCTTTATGGATAGATATCAGCTTTTACAAACACACACACACACTGATTAGGTGATAAAATAATCAATCCCACTTTTATCACTAATGCAAACAGTATTTACATATTTCCATATCAACATTTCTTTCTTAAAATGATCAAAAGTGCCTTTGTAACAACTATTGAAGGGAACATGACACCTTGGTCTGTGTAAAACAGATTTTTTTTTTATGGAGTAGAAATAAATATAGAAAAGGGGCAATCATCTCTTAGGTTTCAACTTGGACACATACATTCTCTAAGTCTTGCTTTCTGGGGAGGATTAGTACCATCACCTGTGAGCTGTGTCACAGCAGGATGTTTATTTAAAAAACAAAACACCCAACTTTTTGGGTAATGTGACCAGCCAGCAATTCATTATGATGAACTTCTAATCACTGAATGTTTTACCACTGTTGTCTTACCTTTGTTTCCAAATACAGTATATTTTAATTATGATCAGACAAAGCTAGAGAGGTTTTGTAAAATATTTACAGGCAGGTGTATTTTTGCACTGAAAATGTATTACATTCCATTTATAAGCACTGATGGAAGAATGTCAGATTTTCTTCTTGTAGAGCCCCCTACCTCTTAACTACTGCCTTGTAGGTAAGGTGAGTTCGTTTTCATCTGCACAACTATTTATAATGATTATGAAGGCTAGGTTCTCTTGTGTACTCAGGATAATGTGTTTCTACTATTGTCCACTAGTGATTAGATGAACTATCTAATTATTTTCTCATTTTCCCTCACACTCCAAACTTTAGTAAAACTCTCCCCTGAAAACATTAAATAGACTAGCTGTCCCACGCAATGAAATCAAAAGGGAAAGGGATTAGTACTTTTTTCACCAATGAACCTTTTTACTGCATAAACCACACATATTCTTTAGTATAAAGGCATTAGTGAGAACTCACATTTCAACAGCACTGTTCAGCACTGGCTAAGGTGGCTAACCCACTACACTACTGTTATGTAGAGCATTAACCCTGTTGTGTAACATTATTCTAAAAGCGCCATCACCAGCAGATGCAGGTGGAGAACATGAATGTTATTATATTACAGTAACTCAACAATAAGACCAGAATAGATTCAATTCTGTAGGTACCAAATATGAACAAATGTGTGTTTTTGCATGTTTTGAGTATGTGCTGAATTTATATGTCTGTGTGTGGTACCCCTTTGTATGTGAGGCTGTTTGTGAAAGTGGTGTGTGTGTTTTCTCTCACAGGGAATCTGTTGAAGAGGTCGATGAACATGTCTCCTGTGAGGGGGCTTTTTCGGCGAGTCATCAAGGTGTAACGCGGGAGGGGGTGGAGAGCATACACACGTGCGAAGTGATGACGCCATAACAAACCAAACTGATTGACTAGAATAAACAAATAATACATTTAATAATAATCAACACAGACTAACAATAAAGAATAGAATGAAGAACAAACAGACTAACAGAAAAATAAGATGATAACAGGGTGATGGCGAGAAATAGGCAACGAGGGAATAAAACATTAGAGAAAGACTAACAGAACAACAATAATAAAACATAACGGTGAGCATAAAAACAAACAATATTGAGCACGAAGATACAGAACTAAACAAGGAAAGCAACATGCAGCAAGAGTAACCAAACACAGAGAACAAATGAGATTGGACTAGAAATGCAATGATGGCAACCAAATGAGAACTGACCAGAATATAAGATCAGCTATAGAACAGCTATGTGGATTACTTTTCTGTCAATAATTAATTAGAAGTAATTTATTATCAATTAATGGTATTATTCCAATTCATGTGTCATGGACAAACATTACCCATTATGATACTAATTATATGGGTTAGCCCATATTACTTCTTAAGAATTTTATGTACTCCTGTTTAAATTATTGTTATTATATCTGACATGTACCGCAGTCTGGTTTGTTATTATAGCTTTTTAACCATATGACATAGTCTGTACAAGGCTTTCAAGACGACATTAATCAAGAATGTTCCTTCTGTCTTGTTAATTATTGTGAATAATGTGTTAATATCATGATTGGCGGTTTTATGAATATTAATACAGTTTCACAGCACTCCCTGCTGCCTACTTCATAATGGCTGTTGTTGGGGTAACCAAGTCTATTATGACGCCACATGGCGAGTATATATATTTTAGTGCACAGCGCAGTTTTCTGTTATAACGACTTTGATCGCGTCATGGCAGAATATCGGGTAAGTTTTCCCTACCATCCTCATGAAACCGGGAGATTAGAAATGATTGAAATTGTGCGCCGTCGGTTTTGGGGAAAGTGTAGCAGTTGTAACTACGGAGAGAATATCGAGGTCCAGAGCCGAGTAGCCTTTATTTGAATGAGCTAACTGTCCTGCCTAGCTAGCTATCAGTGGTAGGAGAAAACAATTCCCGGACTTTGTGTTTAGCAGCAACCACAGAGGTCGTCAGTTTGGGTATTTAGTTCACGATGCTAATGCTAGCTAGCTTGTTAACTAACGGTAGGGTTTAGGCATTTCATATCTAATATTAGCTAGCTAGCTAACTAGCTAGCTAACATTAGCCCAAACATGTGGTTATCGTTAGCTGAGCTATGTTTGTTGCCTTTTAGCCTCCGGTATTGACACTGTGTATTTTCATTATGTAGCCCCGCCGATTTACGGCGTTCGATTTTTCGGCTTTTTTGACTTGGAACTATTCTGTTTACACTGGTGTTTGTAATGCTGAGTTACAGAAGATCGAGGTAAAATTATCAACGGCTTCCACCAATGAAAGAACCTCATATGGCTCAGAACCCCAAACGAGCACAACACACTTTGGGGTTCCTACTGTCTCACTTTGTGCAGTACGCCACTGTCTTCGTACAGTTTTCCTGAAGGTACAAAAGGAATTCTGTACAGGTATTGCTGGGTCACAGGTGACAGAACCATGGAGTGGCCATTTTACCTCTGCAGCTGAATGTGTGCATGGACTTTTGTTCAGTGCAACTGGAGTGCATGTGGAGGATAGGATGGACCTCCCTGAGAAGTTCCACAGTTCAGTCATTGAAGCTGTGTATGATGAGCTCCTCAGAAGAATTAAGGCCAGGAAAAATGTGAATGTGAACCAAGCATTCATCAGTGGTGGTCTGGTGCTTGGAGGAGCTTTATCATTTGTTAAGGTTATTCAGAGGAAAGATCTGTCCCAGTTCCTCTACTGTCCCTCCATAGACGGCCCCGGATCTGCAAAGCCAACAACAGTAAGGACCACTGTATCTGGTGTGGCTGAAGCTAAGACCAGGCAGACACACTGGATACATCGCCTAATGGGGAGGATCTCAAGAACTGTCAGGAAGGTAAAGTAGTGGTCTATTTTATATATTTATGTTCTTAATGAATTTAGTAGCATGACAGTCCATGGAGGAAGAAGACCAAGCTTTGAGTTCTGGTGTGCATAAAAGTAGCTCTTCAGAAGCAGAGAAAAACAGTTTGCTTTTTAGAAAGTGCGAATGTTAAACACCATTTTGTTTCTGATGGTATTTCTTTCTCCTTGTTTTAGATCTACACCAGAAGCCCAACTCTCTGGAGAAGATGTGTCAGAGCTCTTTCTCACAGAGGATAAGCTCCATGTTTAAAAAAATAAAAAGTAAACACTTCACAAGTGATGATGTGTTTATGCTCTCCTTTATGAAGAATTAGTTCCATGTTTAAAAAATGTGGAAATAAATAAAGATGTACTGATGTAAAATGTAGACCAGTCACTTCACTCACTATCTGACAGGATATATAGACACATGTAGAGAGAGAATAAGGCACCATAAAACCCATAAACACGTAAATTTCATAGAACAAGTTTCAGTATGTAAATTCTCTTTAAGGTGTTTACAACATGTAGACAGTGGAAGGATTTTTAATGTGCTGGTAATGGTAGCAGTTCCTGGGATGAGCAGAGACTGGACATTGAGACCGCTTCCAAACGCACAACAGCCTTGACAGACACATACGCCTGCTCCCTGCTTTCATAGACCCAGTCAGTGCAAATACCAGGAATTATAGGCAGAGGCATATCGGAATAGCGGCGAATGAAGAACAACAACAGGGTCCCTTTGTAACACGTTTCAAGTAGAAACTGCTACTGTGTAAATTATCTATCATATGTCAGGTTTATATATGCTTATATTGTGTGGTATCTGGAATTTCTAACCGTCATTTGAAAATTAAGTACCAGAAACCTTTATCGTTTTATTTGAAATTGTATGCTTGATATTTAGCTTACTTTGAACTCTGTTCTCAGACATATATAGCGACGTGTACGGTGCATGTATGAATATTAAGTCTTTATCATCACGGTGCACTACTGGGATACTTGTAAAAGGAGTTTGAGTTACCTCCAAAATGGAGGCGCTGTGTATTGTATTCACCCACTGAAATCGAGTACTGTATATTAATTTGGGGGGAGTCCAGTTGTAAATTTGTTGACTTCTCACTTACTTAAAAAATGGAATAAAGTGACTTGGCCCTAAGATGAATGAAAATATAGTCTCCAAAGCTGCCGCTTCTCAGGGCTGCAGTCGTGTGTGTATACCGTGCGAACTTCTCCGTCTGTCATTCACGTTTAATTCCGTTACACCGCTTACCTGAAGCGGGTCACCACAGTAATGTGTTGTCTCTGTGATTTATAAAGCTGTCTGCTGATGACATGTAGATTCTTCAGTCCAAAGATGACAGACAAGGCATCGACAACTTCATCAAGTATTTGTGAAGGCCACAAAGACTAGTAGATTTACTATTTAATGCTGTGTAACTTAGCTATCTGCTAACAGTACAGTTCCATTAACAGCGAGTTAACGTCGTTCAGCATAAAAGGGTTTTTATTCCAGTACAAATGAACAAAATTGCTTTGATTTCCTTGAGATACACTACATACCAAGCGAAGCAAATCTTTAAAAACAAATTTAGAAAAACCTGACTCGTTGGATTAATATACAAGCAGGAAATGTTCTGGTCAATACTTTGCTAGCTAGGTAGTGTTTGCTAACTAGCTAGTGTTAACACAGACTTGCCAGTCAGACCTGGGCGTTTTGTTATTTTCATGCTGACTTATTTCACCTGATCAGTCATTGATGGAAAAATGATGTTAAATTATATGCTGATGGTGTAGGGATCTGTGCTGTGTGTCTATGGATAGAGGGTAAGTGTCCTCCTTTATTTTCCTTACTAATTATTTGCAAATGGAGAATAAAAAACAAGGTAAGTCCATTTGGTGGTAATCTGTGTGTGTGTGTGTGTGTGTGTGTGTGTGTGTGTGTGTGTGTGTGTGTGTGTCCTTGCTGCTCCTGAGGTTTCCAGGCAGCTTAACCCTGGAGAATCTCTTATCCTGGTTGTTCCCATCTCAGTGCCAGTTGCGATGTTTATTAACAGGACTAGTGACCCCAGTCCAAACGCAGTCAGGTCAGTGTGTCTCTGAGTATGAACAGAGAGTGTCATTCAGTTCCAGTCTGCAGCTGAAAGAGTCTGACAGTGGCGTTTACATCATATGGGACATCAGGAATAAGGAGATTGTATTCACCTTTAGGGTCACCGTAGAAGGTAAGACTTTAACCTGCCTGAGCACAGTCATGTTCAGGATACTCTCAGGTAACCTCATGTGTAAATCAAATAGCAAGATTTTATTTTCTTTATGTTTCTATCTGTGTGATTTTTGGTTGCTTATAAGTCTGCTGTCGTTTTAGGAAAGAACACAGACACCGACATGACTTTGGCTCCAGTAAAAAGTGAGTATTTATTATAATCTGCTGTTTTGTATTTTCATTAGTTTGAACTATATACTTCAGTATTAAGACAATGAAAATATAGTGAAACTCACTGTTTTGAATAATAAACGCATTTACTGACCAGTAATATGAACCGTTCTTATTGTTTTAAGTAACTTAATAAACAGAAAATACATCACCTGTGTGTGGTCCATCTACACTGATTGTACATTGTACAATAGAACGTCTCCTACATGAAGTTCTAGTGGAGGGGACCCTGCACATCAGAGTAGACTCTTCCTCCTCCTCCTCCTCCTCCTCCTCCTCCTCCTCCTCCTTCTTCCTCTTCTTCTTATTAGTTACATAATAATATATATATTTATATATATTTCTCAGACTCAAGGATGCTTTACGGATAGATATCAGCTTTTACAAACACACACACACACTGTTTGGGTGATAAAATAATCAATCCCACTTTTATCACTAATGCAAACAGTATTTAGATATTTCCATATCAACATTTCTTAAAATGATCAAAAGTGCCTTGTAACAACTATTGAAGGGAACATGACACCTTGGTCTGTGTAAAACAAAATATTTTTTTATGGAGTAGAAATAAATTTAGAAAAGGGGCAATCATCTCTTAGGTTTCAACTTGGACACACACATTCTCTAAGTCTTGCTTTCTGGGGAGGATTAGTACCATCACCTGTGAGCTGTGTCACAGCAGGGTGTTTATTTAAAAAACAAAACACCCAACTTTTTGGGTAATGTGACCAGCCAGCAATTCATTATGATAAACTTCCAATCACTGAATGTTTTACCACTGTTGTTTTACCTTTGTTTCCAAATACAGTATATTTTAATTATGATCAGACAAAGCTATAGAGGTTTTGTAAAATATTTACAGGCAGGTGTATTTTTGCACTGAAAATGTATTACATTCCATTTATATGCACTGATGGAAGAATGTCAGATTTTCTTCTTGTAGAACCCCCTACCTCTTAACTACTGCCTTGTAGGTAAGGTGAGTTCATTTTCCTCTGCACAACTATTTATAATGATTATAAAGGCTAGGTTCTCTTGTGTACTCAGGATAATGTGTTTCTACTATTGTCCACTAGTGATTAGGTGAACTATCTAATTATTTTCTCATTTTCCCTCACACTCCAAACTTTAGTAAAACTCTCCCCTGAAAACATTAAATAGACTAGCTGTCCCATGCAATAAAATCAAAAGGGAAAGGGATTAGTAGTTTTTTCACCAATGAACTTATTTACTGCATAAACCACACATATTCTTTAGTATAAAGGCATTAGTGAGAACTCACATTTCAACAGCACTGTTCAGCACTGGCTAAGGTGGCTAACCCACTACACTACTGTTATGTAGATCATTAACCCTGTTGTGTAACATTATTCTAAAAGAGCCATCACCAGCAGATGCAGGTGGAGAACATGAATGTTATTATATTACAGTAACTCAACAATAAGACCAGAATAGATTCAATTCTGTAGGTACCAAATATGAACAAATGTGTGTTTTTGCATGTTTTGAGTATGTGCTGAATTTATATGTCTGTGTGTGGTACCCCTTTGTATGTGAGGCTGTTTGTGAAAGTGGTGTGTGTGTTTTCTCTCACAGGGAATCTGTTGAAGAGGTCGATGAACATGTCTCCTGTGAGGGGGCTTTTTCGGCGAGTCATCAAGGTGTAACGCGGGAGGGGGTGGAGAGCGAACACACGTGCGAAGTGACGACGCCATAACAAACCAAACTGATTAACTAGAATAAACAAATAATACATTTAATAATAATCAACACAGACTAACAATATAGAATAGAATGAAGAACAACAGACTAACAGAAAAATAAGATGATAACAGGGTGATGGCGAGAAATGGGCAATGAGGGAATAAAACATTAGAGAAAGACTAACAGAACAACAATAATAAAACATAACAGGGAGCATAAAGACAGACAAACGGGAACACAGAACTAGGCTATATAAGATGAACAAACAATATTGAGCACGAAGATACAGAACTAAACAAGGAAAGCAACATGCAGCAAGAGTAACCAAACAATGAGATCGGACTAGAAATGCAATGATAGCGACCAAACGAGAACTGACCAGAAACCATGCGAGCCACACTAAGCCAATGACCAACAAACAGGATACGTAGGGACGGGGTTTTTATAACATTACAATTAGGGACAAACTCAAAACAGCTGGAGACTAAGGGGAGGAGACAGATAACCACAGAAACTGACATAAACCCAGAAATAACTAGGTTGCCCGGGAAACGGGGAACGCTCCGGTCTGTGGACGTGACACAAGGACACGAGGCGTTTCTGAAACAGGAAGTTACTCTGGCTACGTCCACCTTACCCATGATCCTCTCCTGCATACATACACAACAATAAAATCACCTTCATCTCACCAGCCTGACCAGAACACACTCACATACATACACACACATGCACAACAACAAAACTACCAACCTCTCACCAGTCTAAACAGAACACACCATTAGTCAAAGGAGCAGTGTGTTGGTGCTATACTACACACACACACACACACACACACACACACACACACACACACACACACACACACAGGAGCAGTGTGTGGATGTGTTATACTACACCTGTGTGGCAGGAGTGTGTGCTGCATCCGTTTCCTTCACCACACCCCTCAACACTTTAACCAGATAGAGTGCAGCACTGAGAGAAAGAGAGTGAGAGCGAGACACAATATGAATCACAACCATCTAAACATCTAACAAATTAACAACGTGCCTCTTGCCCCTCTACCTCTCTGCAGTAGTGTTTCCCACAACACAGCTGGTTCCTGTCACACACACACATATGCACACACACATGCGTGCACGCACGCAGATATGTACACACACACAAGTACACACACATACATTGAACAACAGGGGCCATCACTTTATCACATTTGCTGTGGCTTTTATTTTGTAATTTTACTCTACAGCAAGCGTGTTGGTCTTCCACAGCACTACCACATTTAAAAACTTTGTAACAGGAAGTATTTGTGACTAATAGTAAAGCAATCTGGAGGTGAGATTAGCCAGTCCATTTATTCAACACAGATTAACAGATAATTCCAATTACCATATATTGTCCTAAAATTAGCAGTACAGCATCTGTTTCATCACACCATGTAGTGTGTATAGCTTGTTTACTACCAGAGCAGGCATTCATTCATTCATTGATTCATTCATACCAGAGCATTCTGCCTATGTAGAATGGGGAGAGGTGCATAGCTACTGTTACTCTGGGACGCTCAGAGAGAGGCGCATAGCTACTGTTACTCTGGGATGCTCGGGGAGAGGCACATAGCTACTGTTACTCTGGGATGCTCGGGGAGAGGCGCATAGCTACTGTTACTCTGGGACGCTCAGGGAGAGGCGCATAGCTACTGTTACTCTGGGACGCTCAGGGAGAGGCGCATAGCTACTGTTACTCTGGGACGGTCAGGGAGAGGCGCATAGCTACTGTTACTCTGGGACGCTCGGGAAGAGGCTCACAGCTACTGTTACTCTGGGACACTCGGGAAGAGGCGCACAGCTACTGTTACTCTGGGATGCTCGGAGAGAGGCGCACAGCTACTGTTACTCTGGGATGCTCGGGAAGAGGCGCACAGCTACTGTTACTCTGGGACGCTCGGGAAGAGGCACACAGGTACTGTTACTCTGGGACGCTCGGGAAGAGGCTCACAGCTACTGTTACTCTGGGACACTCGGGAAGAGGCGCACAGCTACTGTTACTCTGGGATGCTCAGAGAGAGGCGCACAGCTACTGTTACTCTGGGATGCTCGGGGAGAGGCGCATAGCTACTGTTACTCTGGGACACTCGGGAAGAGGCGCACAGCTACTGTTACTCTGGGACGCTCGGGAAGAGGCACACAGGTACTGCTACTCTGGGAAGCTCAGGGAGAGGCACACAGGTACTGTGTGAGAGCACTCATTTTCAGTGAGAGCACTCATTTTCAGATCATCCAACAGGTGTGTGAATTTCATTTGTCCGTACTTTCACTTGACTTTAAAGGGTTAAATAGTACATATGTGATCAGTGTTTATTATTGGTGTCATCTGTGTGTGTACCTGTGTGAAAATGAGCTCTACAAGCTCCTGTAGCAGCGTCTCCACTTGTGGTCACACAGTAATTCCGCGTGGATGTGATGTCATCAGTGTCTGACTCAAAGGACCCAGGTGATGGTTTCAGGTGGCTGAGCACATGCTGGATCCAGTCAGCCAGAGAGGACTGTGCGTAGTAGTCCTCCGAACCATCCTCACACACGACATCCTGCCAGGCAGGCCACATGCAGAGCTCAGGAGCTTGTGTCAGTCAGCACACATGTGCAAACATAGACACTTAACAGCACAATAATGTTGTGAAGCTCTGATCCATCGCCATCTCACCAATACCATAGGAAAATGCGAAACACTCAAAAGGTCAAAGTCTTAGTGAGCAGCTGTTTCTCACCTGGTATGAGTAAAGGCACATCTGTGAAAACGCCCAGTTAGCATAACAATAAACAGTTAGCCACCCAGCTAAAAATTATTTTGGTTTGGTGCTTCTATAACAGTAATGTAATAAAAATAGCTAACTAACCATAAACTTGACATCGTGTGTGACCTGTTTAACACAACAATGTCATCTGAACAAGGTTAATTCAGATATATGCAGCTGCGGTCGTTACCTTAACTATATATAACTGTTCAGCTAATGCTAGCTAGTAATATAGTAAGCTAGTGTTAACTGCATAGATAGCTCTCATAGGATAATATTCATGAATATTAGGAGAGCTACACGGTTATCTTAAGTCTAACTAACCTATAAGATACCAATATTCAGCAGAGTTCCGAATAAACGTTACTTTCAGTTTCCTGGCTACGATATTTTAGCTAGGCTGGCTAGCTTTCTTATACAGGCCAGGCGCTAACCTGGCTAAGATATTTACAATGGGATGATTAGTTAAAATTATGAGTTGTGTCTAGATATATAACCACAGCCACAGCGGTTCCTGTAGTTTGTGGCTTTAGCAGGTCCGTTAGGAATACCGCCACTTATGCGAAATTACTGTTTCATGCAACTATTTCAGACTATTATAGAGCTTCAAGTAGTGATATATAGTGAATTGAATACACATTTAACAGCATATTGCCATCCCATTACTCCAAATTTCTACAGTAAAAACAACTTAGTCATACTAAAAGTAACTACATAAGAGAGTGTATTTCACGAATTTAATGGATTAGTTGATCTGTTTATTTTATAAAGATTCAATATGTGCTATGTATTTAGTGATCCAAAGAGACATTTTACACAAGCTTGCCATCCAAATACTTCAAATTCCTACAGTAAAAACATTGCTCTCATATGTTGAATATGTTGCAAAGTGTTTTCCAAGAATATCACAGTGAATTGATAATTAGATTTTTTTTCATGTGATCTCAAAATATACTATAGTGAACTGATTAGCTATTTGCACAGTATTGCTCTATATTTTATCCACCTTTCCTTATGAGTAGCTAAGAAAGTGATCTTTATAAATGTAGTGGATTTAACAGAAAAAGGGAAGGTTTGAATTTCCAAAAAGTGAAACTTTTCTGTTCTACATATGCCTTAACACACATTTTCTTTAGGTGCATTAGACCCAAGATATGATTAATTAAGATGGAGAACACATTTATTTTAGATTTTTACCTAAAAGAACAAGAAACCCCTATGGATGATCACAACACAAGACGTAGGCTCGCGCCGAAGCCTTCAGTGCAGATGTGTGACAGCACGGCGTGACGTGCACCAGATGTTATGACCATAAAATGGGGTTTACCGCACGTGGGTGTTTACCACAAGTTGGGGTTTAGCTAAAGACACACTCCTAGCTGGATAACACCTCAGCTTGTGTGGTTTTATCTGCTTTGATCCACCAGAGTGGTGAGTAGCTGATATGTTTACAAATAAACCCACCAGAGTGGTGAGCAGCTGATATGATCACTGAAATTATGTTAGCAGGCCATTTTGTGGCAGGGCTGAAATGCAGTGGCTTGAATGCAGTAATTTTTGTGATTGTTAATTTTCATGGTAAGGAATGACTTTGCAATTAATTGCAATTCATCTAATCACTCTTCACGATGTAGAATGGAAATTGCTACCATAAAAACTAAAGCAGCAACATTTGTGAAAACCAAAATGTGTGCTAGTCTCAAATGTGTGGCCACGACTGTATGCTTTATGTTGTATGCTTTCATTTGATTCACGTTCTGACAGTCTGACTCGTTACCCTTTAAAGGTATCACAAATAATATAATCTGCTGCAGATCTAATTGTTTTTAAAAATTGTATGATGCCTTAACAAGCACCTCAAGTCTGATGAACATACCACCATAACAGAACTCCAATCTTTAAAAAAAAGTAAAGACATGAAGGCTGAGGACAGTGTGGTAGCAAATCCACATCCACATCCATAACAAACATGTGCCCTGACCACCAGATCAAAGAGCCAGCTCTGTGGCACAGAAGATAGAGTAGCCATTTAACCTTCCTTATTGATGGTCTTCATTACACACCCATTAATGAGACCATATACAGACACGCACAACAAAAAAGGTGGTGGCTACAGAAAACAAGTGCAAGCACATCTAGGTCTTTTGGCTTTAAGTATCAAGTAAGTTTCAAGTATGCCTTTTACCTATCCAATCCCAGATAAATCTCAGATTATCAGGTTTTGTGCTTCAAGTAATGCAATGTGGCAAGATTAATGACAGGATATGCGCCTGAAGTTGTATGCCTCTGGAGAATTCTGCTATTGCTATGGATACCCGTTATGTAAAGTATTGTAGTCCTTTGGAGAATACCGCTGTTGCTATAATGTAAGGTGTTGTAGTCCTCTGGTGAATACTACTGCTGCTATAGTTACTTCTGTTGCTATAATGTAAGGTGTTGTAGTCCTCTGGTGAATACTACTGCTGCTATAGTTACTTCTGTTGCTGTAATGTAAGGTGTTGTATTCCTCTGGTGAATACTACTGCTGCTATAGTTACTTCTGTTGCTGTAATGTAAGGTGTTGTAGTCCTCTGGTGAATACTGATGTTGCTATAGTTACTTCTGTTGCTGTAATGTAAGGTGTTGTAGTCCTCTGGTGAATACTGCTGTTGCTATAGTTACTTCTGTTGCTGTAATGTAAGGTGTTGTATTCCTCTGTGTGTGTGTGTGTGTGCGTATACTCGGTCATTAAAATATTTTAAACTAGAAGGTTTAAAAAGTACTGACGCTACAATAGAGTTAACTGGCTAGTATATGTAGCTAATATTAGCTGCAGTACTGTGCTAGCTAGCTTAGCTACCTTTGCGGATTGTCAACTTTCATTATTAGGTTTTACACATGTGAAGTTTACAGCGTGCACTGTTTCTGATACACGTTAGCTTGATTTTTGTGTGGTTGAATGAGCAGATAAATTTATTAAAATCTAAAGGGAAAAAACCTTGAACTGTGCAAGGTTTAGCAGGTTTAGCAAGTTGATATTGATGTGGAGATGGTACTTGTGGCATAATTATGATGTAATAAAGGGGCTGTGAAGTCACACAAGTTATCACATTAATCACGCCTTTCACCATTCCCATAGTACTCATTTGCTTTGTTGCTGCTTATTGTAATTGGCTGAGGTCTGTTCCCCAAAAACTAAAAGGCTTATCGATCTTTAGAATTCACATCAAAAGACGAGAGGCGCCAGAAGATATGGAACAGAGGAAAGGTGGCTGCACAAAGCTGCCACCAATAAGACCAAACCACAGTGCTCAGAAATCAAACAATGTTCAGGTACGTGTATACACATTTTATTTAAATGCTGAAATGAAGGCGCATGTGTTTTTGAATCTTTAAATTATATGGGATACCTTAAAAATATTTGTACTGGTGCCCCAAGAAAGAAACAAATAGAAATACATTTTTAGTACATTTAATTAAAACGTTGTTTGGCTATGATGGAAGGTTGTGTATGATTATGTGTGCTTGTGTGTCAGTATGTAGATTCTTGTGTGAAAAATACCTTGTATACTTTGTTTAGGCTCTTGATGTGGGTGTGCACAGTCCAGAAACTAGAGACAGCACACATTTTGCTCAACTTGTTCTACCTCCAATCAATGGTAGCCATCCACTACCATTTCAGAGAAAAAAAGGTAAAGAACTATAAAGTCTATACATTCTAGAGAAAATTACATGGCAATTCATTCCTGTTGGTTTTTAACATATGGTTTCATATGAAGAGTCATAATATATTTTTAAACTGAGCCTTCTCATCTGAACATAGCTCAATTTCAAGAGGGCAAAATCAGCTGTTGCCATCTGTTAATTAATAGAACTGGATGATTCTTTAGTATAACTCTGCCCTGTAATTTTAGGTTCAGATGAGCAGCTGCAGAAGACTGGTCTGGATGGATGTCATGACATTGAAGCTTCCAAAGAGCAGCTGGAGATGGAGAGATATAATCTTGAAGCTGAGTATAAGGAACACCAAGCGCTTCTGCAGAGCCTCCTGTCAGAAAGGGATGAACTCTGCCAGTTGAACAGCGAGCAGCAGATGATAATAGCTGACTGGTTGGAAAGGGAAAACGTGCCAATGCCTGTGTGTACAAGGCGGAGTCGCCATGGCTACCAGGACCAGCTAAAAATTCTAGAGGACCTAAAGTTGCAGTGGCAGTGCAAATCACAGCTCTACCAGCAGCAAGTTGAAGAACTCCGGCCCCGGTGCCAGGAGAAGAAGAAGCAGTGGGACTGTGAATATCAAGCCTTCATCATGATGATGCAAGAAGTACTCCTTGCGGCTCTCGCTCGGCGGCTGGGAAAGCGGGCAGCTCTTGTTGAGGTGAAACGGCTCCTTGCAGCTGAGCAGAAGACGGAGAATAAGCTCACTGCTGCAAAAATACGGAACCTTGCGCTGCAGATGAGGGTACAAAGCCGGGAAGAAGCTATTGGAGAACTGGAGGAGAGGACAAAGGCTGAAAAACTGAAATTTGAAAATGAGAATTATAAGACTATGATCTTGGAGTATGAAGAGCAGGTTATTCGAATAAAGAAAGGAATTACCAGCACTAGAGAGGTATGACGTCCTATTAAACTCAGTAGATTAAGACTAATGTGGGTGCAACTTCTGTTGATTTTTTAGATAGCCATGGAACTGTCAAGTAGACTTGAAAACATAACAAGACCCATCCCATAAATCCCACCACAAAACTTGGAAATTTCGAGCCCACATTTAAAACTGAAAATGCAGTAAATTTATTGCCACGGAGTAGGATGGGAAGATGTATTGTACAGTAGAGTCCTGAAGGCATAGAAAATAATCTCAGTATTGTGTACCTCCACTCTCAGTTCCAGTCACATCTCAAAGAAACGATCAACTTTGTGGAGCTGGAGATCCAGGCCAAACTAGCCAATCTGGCCAAGATAAAGGCAATGATCGGCAACAAGCGGAAAGCTCTGGCAGGGGTAATGATAACTAAAGACAAGCTGCGTGCAGACAATCTGCACCTGTGCCAGCGCTGCAGCCTGCTGAGAAACAAGAAGCTGCTCCAGGATTTTGAGAAGGTGAAGGATGCATGCGAGGACCTGCAGAGCCAACTAGACATTCTCAAGAGGCAGCAGGAAAAGCTCTCTGTCAAGTGTAGCACAGTAAAGAGCAAGCTGAAGCAGAGCAGGCCACTGCAGCATTGTGTATAACACAGTTGAACACACACGTGTACACGTATATACACATACATGCTGTATGCTCTTTGTGCAGAACTAAAATAAAAACAGTACACTGTTATATTTGAAAATAGTGCTGTGCCTTTTATATTTGAAAGTTGACAAAATATCTAATATATGTGTGTTTGTGTGTGTCTGTCTGTTTGTGTATATGTTACTTTCCAGGGAATACAATTGTCTGTACATGTTTAAAAAATGTCAATATAAGAAGTCAGTATAACTTTGGGAAGGAAGACTATGTTCCAAACACAAGTCACTCGTTGTCTTCCAATGAATCAAATAAACACATCAGTATAATGGATTGTAATTGACATGGTTTGCCAGAATTGTACGTTTAGTATTCATGTTTGAAGAATTACATAACTTTTGCTCTCTTAGCCTTCATCTTTATTCAAGGCTTTATGACTTATCTTGGGATATGCATCAAACCTTACCAATGTACTGCTAGTCAGATTCTCTCCACCTAGTTCCACAGTTAAATTGTGCCATATTCTGACATCGTTGTGCGATTCAACTTTCATTATTAGGTTTTACATGTGTGATGTTTACAGCGTGTACTGTTTCTGATACACGTTGGCTTGATTTTCGTGTGGTTGAATGAGCAGATAAATTGATTAAAATCTAAAGGAAAAAACCTTGAACCGTGCAAGGTTTAGCAGGTTAAGCAAGTTGATATTTATGTAGAGATGGTACTTGTGGCATAATTATGATGTAATAAAGGGGCTGTGAAGTCACACAAGTTATCAGATTAATCACGCCTTTCACCATTCCCATAGTACTCATTTGCTTCGTTGCTGCTTATTGTAATTGGCTGAGGTCTGTTCCCCAAAAACTAAAAGGCTTATCGATCTTTAGAATTCACATCAAAAGACAAGAGGCGCCAGTAGATATGGAAAAGAGGAAAAGGGGCTGCACAAAGCTGCCACCAATAAGACCAAAACACAGTGCTCAGAAAGCAAACAACGTTCAGGTACGTGTATACACATTTTATTTAAATGCTGAAATGAAGGCGCATGTGTTTTTGAATCTTTAAATTATATGGGATACCTTAAAAATATTTGTACTGCTGCCTCAAGAAAGAAACAAATAGAAATACATTTTTAGTACATTTTAATAAAAAGTTGTTTGGCTATGATGGAAGGTTGTGTATGGTTATGTGTGCTTGTGTGTCAGTATGTAGATTCTTGTGTGAAAAATACCTTGTATACTTTGTTTAGGCTCTTGATGTGGGTGTGCACAGTCCAGAAACTAGAGACAGCACACATTTTGCTCCACTTGTTCTACCTCCAATCAATGGTAGCCATCCACTACCATTTCAGAGAAAAAAAGGTAAAGAACTAGAAAGTCTATACATTCTAGAGAAAATTACATGGCAATTAATTCCTGTTGGTTTTTAACACATGGTTTCATACGAAGAGTCGTAATATATTTTTAAACTGAGCCTTCTCATCTGAACATAGCTCAATTTCAAGATGGCAAAATCAGCTGTTGCCATCTGTTAATTAATAGAACTGGATGATTCTTTAGTATAACTCTGCCCCGTAAATTTAGGTTCATATGAGCAGCTGCAGAAGACTGGTCTGGATGGATGTCATGACAATGAAGCTTCCAAAGAGCAGCTGGAGATGGAGAGATATAATCTTGAAGCTGAGTATAAGGAACACCAAGCGCTTCTGCAGAGCCTCCTGTCAGAAAGGGATGAACTCTGCCAGTTGAACAGCGAGCAGCAGATGATAATAGCTGACTGGTTGGAAAGGGAAAACGTGCCAATGCCTGTGTGTACAAGGCGGAGTCGCCATGGCTACCAGGACCAGCTAAAAATTCTAGAGGACCTAAAGTTGCAGTGGCAGCGCAAATCACAGCTCTACCAGCAGCAATTTGAAGAACTCCGGCCCCGGTGCCAGGAGAAGAAGAAGCAGTGGGACTGTGAATATCAAGCCTTCATCATGATGATGCAAGAAGTACTCCTTGCGGCTCTCGCCCGGCGGCTGGGAAAGCGGGCAGCTCTTGTTGAGGTGAAACGGCTCCTTGCAGCTGAGCAGAAGACGGAGAATAAGCTCACTGCTGCAAAAATACGGAACCTTGCGCTGCAAATGAGGGTACAAAGCCGGGAAGAAGCTATTGGAGAACTGGAGGAGAGGACAAAGGCTGAAAAACTGAAATTTGAAAATGAGAATTATAAGACTATGATCTTGGAGTATGAAGAGGAGCTTATTCGAATAAAGAAAGGAATTACCAGCACTAGAGAGGTATGACGTCCTATTAAACTCAGTAGATTAAGACTAATGTGGGTGCAAGTTCTGTTGATTTTTTAGATAGCCATGGAACTGTCAAGTAGACTTGAAAACATAACAAGACCCATCCCATAAATCCCAACACAAAACTTGGAAATTTCGAGCCCCCATTTAAAACTGAAAATGCAGTAAATTTATTGCCACGGAGTAGGATGGGAAAATGTATTGTACTGTAGTAGAGTCTTGAAGGCATAGAAAATAATCTCAGTATTGTGTACCTCCACTCTCAGTTCCAGTCACATCTCAAAGAAACGATCAACTTTGTGGAGCTGGAGATCCAGGCCAAACTAGCCAATCTGGCCAAGATAAAGGCAATGATCGGCAACAAGCGGAAAGCTCTGGCAGGGGTAATGATAACTAAAGACAAGCTGCGTGCAGACAATCTGCGCCTGTACCAGCGCTGCAGCCTGCTGAGAAACAAGAAGCTGCTCCAGGATTTTGAGAAGGTGAAGGATGCATGCGAGGACCTGCAGAGCCAAATAGACATTCTCAAGAGGCAGCATGAAAAGCTCTCTGTCAAGTGTAGCACAGTAAAGAGCAAGCTGAAGCAGAGCAGGCCACTGCAGCATTGTGTATAACACAGTTGAACACACACGTGTACACGTATATACACAAACATGCTGTATGCTCTTTGTGCAGAACTAAAATAAAAACAGTACACTGTTATATTTGAAAATAGTGCTGTGCCTTTTATATTTGAAAGTGGACAAAATATCTGATATATGTGTGTTTGTGTGTGTGTGTGTGTCTGTCTGTGTGTGTATATGTTACTTTCCAGGGAATAAAATTGTCTGTACATGTTTAAAAAATGTCAGTATAAGAAGTCAGTATAACTTTGGGAAGGAAGACTATGTTCCAAACACAAGTCACTCGTTGTCTTCCAGTGAATCAAATAAACACATCAGTATAATGGATTGTAATTGACATGGTTTGCCAGAATTGTACGTTTAGTATTCATGTTTGAAGAATTACATGACTTTTGCTCTCTTAGCCTTCATCTTTATTCAAGGCTTTATGACTTATCTTGGGATATGCATCAAACCTTACCAATGTACTGCTAGTCAGATTCTCTCCACCTAGTTCCACAGTTAAATTGTGCCAGATTCTGACATCGTTGTGCGATTCAACACAGCTGGCATGTACACTATTATAGCTGTAATTAAGGGAGCCACGCTAAAGACCACAAATTACTGAAGAAAAGATATCTGACATTTAAGGAGAGAGACTCAGAGCTGAGTCCTACTGAGAGAGCAGCTCCGTGACTTCTTCATCCAAAAGTTCAGTAGACAGGCGAATCCCAAAGTTACAATCATCTATGTTATGCTAATTTTTGCTGATATGACTTCAAAACCCTCCCCACTCTAACCAATTTCTTTGGGTTTGCCAGTAACACTAGTTGACCATAGCATAAAGATAATGTTTTGTTCTGTCCTATTTGTTGATATTTCAAACTGAATAGTAAGAAAAGGCAATACACAGTGACCAATAAGCAATAAAAAGTTAATGAAAAGCTACAGACACACTGTTAAATGGGCTGACCCAGATATTTATCACCAGAGACCCAGAGCCCTAAACACTTGCCCAAGTCATTGTTTTGACTTATCTGGGTCCTAATCAGATGATTCATACTATAGCTAAGCAATTTGACCCAGGAGTACATTTCACTGCGCATCATTTTTAAAACCATGACAAAAACAATACAGTTTTCCATCTATGTCACCAGCCCAACACACAGCCAGTCTCATCGATGGAGCTTTCATAACTTAGAAAGGACCAGCTCAATAAGCCCTTGGTGCTAGATGCTATACACAAATGGTGCACTGTCTGAACTGGACCTAGAGTAGGAAATGAAAAGTAATTAACTAGCAATAGTAAAAGCATGGACTGAGAGATTTATTGAGTCCAATCTCTCTCTCGTTCCATCTCTCTCTATCTCTCTCTCTCTCTGAGGCATTTTCATTATTTATTGCCTAGCTAACAAATCTGCAGAGACATCTGAAGGCCTCTGAGTTCAGCTTGATAAAGAAAATGTTTTTAACCCAACAAAAACCCAATCTGTTTACTGAAAGGTTGAATCTCATTTTCTTAAAGAGCAGGGTGCAGCGTTGATCTCTAGCTTGCAGACCACATCTATACCAGCTCCATTCCTGAGTCACCTGCTACATGCTAGCTAGCTTAGCTACCTTTGCGGATTTTCAACTTTCATTATTAGGTTTTACACGTGTGATGTTTACAGCGTGTACTGTTTCTGATACACGTTGGCTTGATTTTCGTGTGGTTGAATGAGCAGATAAATTGATTAAAATCTAAAGGGAAAAAACCTTGAACTGTGCAATGTTTAGCAGGTTTAGCAAATTGATATTGATGTAGAGATGGTACTTGTGGCATAATTATGATGTAATAAAGGGGCTGTGAAGTCACACAAGTTATCACATTAATCACGCCTTTCACCATTCCCATAGTACTCATTTGCTTCGTTGCTGCTTACTGTATTTGGCTGAGGTCTGTTCCCCAAAAACTAAAAGGCTTATCGATCTTTAGAATTCACATCAAAAGACGAGAGGCGCCAGTAGATATGGAAAAGAGGAAAGGTGGCTGCACAAAGCTGCCACCAATAAGACCAAACCACAGCGCTCAGAAAGCAAACAACGTTCAGGTACGTGTATACACATTTTATTTAAATGCTGAAATGAAGGAGCATGTGTTTTTGAATCTTTAAATTATATGGGATACCTTAAAAATATTTGTACTGCTGCCTCAAGAAAGAAACAAACAGAAATACATTTTTAGTACATTTTAATAAAACGTTGTTTGGCTATGATGGAAGGTTGTGTATGGTTATGTGTGCTTGTGTGTCAGTATGTAGATTCTTGTGTGAAAAATACCTTGTATACTTTGTTTAGGCTCTTGATGTGGGTGTGCACAGTCCAGAAACTAGAGACAGCACACATTTTGCTCCACTTGTTCTACCTCCAATCAATGGTAGCCATCCACTACCATTTCAGAGAAAAAAAGGTAAAGAACTAGAAAGTCTATACATTCTAGAGAAAATTACATGGCAATTCATTCCTGTTGGTTTTTAACACACGGTTTCATATGAAGAGTCGTAATATATTTTTAAACTGAGCCTTCTCATCTGAACATAGCTCAATTTCAAGATGGCAAAATCAGCTGTTGCCATCTGTTAATTAATAGAACTGGATGATTCTTTAGTATAACTCTGCCCCGTAAATTTAGGTTCATATGAGCAGCTGCAGAAGACTGGTCTGGATGGATGTCATGACATTGAAGCTTCCAAAGAGCAGCTGGAGATGGAGAGATATAATCTTGAAGCTGAGTATAAGGAACACCAAGCGCTTCTGCAGAGCCTCCTGTCAGAAAGGGATGAACTCTGCCAGTTGAACAGCGAGCAGCAGATGATAATAGCTGACTGGTTGGAAAGGGAAAACGTGCCAATGCCTGTGTGTACAAGGCGGAGTCGCCATGGCTACCAGGACCAGCTAAAAATTCTAGAGGACCTAAAGTTGCAGTGGCAGTGCAAATCACAGCTCTACCAGCAGCAATTTGAAGAACTCCGGCCCCGGTGCCAGGAGAAGAAGAAGCAGTGGGACTGTGAATATCAAGCCTTCATCATGATGATGCAAGAAGTACTCCTTGCGGCTCTCGCCCGGCGGCTGGGAAAGCGGGCAGCTCTTGTTGCGGTGAAACGGCTCCTTGCAGCTGAGCAGAAGACGGAGAATAAGCTCACTGCTGCAAAAATACGGAACCTTGCGCTGCAGATGAGGGTACAAAGCCGGGAAGAAGCTATTGGAGAACTGGAGGAGAGGACAAAGGCTGAAAAACTGAAATTTGAAAATGAGAATTATAAGACTATGATCTTGGAGTATGAAGAGGAGCTTATTCGAATAAAGAAAGGAATTACCAGCACTAGAGAGGTATGACGTCCTATTAAACTCAGTAGATTAAGACTAATGTGGGTGCAAGTTCTGTTGATTTTTTAGATAGCCATGGAACTGTCAAGTAGACTTGAAAACATAACAAGACCCATCCCATAAATCCCATCACAAAACTTGGAAATTTCGAGCCCCCATTTAAAACTGAAAATGCAGTAAATTTATTGCCACGGAGTAGGATGGGAAGATGTATTGTACAGTAGTAGAGTCTTGAAGGCATAGAAAATAATCTCAGTATTGTGTACCTCCACTCTCAGTTCCAGTCACATCTCAAAGAAACGATCAACTTTGTGGAGCTGGAGATCCAGGCCAAACTAGCCAATCTGGCCAAGATAAAGGCAATGATCGGCAACAAGCGGAAAGCTCTGGCAGGGGTAATGATAACTAAAGACAAGCTGCGTGCAGACAATCTGCGCCTGTACCAGCGCTGCAGCCTGCTGAGAAACAAGAAGCTGCTCCAGGATTTTGAGAAGGTGAAGGATGCATGCGAGGACCTGCAGAGCCAAATAGACATTCTCAAGAGGCAGCATGAAAAGCTCTCTGTCAAGTGTAGCACAGTAAAGAGCAAGCTGAAGCAGAGCAGGCCACTGCAGCATTGTGTATAACACAGTTGAACACACACGTGTACACGTATATACACAAACATGCTGTATGCTCTTTGTGCAGAACTAAAATAAAAACAGTACACTGTTATATTTGAAAATAGTGCTGTGCCTTTTATATTTGAAAGTGGACAAAATATCTGATATATGTGTGTTTGTGTGTGTGTGTGTGTCTGTCTGTGTGTGTATATGTTACTTTCCAGGGAATAAAATTGTCTGTACATGTTTAAAAAATGTCAGTATAAGAAGTCAGTATAACTTTGGGAAGGAAGACTATGTTCCAAACACAAGTCACTCGTTGTCTTCCAGTGAATCAAATAAACACATCAGTATAATGGATTGTAATTGACATGGTTTGCCAGAATTGTACGTTTAGTATTCATGTTTGAAGAATTACATGACTTTTGCTCTCTTAGCCTTCATCTTTATTCAAGGCTTTATGACTTATCTTGGGATATGCATCAAACCTTACCAATGTACTGCTAGTCAGATTCTCTCCACCTAGTTCCACAGTTAAATTGTGCCAGATTCTGACATCGTTGTGCGATTCAACACAGCTGGCATGTACACTATTATAGCTGTAATTAAGGGAGCCACGCTAAAGACCACAAATTACTGAAGAAAAGATATCTGACATTTAAGGAGAGAGACTCAGAGCTGAGTCCTACTGAGAGAGCAGCTCCGTGACTTCTTCATCCAAAAGTTCAGTAGACAGGCGAATCCCAAAGTTACAATCATCTATGTTATGCTAATTTTTGCTGATATGACTTCAAAACCCTCCCCACTCTAACCAATTTCTTTGGGTTTGCCAGTAACACTAGTTGACCATAGCATAAAGATAATGTTTTGTTCTGTCCTATTTGTTGATATTTCAAACTGAATAGTAAGAAAAGGCAATACACAGTGACCAATAAGCAATAAAAAGTTAATGAAAAGCTACAGACACACTGTTAAATGGGCTGACCCAGATATTTATCACCAGAGACCCAGAGCCCTAAACACTTGCCCAAGTCATTGTTTTGACTTATCTGGGTCCTAATCAGATGATTCATACTATAGCTAAGCAATTTGACCCAGGAGTACATTTCACTGCGCATCATTTTTAAAACCATGACAAAAACAATACAGTTTTCCATCTATGTCACCAGCCCAACACACAGCCAGTCTCATCGATGGAGCTTTCATAACTTAGAAAGGACCAGCTCAATAAGCCCTTGGTGCTAGATGCTATACACAAATGGTGCACTGTCTGAACTGGACCTAGAGTAGGAAATGAAAAGTAATTAACTAGCAATAGTAAAAGCATGGACTGAGAGATTTATTGAGTCCAATCTCTCTCTCGTTCCATCTCTCTCTATCTCTCTCTCTCTCTGAGGCATTTTCATTATTTATTGCCTAGCTAACAAATCTGCAGAGACATCTGAAGGCCTCTGAGTTCAGCTTGATAAAGAAAATGTTTTTAACCCAACAAAAACCCAATCTGTTTACTGAAAGGTTGAATCTCATTTTCTTAAAGAGCAGGGTGCAGCGTTGATCTCTAGCTTGCAGACCACATCTATACCAGCTCCATTCCTGAGTCACCTGCTACATGCTAGCTAGCTTAGCTACCTTTGCGGATTTTCAACTTTCATTATTAGGTTTTACACGTGTGATGTTTACAGCGTGTACTGTTTCTGATACACGTTGGCTTGATTTTCGTGTGGTTGAATGAGCAGATAAATTGATTAAAATCTAAAGGGAAAAAACCTTGAACTGTGCAATGTTTAGCAGGTTTAGCAAATTGATATTGATGTAGAGATGGTACTTGTGGCATAATTATGATGTAATAAAGGGGCTGTGAAGTCACACAAGTTATCACATTAATCACGCCTTTCACCATTCCCATAGTACTCATTTGCTTCGTTGCTGCTTACTGTATTTGGCTGAGGTCTGTTCCCCAAAAACTAAAAGGCTTATCGATCTTTAGAATTCACATCAAAAGACGAGAGGCGCCAGTAGATATGGAAAAGAGGAAAGGTGGCTGCACAAAGCTGCCACCAATAAGACCAAACCACAGCGCTCAGAAAGCAAACAACGTTCAGGTACGTGTATACACATTTTATTTAAATGCTGAAATGAAGGAGCATGTGTTTTTGAATCTTTAAATTATATGGGATACCTTAAAAATATTTGTACTGCTGCCTCAAGAAAGAAACAAACAGAAATACATTTTTAGTACATTTTAATAAAACGTTGTTTGGCTATGATGGAAGGTTGTGTATGGTTATGTGTGCTTGTGTGTCAGTATGTAGATTCTTGTGTGAAAAATACCTTGTATACTTTGTTTAGGCTCTTGATGTGGGTGTGCACAGTCCAGAAACTAGAGACAGCACACATTTTGCTCCACTTGTTCTACCTCCAATCAATGGTAGCCATCCACTACCATTTCAGAGAAAAAAAGGTAAAGAACTAGAAAGTCTATACATTCTAGAGAAAATTACATGGCAATTCATTCCTGTTGGTTTTTAACACACGGTTTCATATGAAGAGTCGTAATATATTTTTAAACTGAGCCTTCTCATCTGAACATAGCTCAATTTCAAGATGGCAAAATCAGCTGTTGCCATCTGTTAATTAATAGAACTGGATGATTCTTTAGTATAACTCTGCCCCGTAAATTTAGGTTCATATGAGCAGCTGCAGAAGACTGGTCTGGATGGATGTCATGACATTGAAGCTTCCAAAGAGCAGCTGGAGATGGAGAGATATAATCTTGAAGCTGAGTATAAGGAACACCAAGCGCTTCTGCAGAGCCTCCTGTCAGAAAGGGATGAACTCTGCCAGTTGAACAGCGAGCAGCAGATGATAATAGCTGACTGGTTGGAAAGGGAAAACGTGCCAATGCCTGTGTGTACAAGGCGGAGTCGCCATGGCTACCAGGACCAGCTAAAAATTCTAGAGGACCTAAAGTTGCAGTGGCAGTGCAAATCACAGCTCTACCAGCAGCAATTTGAAGAACTCCGGCCCCGGTGCCAGGAGAAGAAGAAGCAGTGGGACTGTGAATATCAAGCCTTCATCATGATGATGCAAGAAGTACTCCTTGCGGCTCTCGCCCGGCGGCTGGGAAAGCGGGCAGCTCTTGTTGCGGTGAAACGGCTCCTTGCAGCTGAGCAGAAGACGGAGAATAAGCTCACTGCTGCAAAAATACGGAACCTTGCGCTGCAGATGAGGGTACAAAGCCGGGAAGAAGCTATTGGAGAACTGGAGGAGAGGACAAAGGCTGAAAAACTGAAATTTGAAAATGAGAATTATAAGACTATGATCTTGGAGTATGAAGAGGAGCTTATTCGAATAAAGAAAGGAATTACCAGCACTAGAGAGGTATGACGTCCTATTAAACTCAGTAGATTAAGACTAATGTGGGTGCAAGTTCTGTTGATTTTTTAGATAGCCATGGAACTGTCAAGTAGACTTGAAAACATAACAAGACCCATCCCATAAATCCCATCACAAAACTTGGAAATTTCGAGCCCCCATTTAAAACTGAAAATGCAGTAAATTTATTGCCACGGAGTAGGATGGGAAGATGTATTGTACAGTAGTAGAGTCTTGAAGGCATAGAAAATAATCTCAGTATTGTGTACCTCCACTCTCAGTTCCAGTCACATCTCAAAGAAACGATCAACTTTGTGGAGCTGGAGATCCAGGCCAAACTAGCCAGTCTGGCCAAGATAAAGGCAATGATCGGCAACAAGCGGAAAGCTCTGGCAGGGGTAATGATAACTAAAGACAAGCTGCGTGCAGACAATCTGCACCTGTACCAGCGCTGCAGCCTGCTGAGAAACAAGAAGCTGCTCCAGGATTTTGAGAAGGTGAAGGATGCATGCGAGGACCTGCAGAGCCAACTAGACATTCTCAAGAGGCAGCATGAAAAGCTCTCTGTCAAGTGTAGCACAGTAAAGAGCAAGCTGAAGCAGAGCAGGCCACTGCAGCATTGTGTATAACACAGTTGAACACACACGTGTACACGTATATACACATACATGCTGTATGCTCTTTGTGCAGAACTAAAATAAAAACAGTACACTGTTATATTTGAAAATAGTGCTGTGCCTTTTATATTTGAAAGTTGACAAAATATCTGATATATGTGTGTTTGTGTGTGTGTGTGTGTGTGTGTCTGTCTGTGTGTGTATATGTTACTTTCCAGGGAATAAAATTGTCTGTACATGTTTAAAAAATGTCAGTATAAGAAGTCAGTATAACTTTGGGAAGGAAGACTATGTTCCAAACACAAGTCACTCGTTGTCTTCCAGTGAATCAAATAAACACATCAGTATAATGGATTGTAATTGACATGGTGTGCCAGAATTGTACGTTTAGTATTCATGTTTGAAGAATTACATAACTTTTGCTCTCTTAGCCTTCATCTTTATTCAAGGCTTTATGACTTATCTCAGGATATGCATCAAACCTTACCAATGTACTGCTAGTCAGATTCTCTCCACCTAGTTCCACAGTTAAAATGTGCCAGATTCTGACATCGTTGTGCGATTCAACACAGCTGGCATGTACACTATTATAGCTGTAATTAAGGTAGCCACGCTAAAGACCACAAATTACTGAAGAAAAGATATCTGACATTTAAGGAGAGAGACTCAGAGCTGAGTCCTACTGAGAGAGCAGCTCCGTGACTTCTTCATCCAAAAGTTCAGTAGACAGGCGAATCCCAAAGTTACAATCATCTATGTTATGCTAATTTTTGCTGATATGACTTCAAAACCATCCCCACTCTAACCAATTTCTTTGGGTTTGCCAGTAACACTAGTTGACCATAGCATAAAGATAATGTTTTGTTCTGTCCTATTTGTTGATATTTCAAACTGAATAGTAAGAAAAGGCAATACACAGTGACCAATAAGCAATAAAAAGTTAATGAAAAGCTACAGACACACTGTTAAATGGGCTGACCCAGATATTTATCACCAGAGACCTAGAGCCCTAAACACTTGCCCAAGTCATTGTTTTGACTTATCTGGGTCCTAATCAGATGATTCATACTATAGCTAAGCAATTTGACCCAGGAGTACATTTCACTGCGCATCATTTTTAAAACCATGACAAAAACAATACAGTTTTCCATCTATGTCACCAGCCCAGCACACAGCCAGTCTCATCGATGGAGCTTTCATAACTTAGAAAGGACCAGCTCAATAAGCCCTTGGTGCTAGATGCTATACACAAATGGTGCACTGTCTGAACTGGACCTAGAGTAGGAAATGAAAAGTAATTAACTAGTAATAGTAATCGCATAGACTGAGAGATTTATTGAGTCCATTCTCTCTCTCGTTCCCTCTCTCTCTCTATCTCTCTCTCTCTGAGGCATTTTCATTATTTATTGCCTAGCTAACAAATCTGCAGAGACATCTGAAAACCTCTGAGTTCAGCTTGATAAAGAAAATGTTTTTAACCCAACAAAAACCCAATCTGTTTACTGAAAGGTTGAAGCTCATTTTCTTAAAGAGCAGGGTGCAGTGTTGATCTCTAGCTTGCAGACCACATCTATACCAGCTCCATTCCTGAGTCACATGCTGTCAAAAAGATAGCTCCTGCTATCACTGCAATGAGCAGGGTACTCCAAGTTGAATGTATATAGAGGCAGCATTGTGCTTTTTGAAGAGTACTGGGTCATGCAGCAGTGACATGAGAGCCTCTCTCTCGTTCTCTTTCTGTCTTTTTTCAGTTTGTTGGAGGTCCACTATGGCAGTGTCACTGTCCATGGTGCTCAGTGATGTCAGTGGAAACACTGATTGAAATAGGCCACAAGTTGGTACTATTCTTTATCTGAACATGGTGATTACAATTTATAAAATGTCACCTTCACTTTCAATTTGTTTTTGCAACTACCCTCTCAGCCCTCTGGTGATTCCATCTGTTTCTTTATATCACCTGCAAAGAATTACATGTTGATGTACTAAGAGAACAAGTCATTAGAAACCAGCTCTATGGAAAATCACTTCCTAGAAAAATGTAAACCAAACAATTTCCAAGTTCAAAAAAGTATGGGGAGTTAGAGTATAGCATGCATCATCCACAAGTTACACAAGTTATGTTTTAAATACTGACCACATTAACAGTAACAAGCAGAGCATATCATGTGCAAGCTCTTATCATATTCATATAAATGGCCCACTATGCCTTCTACATGCACACTGCCTCCCCCACATAGGCCAAAAGTCTGTAAAAATCTAATAAGAATGATGTATACGATATGCAATATTATAAATATGTATCCTTAAAAATACTTATAGGTAAAGCTTGAAAAAAGATGTGGCACCGAAGCAGCATATACCTTTTGTACTAAATTATAATACTTTCTAATAGCCATTGTAAGAAATGTTCATTTAAGAACACTGAATAAATTATCTCTAAGTCCTCATAGTGATCACAAATATAGATGCTCTGAGGAAAAAAGTCTCTGTACTTGTCCTGGGCTCTAGGATAAGCAGTTAAAAACTTTGGCTTCATCAGGGTTTTTAGTAACCAATCCAGAAACCTCTCTTCATGCTTCTAAATTATTTTGCATGTCAAAAAATACAAAACAAAACCAGCAGTAAAAAGTTATCCTGACCATGGCATGTCAGTCCCACAAAGAAGCATTTGCAGTGCTAGTTCACATCATATACGACTCATTCTTAAAGAGGGCTTAGTATTAATAAACTATGGCTTCTGATATTGATGCTGTGGACCTCTGAAGAGGGAAGCATACTTCACAGCTTACAGCCCTTCCTTCAGAGGCAGCTATTTTGGTCTTCAGCTTGGCAGCATACTGGTGTGCTGTTGAGCTGCCCTCCTGTGTTGGCTTGATTGTAACACCCTCTTTATTTTTTAGAGCACAGTGAAGGAAAATAGAAAGTTATCCTGTTTTCTCCCTCAGGAATGCTTTGCTAGCCAGGAGATGACAAAAAGCTCTCCCTTGAGCAATGCTAATGGTTGTCACACTGCTCAGCCGAGATCTGTTCTAGGTTGTCTTGCCGGTAGGGGCCACTAAGTTCCTCTGGACGACGCAGCTTCCCTGGTAGAATAAAACATCAGGTGCTTTTTCTGATGTTATCCTCCAGTTGTTTGCGACTCTTGTTTGGGATTGAATGGTTCACTAAAGCCTTGTGGTGTGTAAATCGGTTTCTGCATCTACTTGGTGCAAAACCAGTGCAGGCCTAACGTTAAATTGAATACTGCTTGCTGCAAGCCAGTGTGAAATTGGTTTTGAAGATTGTGTTCAGACTCTGTTCTGATCGTGGCCATGTTCAGCTCACAAGCATAACATGCTGCACTCGAATGCTCACTTCAGCTTCTGAGTCCTCCTTGAACCCATGAGCCACTCCTCACTGCACTGAGGAACCTCTGAGTACAAACTTTCTCATCTTCACTTCTGCAGACCTCTAAAATGGCTAGTGACAGGAAAGATTAATGTTATATGAAAGTTATACAAGTGAGTTTTATAATATTTTGCTGGGCAGGAAATTGTTATAGTTTCCAAATTTTGTCTTAACAGTTACTCTTCATGCTTATCTTTATGATCTAGTTGGAATCTTGCTAGTTAACTAGATAGGTTAGCTAGCAAGACATTTGGACAGATTCAAATCCTTGTTTTTCACTGGAAAGTCATTCATTCAGCCACAGCACAAACACATCAACCAAAATTAAACATTGTCAATGTGCCACATTTTTGTTGTGGCTTAACACTAATGTGTGTTGTCACTTAATGATGTCTTCTCTAATTTCATAATTTTTGCTTTGCAGTTGCTGTTGTGTTGTGAATCTGGGCAGCTGTTCAAAGAGTAGGATGAGGCTTAGAGGTTTTCAAGATTCTTTATTGTTGTTTTGTTGAATTACAAAATAGCTGAACAATTTCTCTAAAGCTGCTGCTCGTTTCCTTTTACCCCACAACCCATCTGTTGAACAGAAACAACAAAGTCCAGCAGCTCACTTGTGGCAAGTCCAGACACTCTGACACAGTTCTCTGGTGGGGCTTTATTTCATCCATTTACTTCTTTCACTTTTTCCCCTGACATCTTGAATGCAGACAGACTTCCTGCTTTATTTAGATTATTTAGTTGCTCATTCCATTGAGCAACCTTCAGGTCTGTGCAAACAACCAGAGGGAAGCAATGCCCAGCAGCAGGATAATCAACATGAGAAAGGTTCAGGAATCTCCAGGACAAATATTCCATCTTGTAAAACAGCATGTTACTTTGATGAAGAGTTAAAATGTTTTTATTTTATACTCTGTAATGCTGAAGCAAAAAATCTCAAAAATGGAGATCTTCTTTAATTTATAAGATGGAAGGGGGTTGGGCTCATAGATTAATTTATGGGCCAACACAAGCCGGATGTCACAGAATGCTCGCCTGTCACGAGTCAAGTGGTTTGGCCCGCCGCGTGCAGTGGGGGGATCTTGTATGTTTGTTTTGTAGCCACGCTTCCATGGTTGGCACACACCTGCACAGGGTTTACTGTCTGTCTACTTAAACCCCTGTCAGTGTGTGCACCGTTGTTGGTCACTGTCTCTAGCTTAGTCTCTTGAGTCTCTTATGTAAAAAAAAAACCATAGCAAGTAACGTCTGTGTTTGTTTTCACCGTTTCCGTATTATGTGTAGATCATTAGTGTTAAATGTTTAATAATGTTCACTGTTATAGTTGTATGAGATTGCCACTTGTGTTTTCTGTGTTTAATGTTAATAAATGTTTCACAAAGTCAAGGGAGTCTGTGTGTCCTGGCCCATGCCTTACAGCGCTCAGGCCAGCAGCAACATTACAGAATGACCAACCACCACAGGACGCTTACTCCCTCGGCAAATGACGGACTTCCTAGCAGGAGGTGCATGAGTTAATGTCTAAATGTAACATTCGTAACCATTTTTGTCTACCTTGTGTTAATGTTAAAAATCGTTAGTGCTAAGTGTCTCTATGTTCAGTGTTTGTGTTACACGGGAGTGCCACTATAATCTTTACGTTTTATGTAAATAAATGTTTGTCCACGTTGAGAGAGTCTCTGCATCCTGCTCTACGCCCTTCAGCACTCGGGCCAACGCGTTACAGAATGACCAACCACCACAGCTAAAGACAGACTTCCTAGCGGGAGATGCGTAGGCACCCTGCCCTGCTGCCTGGATCCCAAGAGATTGGGCAGAGGACCGTGACTGGTGTCTATGTCCACCCCGGAAGTGAAGGGGAACACCCCCAAGAATTTCTGGGGGGGGGGGGGCTTGAGCCTGGGCCGAGGAAGACCGAAATGCACCACAACAACCAGAAAGAGGGCGGTTGGGTGGACCCATCGGGATCTCCAGCGGGCAGAGCTGAAGCCCGTGTCCCTTCCCTTCAGTGGACTCACCAGCGAGACTGGAGGGGTCTGCCCAAAGCCCCGGAGGCAAACCGTCGCTGGGATACTCCTAGAGTGGCAGGCGAGTGGAGGACCGTTGGGGGAGGTAGCATGTCTGGAACCGGGGTGGACGTGCACCCCCGCATGTCCATTGAAGCCACGGACACGTACAAGGTGCCTGTGCAGACAGTGGGCATCATGTCACAGCACCTTATATGTTTGTGTGTGGGCGCTATTGTTTGTTTGCGTTTACAACTTTTGTACATCTACAGGCGTAACGTTGTTGGGGGCGTACCGGACTGCCCTGAGAGAGACAGAGAAGCTGCCTTTCTCCCAGGCGGCTGCTTGTGTGTACATGTACACGGTGTCCTGAGACTCGTGTTCACTGGAAGAATGCGTCGGGAGCCGTGCCCCTTGGGAGGGGGTTCTGTAACAGAACGCTCGCCTCTCGCAAGTCACATGGTTTGGCCCGCCACATGCAGTGAGTGGATCTTTGTTTGTATCCACACCTGCGCCTTGTTTGTCTTTGTGTATTTAAACCTGCATCAGTGTGTGCAGTGTTGTTGGTCATTGTTGATGTAGCGTGTTGTTCATAAGTTTATGTCTAAATGCAACATTCATAACCATGTTTGTCTAGCTTGTGTTAATGTTAAAAATTGTTAGTGTTAAGTGTCTCTATGTTCACTGTTTGTGTTATATGGGAGTGCCACTATAGTCTTTATGTTTTATGTCCACGTCGAGATAGTCTGTGCATCCTGCTCCACACCCTTCTGCACTCGGGCCAATGCGTTACACTGAGAAGACAGAATCTCTATACTACCTTATGTTTTATGTTATTAATATGTCTAATTCAATGCTAAACCTCTTTTTCCTGTAAACACTCTTTTTATTACCGTTTCAACAGTATGAAACAAACTAGTCTTTTTTTCTGTTTTGTTTAGCTTCACTTTTTGTTACTCAGTTGGCTAAAACTCAACAAAGGAAAGGATGATTGTGACCCAGTCTGAAAGAAGGTCAGAGATAAAAAAAAAAGGGCTGATATATCAGTCCAAAATTGGGCTTATGTAATGCTTAGACATCCACGGTCAAATTGTTTTCAACTTGATGTTGTATTATGTGTTTGTTTTCTGCTACAGAAGAAGCTGACAGATTTGGCCAGTGCAGTGCAGAGAGAAACTCAAAAGGATCCACCTGTCACTACAGAGGACTTTCATATTGTGGTTGGTAGTGTTTCTAGCTATGAGATATGGTTTTGGTTACACTGAAGCATAGTAATATTAAAGCTTGTTAAAGTATATATTTCCCATTTCCCATTCTGGCCTTATACTAGTAGCTACTTAAAAATATTAACACACAAGTAGATTATATTTCTCCTATAATTAGATGATGAGTCTTACACATAAAAAGCATGTAAAATGTGTCTTTTATGTATATGGTGTAACATGCATATTTTATATGCAAGATCATCTTCAAAAACAGTAAGATAGTACAAGAACACGTGGCTACTGAGTCAATGAGTTAACTGAACTCCTCAACAATCTAAACTTCAATGAACGTTTCATACCATCGCACTGCAGATTAGGAGGACCTCTGTTGGCCAGAAGAGGGATTGCTGACACATTGACTATATGATTAAAGACATTATGAGTAAAGAAATTAATTTTAGTTTGCACCTGTGGTATCTGAGTTACCGGCATTTTTGAAAAAAGGTCAGAAGTGTCTATCACTGAAAAACCAGGTAAAATATATTTGTGCCAAAATAAGACCAATAATAAGACACATCACTTTCCGACATCTACATATCCATTAGTGCTAGGGTCTCACTGGGAGGAAGAGGAGGCTGGCCTCGGACATGCTGAGAAGCCTACCCAGACACATCCTGCTGGATGTTAAAGTCAAAAGCAGGGTGCCCGTGAGTCAGACGCTCAGGGAGCTTACTCGGCACGGGAGGGAGAGGTTTCAGGGCCAACATGGGAGTGTTGGACTGGCCAACGCTCAGGTGCAGAACATCCTGTTCCTGCTTTTTGTTCCTTGCATTGTACCCGTAACTAAAAATGCAGCCCAGCCTATTAGTGCTCAGCCTTTATAGTCCACAGTGCTAATAAGGTAAATATAAAACCCAGTAAACTCAGCACTGGGTCAGTGTCTGCTGATTCAACTCAAAAAGTTGAATACGGGTCTGGGCCATGAGGTCGGGGCTGCTGAGGACTACGTCCCAGATGACACTGTAGTCCCTCATGACAACAACCCACCTGTTCACCCTGACGATGGTCTGACCGGCCAGGTGAAGTGGACAAAGCACCAGGCACACGGCCTGGACAAGGTGGCTGCCGCTGGGCCACTGAGCAGTCCAATTCTGTCCAAAAGGTAACGAGAGGAAGAGACATCGTGCGCACGCACGTCTGTGGAGACAAAATACGACATGCGCACGCATAAATCTTTGACAGGCTACTTAGTTGAATCCCTAGTCGATACCCAAACTGTAGAAAGAAGAACACACACATCAGTGCCACATATAGAATAGTACCGACACGGTCGCGATTTGCTTAGTGAACACTTACAATGAACGCGGTACACCGCTGCACGTCTGCAATACATACAATACAGCAATACGGTCGATCTCGAGTTGTGAAGCACCACTTCAGACACGCATGCAAGCTAACTGGGTGCATTTAATCATCCATTTTAATGTCATCTAGCCAGACAGTCAGACACTCTGTATTTTACACATAAATGACCGAGACGAGCGACCGATTTAGCGAGCTAGTTCGGTCGGTCGGTTGTGGCTGCTAATTTTGCCCATTAAATCTCACTTTTACATTCTTGACGTACGTAGACGGGGAATAAAAGCCAGGTAAAGAACCAGAGCGTAAAACCTACCGAAAACGGATCGAAGGGCTAAACTTCAAACAACAGGAGAAACCGGCTGTGCTGATCTCCACTGTAATCCGGAGACAGTCAGCTGGTGTTCGGCACCTTTTCCAGTCGCGCTAGTTTACTAGCTAGTTGGCTAACGTACGACAGCTTTCTTTCAGAGTAATCTAACAAAGCGGATGTGTTCAGATTCCACTCATACTGAATAAAATGTACTAAAGGTCATAAAGACGGTGAACTACCATGGCGTTGTTCAAGCATAACCCACTAATGTTAGTATTCAAGAAAACTACTGAAAACACATCTGCTAATGTTGATTTCTAGCTAACGCTAGTTTAGCTGCACTGTAGCTACAGTACAGTACAGCATTGACCTGTTCCAGCCTCTCCATCTTTATTTCTCTCCAGTGTCTTGGCTGTTTTGTTTTGTTTTTTGATGATTTTTGCCCTGGTTTTCTCTCTGAACTGTGAACTCTCTTCTTCTTTGTGTACTGTGAGGACGAGCGTCAGGTGCTGTGCTGATCTCCACTGTCATCCGACTCCAAACACACCTGTACCGGCGTCTCCTCATTAGAGGCGCAGACCTGAATGAACTCCAACGTCCACGAACGCTCCACCTTTACTGTTGATGGTTTATATGAAATTCACAAAGAGCTGTTTGTCCAGAAAATATGAATGTGTCTGCTTAATATAAGTATGCACAATATATAAAAATATTTCGATGTATTACTCATTGCATTGTTAAGTTTAAAATCTTGTACACTCGATGAGAATCTGGAATGCCATAAATTCCACTATAACAAATGTAAAGGGGACACATCCGGTTTTAATTGGACCAAAATGCCGAAGAAATTGAGGAAGTTGATGGAGGGCAAAAAATAAAAAGAAACATTTAAAATGTACAAAGTGGCTGCAAAATAAGAAAGTACTACAAAGAGATTAAACGCGATCTTTGTCATCACAAAATGAAACTGCACAACAGCGACTGCTGGGACTGATGTGAATGGTAGGCTAACGAGCTTACTTAGATTTTTTAGTGTAACTTTAATTTACAACGTATAGGTGGGAGCAGCTAACACACGCAGGCTTATATGTCTTACTTTATACAACAAGTGTGGACTGAGTGGCCATTTGAACTGTAATCAAACAGATTTTTTGTTCAGCACATCTAGATACTTTCTGCAGTGTGGAAATACTTTAATGGTGCAACCGCAAACATCCATGTGTAACAAGCAGGTTAATTGGTTTTATTCAAATCAAGTAAATTGTTTGATTAAAAGAAGCAAAATAACAAGAGCAGTTCATATGACCAAATTAACTTAATTAACAAATAAACTTTACAATTTTACTGAGTACATTCAATATCTTACTAAGTGTTAAATACATTTATTCAGTTATTTAATCAATTTAGCACCATTATGTCCCTTCAGGTTTTCTCAAGTTTCTTGTCAAAGTTGTCTAAGAAAGTGAGAGAGGCTTGTGTGGTGGCGATGGAAGAACTCAGAAGAAGGAAAGGAGGATACAGACAGTTCACTGTCATAGATGAGAGTAACTTCAGGCATAAAAGAAATGCAGGTGCATCTTTTATGTGGGTATAGAATTTTGTATACTCTTAATAATGTATAATGGACACACAAGTCTTCATGCTTCATACCTTTAATTCTTTCATCTTGTTAATAGTTCTTAATGAATGTAATAATGCTTTACTTTTTATGTTACACGGTATGGAAGAGGGCGGATGGCCGGGCGTTGTGGAGGAGGCAGTGGGTCTCTGGGATGCTGGGTGAAAATGCTGTCCACACTAAACAAAGACAGCCAGTTCTTCACCTAGTTCAGAGAAGGTCCAGAAGGGAACTAGTGCCACTTATCATTCAGCATGTAAGGAGGCGATCCACAATCCTCAGTGGTGAGTGGCGTGTCTACCGGCAGGCTCTGTCTCAGCTTGGCTACAGACATTACACAGTTAACCACAGTATATCATACATGGATGCTCCTACAGGGGCTCACACGCAGAATATAAGGAGGGGCTGGAGAATATACAAGGAAACTGTTTGGAGTCTTAGAGGTAACCGGAGATAGAAATGTATGAACGGCTAGCAAAAAACACAATAATGGTCCTCTAGGACGATTCATTCATGATCTTGGAAAACTCCATGAATGAGAACTCCTACTATTGCATATTTATTAACAAGCACATTAGTCTGAAGACATCAAGTCTTTTTTTTAATGTGTGTTTTATAAAATATTACCAAGTAATTTATACATTTCTTAACAGACAACTTCAAATGATAAGTTTATTTGAAAGTGTGTCGTTTATAAATGGCCTACAGACATTTATAGATATTCGTGTATATTGAATAGTTTTCACCTTAGCGGCTGTAAAATGCTACAGACAATTTCTATATGACAAGTAATTTAGAAACTACAGCTGCTGTTTGTTACTGTTTAACAAATAATTTGTATGACTACACTTTTTAATTATTTTAACAGGTTCACAAAGATTCTTAGGAGCCAGGATTAATAAAGCTGTCATTTTAATAATATATTAACTAATGGTGCATATCCTCTGAATTCCTGAATTGGTCACCATTAATTCTGAAATTGTAACATACATATTTACATTAACATTTAAGGTGTTTAGCAGACTCTCTTATCCAGAGTGACTTTGTTGTGCATAACACAATAGCATATTTCATAAATGCAATTAAAACTTTTTTATTTTTTAATAAGATTTAATAAGTGCAAAACTAATGTTCAGGTAAGTGCATCTTCAGTCAGCGTATGAAGACAATGAGGGACTCTGGTGTTCAGACAACCAGAGAAACTTCACCACCTGCAGGGCTACAACAAGGAGTCTTGATGCTTGTCTTCCAGGCCTCTTAAAGGATGGAGGTTAAGCAGGTTGCACCTGAAGCTCCACTCCACTGGTCCACTTGTTATTCTAGGAAAAACGACCTGCCACCTAAAGCCCCTGGAGCCCCAACTCCAAACCCTACACACAGTAACCTAACAACATTCTGAACATTTACTTTAACTAAATGCAGTTCCATTGTTCCTGCACGTATGCAATGGCACAATTAATTATCTAATAAAGAATAACGCTTAAAAACCCAATTAAGCATAACATCTGACTTCCTGATCTGTTCATGATCAGATAATTATGAAGTGAGAGCTTAGATACATCTTATAAATGATTACTAATATATTAATTCATGATGAATAACACTAACTCATTAGTTCATGATTAGTTCATTATGAATTACAAGCATATAAATGCTCTATAAACTATCGTTATTATAAAGTGTGAGCCTTAAATGCTTCATGCCCTCTCCATTCCCTCTTCTCTGACCTGTCTCCCAGATGCAGGGACGAACTAACACTCTTGCTTTCTTCAAACACAGACTGGACTCATTTATTTGTGGAGTATTTTAAGATGATTTGTTTGTACAGTATTTAAAGAGTACTTATTTGTGGAGTATTTAAGAATATTTATTTATGGACTATTTTAAGAGCATTTATTTGTAGAGTATTTTAATCCTGCACATATGGAAATATCATTGCAATGGTCCACTAGTAAAGACACACGGATACACTCCTAGTGGATACAAAAGAAAAGGTATTTATGGGCTCTCAGTAGTCCAGTGCAAACAAAAAGCCATATCCAATAAAAAACAAACAAAAATATTCAAAAAAAGGAAAATGCAGTATTTACAAGTATTTACAAGTTCAAGGGGAAAAAATCCAGCAATCATAAATTCTCCAACATCAATCAACTTCAAAACACAACTCTAGTGAATTTTCCCTTAGAAACATATATAAGGAAACATCACCACAGGAAATTATGTGACATCACTTCCTTTCTTTGGGAAGGAAAATTCCCCATAAAAGTCCCCTTCAGCACAGGCTACAGTTTCTTTTCACTCTAAAACAACATGGAAGCTTCTCCACAAAAGTAATCACAGGTAAGTTAATTTTTCTCTTTATCTACTTTGTTTTACCTACTTAGTTAAAATAAATAAACTTTCCTGGCAAGATAAACATTAAACTTAAACTCCAGAAATAAAATTATAAGAACAATATTTAATCTCAAATACTTACAGTACCTTTCTCTAATGAGTGTGGGGAATCATACGTGACATCCCTCCGCCCAACACAAAACAACCCATGTTGAGTTTCATGATAAAGTCCTCAGGAACGGCTGTGGAAAAAACTGTACTGATACATTGGTCTGGACTCAACCCATGTATCACTCATTCAGGAATCTGAAATTGGCCTACCAAATTATAATCTGACCTTCCACCTTTACGTTTCTGAAAACGGCTCCACAGCCATGGGTGTCCTGGCCCAGGAGCATGGTGGCAGTTATCAACCTGTGGCCTACCTTTCCAAACCTTTTGATTCGGTCGTTCAAGGCATGCCGGCCTGCTTACGCGCCGTGGCTGCCTCTGCCCTGCTGGTCACTGACGTAGAGAAATTGGCACTGTCTCATCCAATGGTTCTTCACACTTCACATCAAGTTATTACTATTCTGAATAACATTCAAACACAGCACATGACAGCACAGCAACGTTCAGGCCTTGAGGCCATCCTCTGTGCCACTCGGAACTTAACCATTAAATCACACATGACCCTGCGCTCACCTAGTCTGTTACAATCATTTTTGACATCGCTAAATCATTCTGCTGACTCTGTGCCCCATGACTGCATGGAGGTTATCCATGAGTCCTCTAGCATGCGTTCTGAACTTTCTAGCACGCTGCTGGAAGGCGGCTATCACATTTTTGTAGATGGCTCATGTTTTAAACCGTCTGACTCTGAAATTGTCTGTGGTTATTCTGTCTGATTTCTGCGTAACCTCATTTGGGAGGCTCACTCTGTCCTTTACAGGTCTTCTCAAGCAGCTGAACTAATGGCATTGACCAGGGCCTGCCATCTATTCCAGGATCAGTTTGTCACCATATACACTGACTCCTGTTATGCGTTTGGGGTTGTTCATGACTTGGGTAAGATTTGGCACTCCAGGAGGTTCCGCAGCTCAGACGGTAAACCCATATCTAATCCAGGACTAGTCTCTGCACTTTTGTCTGCATGTACACTACCAGCTCGGCTGGCTATCGTAAAGGTCAAGGATCATGACACAACCTCTGAATCTGAGCACAAAGTGGTCAGCAGTGTTGTGAGATCAGAATGATGCCCAGTGCCACCACCAAATTGTCACCATTTGAGGTAATTTATGGTAGACTATTTACCACCCCATGTGCCAGAGGTAACCCAGGTGTTTCTCTTTGAGGTGACATGGACGTGATCCTGGTTGACTACACCAAAATGTTGATTGAGAAATTGAACAGTCCTCAGGCACCCAACGCAACATTTCTGCTACACATTTGACTCCTGCAAATTAGCTGACAAACAGTTGCAGATATTCTTTTTAGCGTTATTACCTCAAAGTTTGAGAGTGGTGGGAGTGTAGCTCAGTGCTAGAGTGCATACTTTGCATGTCAGAGGTCCTTGGTTCCATACTCAGCACCTCCAGCCTAGTTGACTGATCTTTAGAACAACTGCATGTGCTTTAGAATTTAGATATATCCTCTCTAGAAGGGGTTCATTTTGGAAGCATATACAGCTGTGCTTTATGCTGATGCTATCGATAGTGCACGATCAGCTTCCAATGACAGTTACTCATGAGTCAGAAGGCTGTCAATATTTTAGTAACTTCCAACCCTTTCAAGGCTTTTCTACTGTCAGACTTAAGGTGCAAGCTCGTGCATTGTTAAAGACCAGTTCATGACTTGCTTCTAAGGCATGATGGCCAAGTAGCAAGGTGTTAGTTTTATAAACCAAAGCCCACAGTTTCAATCCCTGTTTGTGCCTTTCAGAAGATTGTATTCATCTGAGAGCTTCAACTTTGTTCATGGAAGCCAGACAAAGATGTGCTGAGGGTAAACATGTTTCTCCAAATCTCAGGCTCTTTTCTTTCTTGTTTTCCCCTCATGCTCTCTCTCCTTAGGGAAATAGTTCAGGGACACATACTCTTGTGTCATAAGTATCTGGCGAAAAGCCTTTATACAACATCCACCACTCTCCTAGCTCACCGCAAGCAGTAAAACACACACCACTTTGAGCCGCTCTCCTCCAGTCATATACCCTTCTTTGTTTATTTGTCGTGAATGCCGCCATAGCTTCAACGACCGGTGCAGTTGATCCAGTTTGGGTTAAAGATGATGGGTGTATCACATGAGCTTCATAAACCAGATGTTTCGACTCAAACAAACTGCACCTTGTTTAGTCCATTAATAAAACAAGATGTGGTCTTGACTGCATGGGCCTTAAAGTCTTGCCATGGTCCTCGTCTGAGAACGGAGGTCCATACAGAGATCCATAATAGCTGATGCTTTGTGGATAATTCCTGCCAGACTACTGGCTAGTGGAGTTGATGACAGATCTCACACTGGAGCTCTGCATTTCTGACAGGGTAGTCAGGGCAGTTTGCAATGTATCATTACAGTACACTGGAAAATAGAGAGCTTAGATCAGTGTAGGGGTGAATAGAGGGCTTAGATCAGTGTAGGGGTGAATAGAGGGCTTAGATCAGTGTAGGGGTGAATAGAGGGCTTAGATCAGTGTACTGGTGAATAGAGCGCTTAGATCAGTGTACTGGTGAATAGAGGGCTTAGATCAGTGTACTGGTGATTAGAGGGCTTAGATCAGTGTAGGGGTGAATAGAGGGCTTAGATCAGTGTAGGGGTGAATAGAGGCCTTAGATCAGTGTAGGGGTGAATAGAGGGCTTAGATCAGTGTAGGGGTGAATAGAAGGCTTAGATCAGTGTACTGGTGAATAGAGGGCTTAGATCAGTGTAGGGGTGAATAGAGGGCTTAGATCAGTGTAGGGGTGAATAGAGGGCTTAGATCAGTGTACTGGTGAATAGAGGGCTTAGATCAGTGTAGGGGTGAATAGAGGGCTTAGTTCAGTGTAGGGGTGAATAGAGGGCTTAGATCAGTGTAGGGGTGAATAGAGGGCTTAGATCAGTGTAGGGGTGAATAGAAGGCTTAGATCAGTGTACTGTGTGACACTCGTCTGTCTTCTGTAACAGCTGACCCTGATGCTTGGATTGGCTGGAATGGCCAAGTACTCTCTCAGTCAGCCAGGTGGGGTGGAAGGGCAGGGGGCAGAGGCCACAAGGTACAGGTGGAGAACGGGAGGTGCAGGTGGTGGAGGGCAGTGTTACCGAAGGCCAGCATGCAAGAATGAGAGTGAGAGAATGTGACATTGAGAGAGACAGATAGAGAGAGAGAATGTGAGAGAGTGTGTGTGTGTGTGTGTGTGTGTGTGTGTGTGTGTGTGTGTGAGCAGGAGGGAGAGAGAGTGAGAGAAAAAACACACAAACACACACACACCTGATAGTTAGACATGACATGACAGAAGAGTGAAAGGTTCATTCAGCCAATGCGAATGTTCTGCGTTCAATACTTAATTAAATCTATTTATTAACAATTTACTATTTGCCATACAGTAGACAGCTCTGCCTTGAGATCTGAAGTAAATTTATTTTTTATTTAATATAGAATGTAACGTGAAAAATAAATTCTGGTTTTAAAAAATTTCTCTTTTCTACCACTGTCAGTGTTACAACACTACCACCTGTTAGTAGATCGACTCTGGTTTTGTAGATTAATTCCTTTGTCACTTTATCAGATGCCTAAATGACAGAAAAAATACATATACCATCTGACAGCAGGTGAGTGTAAACAAGCAATGTTAACACAAACAACTCCACCAACAAACAAATATGTACAAGACAAGCCTTATAGGAGCAAAGAAACACAGAGGACCAAGGAGTGGAACTGATCGAGATGAAAATACATTTTTCAGGATTTGCTAAATTGCAGCTGTACCTAGAACAGCTTTATTGTTTTAGGATGGTTTGCACAGTTTTGGGGAGTTTTGTTGTTCTTTTTGTTTTGAATTTTTGTTGATAGAAATATCTGAATAGGGTTACAAAAAGCAGTGTGAACAGCAGGGCTCTTACACATGTTTCTTGAACTTCCTGGGAGTCCCGTAAGGATGCAAGAATTCCCTGAACACGGATGTGATGATTTAAATGAAGGAGGAAACATTTTGATCAGTTTTTTAAATCTAAATGAAGTTAGCGTAAGTTCCAGTGCGATGACAGGCCCGTTGAAAGTCTTCCTTAGAACAAGGAAACGCTTCAGTGCACTTGGAAAACCTGTCTACAATCACTAGCAAGTACTTCAACTGACCACAAGGTGGAATGTGCATAAAGTCTATCTGTAGACACTGAAAGGGATATTCTGGAGCCGGTAAGGCATCATATTTGGCTTGTGTTTTACCCTGGTTGCTTCTGGCACAGGTTAAACAGCTATCTAGGAGCAGTTTTACAGTGAGACGTTTTGCAGGAATACAAAACTGTTTTTTGAATGCTAGCCATCACTCCCCCTTTGTGCAACATGTGAAATCCCATTAAAATGATGCACAAGAAATGGAAAAATAGATTTAGGAAGGGTGACACGCCATTAGACCATTTTAATCAGGACTACAGCCCTAATCAACCCAGTGAGAGCAGTCCTGTTGTGTACTCTGAGTTTGTAAGAAACACAGATTGATATTATTCTTCACAAAGCAATGAGAAAACATGGCGATAGCTTCACACATCGAGGATATAGTGTATGGGCATGAGGGAGCATTAACAGCTGACCAACATGCGATCTCGTCCGCTAAGGCATTGCCAGTGGCCGTGTCAGACTCAGAGGTTGTGTCATGACCCTTGACCATTACGATAGCCAGCCAAGCTGGTAGTGTACGTGCAGACAAAGTTGCAGACGCTAGTCCTGGATTAGAAATGGGCTTACCTTCCAAGATACGGAACACCGGAGCACCAAATCTTATTGAAGTCATGAGCAACCCCAAATGCATAACGGGAATCAGTGTAGATCGTGACAACCTGATCCCGGAGTAGATGGCAGGCCCTGGTCATTGCTATCAGCTCAGCTGCTTGAGCAGACCAGTAAGGGAGAGAGTAAGCCTCCCAAATGAGGTTAGGCAGAGAGCAGACAGAATAACCGGTTGAAACGGTCAGACGGTTTAAAACATGGGCCATCTAGAAAAATGTGATAGCTGCCCATTTTTGATATCAGTCATGTTACGAGGCATAACCCTACACAGTTTATTACCCAGCATCATGAATGGAGCAGAAATATTCATGGGGGGATGGAGCCGTGCTCCAAAGTTTCACCCTGCTATAGAGAGTTGAGGTTAGTATAGAGGGCGGGTGTGGCATGCTGTCCGCTCCTCCTCCAGAATATGTCGGTACAGACACATTCACCTGATTAAGCCCTTCTCGAAGTGATAAAGCAATGCCTTACACAATTCCTTTGGTGTTTTTGCTTATCTTTTTTTCATTGCTTTAACATGCTCTTCCTCTCTGCAATATGCAGGATGATCCATTGCTTAAAATGATATGAAGTTTAGTTTATGGTATCATTATACAGCATATCGCTGTATTGGACACTTCTAGCTATAGCAAGCTAAGCTGTGGTTAGTTCCTACAACTAACGTGAGCTAGCTACCTGTCCGTCCATACGTTCAGTGAACAAACTCAAGAGATCCAGCTGTGCACAACCGCACTGTTTCACAATACCAAGCCAGCTTGTGTACCCCGACAATTCTGTCTACTGGCTGTGATGCTGCATTTTGTTCTGGCAGAGAGAGAGAGAGACTGGCAGACTCTCCTCCCCTCAAGGTCCGTTAGTAAAATTATTTTTTTTCATCTGGAAATCTAAGTTGCTATATAGTGCTGTGTAATGTTAAACTTAGCACAACAATGTCCTGTAGGTCACATAAATATCCTAAGTAGCCTAATGTCATAATAACAAATATGAACAGGAATGATCAACCATTACAAACAGAATGTTAAAATATTAAAAATAACGAGTTGATTACAAATCGAGTAAACATTTATAAAGTAAAACTTAAACAGAAAACCCATATTTTATCATTTAACTAATGAAAGATAGAAAATCACAACAACAAAAAACAATAACATGTTGAAAAGATCTGCACTAACATTAACAAGCATCGCTGTCACCATAGCAACCACAGCAGCAGGGGTTTTTACACAGGATACAAGGTTTCATGACATTGCGATTAGCAAAGTAACATTTTCAAAAGAAACATAAAATAAAAAATAATATCTCTGTACCTGTGATGACATATAAACATGTAAAAATTGCTTGTTAGTATGTGTGTGTCTGTGTGTGTGTGTGTGTGTGTGTGTGTATTACCCATGTAATAACAAATTGTAAGTACCAGTGAGAAGTCCCCCAAAAAAAACACATGCACAATAAATGATGCTAAAGGACTGTTCAGCTGCAGTTGATTTCTGTACATATGATACACACTGTTCTACAAGTTACACATGCTGTGGAATCATAACTCACTGTGTTGAAGTCTCTGTACAAATCTACACATTAAAGTTGGAAATCTTTGGAAACTGGGAAAGGATTTTCATGCTGTTTTCTGTGTGGTGGAGTGATACAGATGCAGATGCACACAGTATGAGTGTAATGTCTTGTGATAGTTACCCTCCACCACTGTGTGTTCATGGACTGTGTGTTTGAAATGCACATATGCTGTGTGTATATATATTTATATATGTATGTAAATTAAAACACAGGATTAACACAGAAAATTTGTATATTTTAACAAAGTAGGTAAAACAAAAGTATATTAAGAAAAAATGAATTTACCTGTGATTTTTTTTGTGGAGAGTCTTCCATGTTGTCTTTGAAGGGGAGCTTTATGGGGAATTGTCCTTCTTAAAGACAGGAAGTGACATCACCCAATTTCCTGTTTTTCCTTGTATTAGTTTCCAAAGGAAATTTCAAGAGTGGAGTTTTGATGTTGACTTATGTTGGAGAATTTATGATTGCTGATTTTCTTTTATTGAACTTGTATCTTGTAAATGCTAAATTCTATTTTTTTTTTTAACATTTTGTTTGTTTTTGTAGTGATTGCCAGATGAATCCTTGAAGCTTTCCATCCAATTGGTTCAAAAAAAGGTTCATATCTGGAGGCTTTATGTGCACACAAACCCCCCTGCTGGCTAAACCTTTATTGTCATTTCAACTATTTGTGAAGGATCTCTTGGCTGTTTTGCACCAGTGTCAGCATGGGAATAGTCACTGCCAACAATAGAAATAAAAACACCTTAATAGGACAGCTTAGTTTCCTGATCTAATTAGTTGTGTGTTCATGATTAGGCAGATCTGGCTATAAGGTTTTTGTTAACTAGAATTAATGAAGTTTCATTACTGAATCTATTTCAGCACCCAGTAATGTTTGTGGTTCACAGTGGTCATTTATATTTCATCTGTTTAACTCTCTCTTACATGACAATCACATATAAACAGTTAAAAACTGAGTGGCAGTGTGGAATGGGTGATGAATACAGTGGTAACCACAGAACTGTTCAGTAAATGACCTGTACAAATGTAAGTGAGCAGTAAGGAGGCGGACGCAAGTGTGGAGAAGAGCGAGATTTATTACGCGCAAATCCAAAATCAGAGTCATTGTAGCAGTCCAGGGTGATAGAGCCAACACGGAGAGTACGTGGATACATGAGCAAACAAACAAAACACACAAAGGCAAACAGGTGAAGCAGGCTATAACAAAGGCTAGGAAAAACGAAGGCACGGAGTACAAACTTAAATACATGCATATACGGGCTTTCAAAAACATTCACCAAACACAATGAACACGCAAATGCCATGAACAACCAAGACAAGGGCAAGAAGACAGGTTTTAAATACATGAACTAAACGAGGGACAGGTGTGGAAAATCAAACGAGGGGCGGAGAAAACGAAACTACGGAATGGAACTAAAATACACAAGACAGAAAACACGGAACACAGAAGCTGGGAGGGACTAGCCGTGACAACATGTTGCTATGGTAACTGGGTTTCTTTTTTTGGAGGGGAATTTATTGGTGTAGAATCATAGCTGAGGAATGGATCCTAGACCTCCGTACGAGACCTCACCATGTCAGGTGTTTATCATGAAGCACAGGGTGAAGTAGTGGTCGACCGATTCATTGGCCAATTAAATGTCTTTTTTATAATCAGCACTGGCATTGTTATTTTCCTTCCTGCCGTCGACTGAGAAGGTTGGGTGGGGGGTGAGAGGTGGGTCTTCTTTATTTTTTATTTTTTTATTACCTGTGGAGATTTTTATTTAAAATAAGTGCCCTGCTGACAGAGTACAGATATACTTAAGCAAACAGTGCAGAAAATAACCGTCATAAATGTTCATTTAAGTTCTCAATTGGTACCATTAAAAAATAGGAATTCAACAAACACTTGAATGGAAGGGCTGCTGTACATGTGGAGATGTTGATTTAAGAAAAAAATTGAAGTGGTCTCTTATTTTTTTCCAGAGCTGTATATTGTCCAGTTAAAGCACTGCTTTCTTTTCAGCCAATAGGATGGAAAATTTGTCAGTGTTCAATAGATGCTTAGAGTTGGGGTGGGTCGTCTCAAATTTTGTAAAGTAAATTTGTTGTGTTTGACTGAATGTTTCACATTCAGTGAGAAAGTGCAGCTCTGTCTCTACAGTGTCATTTTTACACTGCTGACAGAGTCTCTGTTCTTCTGCAGACTGCATGACTTACATTGGCTGGTCTGGATGGGCACGTTGTGTTCCCCGAGTCTGTACTTTGTCAACGTGTTTCTGTGTTTAATGTCATTCACTTTGTACAGGTAGTCTGCTACAGTGTACTGACATTTTAGGGTCAGATAACAGTGCATTTTGCTTTGAGCTTGTGTTTGTGTGTTCCAACGGGTTTTCTGTAGTGTTATCATTTGGTTTGGTCTGATTGTTTGTATTTCAGACTGGTCCTGGTCTGCTACAGTGTTAGTGTTTGTTAATGAACTCAGTGTCAGGGCCAGCTGTGTGAGGGGATTCTTTTGTCTGCTCATATCTTGGCACTGCAGGGCTTTATAGTGGTACCAGTAGTAGTGAGCATTTTTTAAGTATAGCCAGTATTCAATAATCCTTTTTTGAATTTGAAATAATAGTGTAAATTGGCCTAATTCAGCTGTATAGGCATTATTTGTTGTTTTCCTGTGCACTTTCAGGATATTTTTACAGAATTCAGAGTGCATAATTTCAGCTGGGTGTTTGTTCCATTATGAGTAGCCCTCACACTTCACAACCATATAGCAGAATTGGTTGTATAATAGACTGGAATATTTTGAGCCACATTTAAATTGGTATTTGAATGTGAATTTGACGTTTGATTGCATAGAATGCCCTGCTTGCTTTCTCTCTCAGTTGACTGGCTGCTGGATTGAAGTTTCCAGTTGAAATAATCTTTAATCCTGAGTAATTATAATTTGTACAGGTTTCTAGCGTTTGTGTCCATAATGTGAAACTTGTGTGGTGTGTTTGCTTGAGATCTGGCTCTTTTTGGAAAATGATGCTTTTGGTCTTTTTCAGGAATTTTATACTTCTGTGTTTAATCATTTCATTTCAAATGCCATCAGACACACTTGCTTTTTTTTGGTTTTAAGAATAGAAATTTGATTTCTAAGTTCCTGCTCAGTAATGGGTGAGTCCAAGGGATTCTAGAAGTCTTTTATTGGTAGTTCTAATATATTAAATTTTTCAGTTATATGCTTTTGTTCAGGTCTTGTATTTTTGAGTAATTGATTGTAAAGAGATTTAATATGTGTTATCCAATATGTGTTTTGAAAAGCCAATTCTTCTTATTTAGATTTATTGAGAGTGTTCAAGAAATGTGTCTAAAAGTGTTTGAATTTCTTGAGAGTTGATTGCTTTCTGGAACTCCTCTGTGCTGTTTTGGGCCCATCTGTATCGTCTCCTGATATTAAACAGCTGACTGGTCAGTGTGGGTGCAGCACTGTTAGTCTCTGTCCTACTAATGAACACAGTGATTTGGCTGTGATCAGACAGAGAGGTTAGTAGCTTTACAGTGAATGTACTGAGAGAGAAAGGATCTAAATCTGTTATCATGTAATCCACTGTATTGCCAAGAGGTGAGCAAAAGGTGGATCTCCCCAAAGAGTCGCCTCATAACCTACTGTTGACAATGTACAGACCCAGATTTTGTCAGAGCTGCAGGAGGTCTTTTCCATTCCTGTTTACCTGTGTGTCAGAATGATATCAGGAAAGAAACATTTCCTTGTATTAACAGCCCTGTGGACCTCGAGAAATGTGTACTTTGAAAATGATCAGAACATTCTTGGAAAATACAAAACATGCAAAAGGGGTTCGGGTAGAAGAGGACTTTCCAGATCTGGCAGGATTTATACAGTCTTTTCAGTGTTTGAGAAGCAATTTATAGGAGGAAGGTTTTACTGATCTAAACCTGCAACTTAACGATGAAGGTAAGAAGATTGCTTAATTTTTGTGTCACTTTTTTGTTTAGATTTAATGTTCATTTTCAAAATGAGTGTGTGCGGTGTGGCAACACTTAATGGGGCCGGGGATGTGAATAAAAGAACACAGTTTTTTCAGTTAATCAAATTTAAAGGAAATAATGTAGATTTTGCTCTATAGTGATAGACAGAATGAAGCAGACTGGCCGAGAGAGTGAGAAGGTAAAGCCTTCCTTAGTCACAACAGTACCATGTCTGGGGGCGTGGCTGTGTCATGTCTGGGGGCGTGGCTCTGCCCCTTCCCAACAGCTGGGTTCCACTATTTGTAGTGGAGGATATTGATGCTCTTAAAGTAAAAAAAAAACAAAAAACGAAACTAGCTGACCTGCTTGGGGTAAAGGTACAGGGGGCCCTGGTATGTTCTCCTTTTCAGAACATGACACAGATGTACTCTCTGTCCAAGTTTTTCTTTGGTTTAGAGCATAAACATGGTCAGAGCAGATGGATACATGCCTTGAAGTCTGGTACTGTACTCTCAGATCCTGTGGAGATTTGAAGAAGAGCAGCACAGTTTAAACTACGCTGTATACCAGCGAATATAGATCATACCAGGAGTTGGAAAATATTTACTTAGATGGTTCCCCTCAGGTAGAAGAAGAGGCTGTATTGGGTCTCGAGGGGCCAATGTCCCTGGTGGAGTTGCAGGTTCCCCTTCAGAGCATGGAGGGTGGGAAAGCCCCAGGTATTGATGGACTGCCAGTGGAGTTTTACAAATCCTTCTGGTCTGTGGGTGGAAAGGATGTGCTGAACAATGACAGTCTCACAAAAGGAAGCACTCTTTATTTGTGGGTATAATTACACACAGAAGAAGAAAGCACAATGTCAACTTCTGAATTTAATAAGTTGGCAGTGTGGCTCAGTAGGAAGTGTTTGAGGGTCAGAGTGACAGTAGTATTGTAAAGGTGGTGAAGAGTCATATAGTGTTAGATTTTAAGTTTTATTCTGCTATGAATGATATGACTACTTTTGAAAATATTTGGGGTTACAGTGATGTTTTGTGAAAGATGAGGGAGTGGATTTTGGTGTTTCTTTAAATTTTCTTTTTCCTTTTTGAAATTGTATGGTGTGTTTGAATGTGCTTGTATATAATTGTTTAATAAAGTTTATTGAGAAATCTGAAAATTTCTCTCTGTCCTTCTCCATCTGGGTCCCCATAGGGCTCTCTCCCTCTCTCTCTCTCTCTCTCTCTCTCTCTCTCTCTCTCTCTCTCTCTTTCTCTCCTCTTCTTCATCTTGAGTTCAGGTTTCCAAGCTGCTCTTTCTTTCTCTCTCTCTCTCTCTCTCTCTCTCTCTCTCTCTCTCTCTCTCTCTCTGTCTCCCCCTTCTCCATCTGGAGTCCAGGTCTCGGAAAGAGAGAGAGAGAGAGAGAGAGAGAGAGAGACAGAGAGAGACTCCAGACTGAGGGAGAGACAGTGGAACAGAGAGAGGGATGTGCGCACAGGCACCCAGACTCCGCATGGAAAGAGAAAGATGGAGAGAGAGAGAGAGATGGAGGGCCGCATGGCGACCCAGACTCCAGATGGAGTGAGAGAGAGAAATAGAGGGAGAGAGAGAAAGAGGGTGAGCCGCATAGGGACCCAAACTCCAGATGGAAAGAGAGAGAGAGAGAGAGAGAGAGAGAGAGAGAGAGAGAGAGAGAGAGAGAGAGAGAGAGAGAGAGAGAGAGAGAGAGAGAGAGAATGAGAGGGAGGGCCGTACAGGACTATGGATGTAGGGAGAGGGAGGGAGGAGACCAGAACTCCAGATGGAGAAGTGGAGACTCTCTCCCTCCATTCAGAGTCTGTCACAGTGTGACCCTCCTTC